>NC_012879.2:16119655-16474524 GCF_000003195.3 Sorghum bicolor | reverse complement strand
GCCACGGGTCGGTGCTAAAGGGCCTATTTTTTAGTTTCAACTTTCTAGATTGTTTATATATACACTATACATTATTATTTGTATAGTAAATTAAATATTGTGCATAATATTTTTTAAAAAGTAACATGTATTGTATGTTTTTTAATGTACACATGAAAAATTTAATGTACAATATATCAAATGTAGCCTTTAGCACTGGTTTGTGCCACGAACCGGTGCAAAAGGGTTTGCCTTGGCCCATGGCACTAGCCGGTGCTAAAGGGGCCTTTAGCCCCGGGCCGCAAAAATGCCAAGGTTTTTGGCGATTTTGGGCATCGACCAATGTCTCATTCTGTAGTAGTGGGAACGAATTGGATTGGAGGAATTTCTGAATTTGCTGAAGCGTCAAGAGGGGAGGGTTGCAACATTAGGCTTTGTTTGGATGTTATCGGATTCACCTCAATCCATACGTGTTGGGATAGAAATCCATCTTATGAATTATTGTGAATCCGAGTACATCTAAATAAGGTTTGATTGGGAAAGGGAGCACACGGTACAATCTTATGTAAACCTGGAGTCAAAAAAACATATAAAATTATACAGGAAGTGTAATTGTAAAACCTTTGTAGCTCCATTGGTCACGATTGCCTAGTTGGACAACCGAGATTGAAGGTTCAAACGGCAGACTATATTTTTTTGTTATTTGCATTATTATTATTATTATATGAATTACCTCCTTAGATGGTACTACATTTTTTGTTATTATCATATTATTATTATAATTTCATAGTACACTACTAGGCCTCAGCCCATAACAAAAGTTTATGGTTCGAACCTACTAGTTTCTTGTTATTTGCATTATTATTGTTATTATATGAATTACCTCCTTAGGATGGTACTACATTTTTTGTTATTTTCATATTATTATTATTATTTCATAGTACACTACTAGGCTTCGGCTCATAACAAAAGTTCATGGTTCTAACCTAAAACATACACTTTGTTTTTTTATTCTCTTTATATCATATAATATTATATAAATTTGATAGTGGATGACCAAGGCATATTTAATTTCATTTTGAGATGTTTTAATATCATATCAAGAAGCATGTTTACATGACTATGTATGATTATTTATACGCCTTTGAACCTATACTGACGTTCAAAGTGTGTCTAACTTCGTGTTACATTGAAACAACTTTTTTATTGTATCAAAAAACATCTTTGATTACCTATGGAGCATTTTCTGATACGCTATGTAGTGTATCTACAAGCTATTGACGATTAAAAGCGTGTCTAGCACCGTGTTGGTTTGAGACGTTTGCAATATCATCATAAGAAGTGTCTTTATATGCCTTTTAACACTAAAAACATGTCTAATATCGTATTATGTTGAGACGTTCATAAAATCGTGTTAGAAAACATCTTTACATGACCATGTACAGACGTTTTAGTGTGTGTTACTATTAAAGCATTCCTACAACCAGTTTTTTATGTAGTGTACGACACGGTGCCATAGCCTCTCGTCCGTCCACCGTGCTCAGGGTTCCCCAGGGCGAATGTCAACTCATCTTTATCTCTATTCGGCTGTCATTCTCCACTTTGAGCGATGGAGCGGGCTTGATGGAATCTTTCTGCAACAGCTTGGATGCGTTCCCCATACACGACCTTTCCGGTCTCAAGGTCTAGTGAGCCTCCGTGAGCGAAAAACCAGTGCTTCGCATGCTCAGGCCACTCGAGGGATTCGGGCACCAACCCCCTGTCGATTAACTCTTTTCGGCCTTTTCCCACTTAGGAACGACGGTTTGGTAGCCACCTGATCCCATCGTATGGTGGTAGGTCTTGCGCCAGCCATTCTCTTGGTTCTTTCTCACCCGTTCCTGAGCCTCTTCAGACATCTTGAACCGTACAAAGTCGTCCCAAAATGGTCGTAGCTTCGCATAGTTCGGAGAGTTGAAATCTGGAGTCATGTTTTTCTTGAAGTAGTCTTGATATAGACGCTTCTTATAGCCCTAGAACATTGGGGCCATCTTCTTCATAGACTAATCTCGGGCTCTTTCCTTCAAATGTTCATCGTTTGTCTCCAGTGTGAAATTTTGCAAGACGTCACCCTAGAGTAGCTCCTTGTCACGTCTAGAGACATAACTGATTTCTGGGTGTTTCTTGTTCTCCTTTCATTCACGGAAACTGATCGGGATCCTATCCCAGACAAGGTACCCTAAGTGGTAGATGAAGGTCCTTGAATGGGGTCCAAGTGGATTGCCTGTTGCTTCCTCGAATTATAAGATTACTAACCGGCCCTACATAGGCTTCTTCGGGCCTCGTACTCTCCGGCTGGTCCACATGGTTGTCGTCGAGTCAGAGGGTTATGTAGGAAGAAACAAGACAATTTAATACAAGATATTATTTCAAATTATATCTGTAAAAACAAAGGAGACTGCCATATTACAGACCTGCTGGCCAGCATTGTCTTGCTCATTCGGGTCGACCAAATACTGAGAGCAGTCATCGATGCCCTCAGGGTTCTCATCGCCTTCGCGATCGTCGTGATAAACTTCTTCATTGGGACCGCACATCAGGTTCATCATTTCCTCTTCGTGTTCTCTCGGGTCGGCCATTTCTGCAGAAATATGTGACACATGACTACTAGCACTACTGTGTATACTTGACAAGGAAACAATATATAAAACTAGGGTTTACAACTTAGGGTTTTCTGCAACAGTTTACGGCTAAGGGTTTGGGGTTTATGGCTTAGGTTTCAAGGTTTAGGGTTTACGGCTTAGGGTTTACATCATTTGCTAACAAAAGTGGGATGATCTGAACCAGTCACAAATAAGTGAGAGAGATAGAGTATATGTGTTTAGGGCTTAGGGTTTAGGGTTTAGGGGTTAGGGGTTAGGGTTTAGGGGTTAGGGTTTAGGGTTTAGGGTTTAGGGCTTAGGTTTAGGATTTAGTGTATATCATTTGCTAACAATTAAATATATCATAATTGTACCACTAATTTATACTACTAATTATACCACTAATTATAGCACTAATTGTACCACTAATAGATCCATCTCTAGACATACCTGTAGTTTGAAGGCGGTGAGATGGCGAAGAGACGGCGGTCGGTGCGGAGACTCAACGGGGACTTCAGTGACGACGACAGAGAGACTTCGATCTGGAAGAAGGAAGAAAGAGGGAACAAATATTATATCACATTTACATGTGTGTGTGAGAGAGAGATAGACGGCAGAGAGACGTCGATCCGGTGTGTATGTGTGTGTGTGCACGCGCGCATCGGCTCGCGATGATCAAGTGTGTGTGTGTTCCGCGGCGGTGCTCCACGATCGCGACGACAACAGCGGTGCAAAGATTACAACGGCGAGGACTAGGGTTTTTTCAATTATACATATATTAATTAACATATGTAAACACTTTTATTATTATCTAATTTTTATTTTTTTCTCTCTCTTTTTTCTATATATAAGTTTTCACTTTTTTTCTTTCCCTTTTTCTTTAATTTTTTTCTTTCTTTGTCTTTCTTTTTTTGCTTTATTTTTTTGTTTCTCTGTCTTATTTTTGGGTGAGGAACTAAACAGGGCCTAATATACATACACATTATGAATTTTTCTTTCTCTGTTTTTTCATATGTTTTTTCATTTTTTTTTCTTTCTCCAGAAAAGGCCGGGCTCGGGTCGATGCGTGTGGCCGCGGGCAACGGGGCCGGCCGTGCCACCACGCGCCGTCTGCAAGCCGAGGCTGGCCGGGGAAATGGGACGGGCCGCGCGTCGACCGGGACTCGCCGTGTGCGGGGCCGGCGCAGCGGCCGGGAAATTAAACGGCGGCGCGCGCGCGGTGTCTAGGCGGCGGGTACGTCGGGCTGGGCCGGGGGAGGTAGAGGCGGCCGCGTTGGGGGACGACAGAGGAGGAGGAGGAGCGTGGGACCGGAGGACGATGGCGGCGCGATGTAGGGGGGGCGAAGACGAGGACGACGGGGCGGTGCTCTGCGACGTGGACGAAGATTGAAGACAGAGCGGCGGCGGTTAGGGCACAGTGGAGAAGGAAGAAGAAGGGCTCTGCCCTTTATAGGGCAGGGCACCTTTAGTCCCAGGCCGAGCCACAGCCCGGGACTAAAGGGTCTTTAGCCCCGGTTCCAGGCTGGAACCTAGACCTTTAGTCCCGGTTCCAGAGTGGAACCGGGTCTAAAGACCCTTTAGTCCGGCTCGGCCCGAGACTAAAGGTGTTTCAACAAATTATGGTGCCAGTTCAGGCGCCATAATTTGGTTTTCCCTTTTTTATTTTCTCTTTACATTGTTAAATGCATTATAAATTAAATAAATCTGATAAAATTGTTAAAAAATACACATTAATTTTATTCTGCTCTACTCTTCAGTATACAAATTCTTAACACAATTGTTTTTCAAATATTTCATATTATTAAAAATAAATGTTATTCAAAATGAATATTGTGTTAATGCAGAAATATAATGGCCAATTAAATTTTAAAAAATTGTTGGCTTTAGACAGATACTTGGTTTTTTGGTCATTTGGACGTTAAACTTTTATTTCTTTAATAATAATTATACAAATGCGCGACATTGATTGTATAAGTTTGAAATTTAAATTTTTAAAAGTTGTAAGATGGATTTTGGAACCCTGGATGGCCTCAAATAGAAAACTCATGAATATTCCACTTATCAAGACCTACATTTCTCTAATGGTCACATTTTCATTTGAAAAAGTTTGGACCACTCAATTTTGAAATTTGAAAGAATTCATAGCGAAACGCTAATTTTCAGAACCATGGATGGCCTCAAATGGAAAACTCATGAATACCAATATTGCTCCACTCATCAAGATCTACATTTCATATATAGACCATTTTTGCATTTGACAAAGTGCTGGCAAAGTGTAGTTCAAATCCACACTTCCCAACTATAGTTTCATATAGTTTGTGTGAGATTCAAGATTTGGTGAGTATTGTTTACATAAACTTTTCCAAATGGAAAAATGGTCTATATAAAAAGTTTGGATATTGATGAGCTCTAACAACTTGGTTTTCAAAAGATTTTCATTCCAAGTCATTTTCTCCGTCGTTTGACCAAGTTTGACTAAAGCTCGTCTTCGAATTTGAAAACATGTGCCTGGGACACGATCAAATTTATCCAGATGAAAATATGATCCATGTATGAAATGTAGGTCTTGATGAGATCTAACAACTTGGTATTCAAAAGTTTTCTATTTGAAGTACTCAGATGGGTCATTTGACCAAGTTTGACCAAAGTCAAAACAGAGGGTTTCACAAACACACCCTTTGATCGAGCCGTGGATGGCCTCAAATGGAAAACTCATGAATACAAAGTTTGTTCCACTCATCAAGACCTACATTTTCACTAATGGTCACATTTTCATTTGAAAAAGTTTGGACCACTCAATTTTGAAAATTGTAATAATTCATAACGAAACGCTATTTTTCAGAACCATGGATGGCCTCAAATAGAAAACTCATGAATACCAATATTGCTCCACTCATCAAGATCTACATTTCATATATAGACCATTTTTGGATTTGACAAAGTACTGGCAAAGTGTAGTTCAAAATCCACATCAAGATGTTACAATTATATTACTCAAGATGTCAAGTACAAATCACTACCATTATCAAGCTAGCACAGTGGTAAACTTTTTCTTAACGTAATGCCCTTGGTTATGATCATTCCGTAACCATGGAGTGTCCTCTGCAGCGAGCATGATGCTCGGGTCTTTGGCCACAGAGAAGGGTGGCATCCGTTCATCCTTTTCATAATCCTCTGACACGTCTGACTTGTCTTCAATACCCACGATGTTTCTTTTCCCTATAAGATCGATGTGTCGCTTTGGCTCGTTGGTGTTTTTCTCATCTTGTTTCCCTCTCTTGGGTTTTGTAGACATGTCTTTCACATAGAACACCTGATTCACCTTAGTACCGAGGACGAATGGATCGTTTGTATATCCAATATTGTTGAGGTCCACTGTTGTCATTCTGTACTCCTTATCGACTGATACCCCTCCTTTCATCTTCACCCATTGGCATAGGAATAAAGGGACTGTAAAATTATGTGCATAGTCTAGTTCCCAAATCTCCTCTATACGACCATATATGTGTGCCTGTCCCCATCCGTGTCCGTGGCATCCACACGGACACCACTATTTTGGTTGGTACTCTTTTTATCTTGTGATACGGTGTAAAATGTATTTCCATTTATCTCGTACCCTTTGTACATGAGGACGTGCCACGCTGGTTGCCTAACCAACAAATAAAGTTCATCTCCAATATCTTTATCACCCTGGCATTTTTTTCGCAACCAGTCACCGAATGTTTCCATGTGATGACGCGTAACCCAAGTCTCATTCTTTCCAGGATTCTCGGATCGTACAAAATCCATGTGTTCCTCAATATAGGGTTCCACCACAATGGAGTTTTGAAGGACTGTGTAGTGCGCTTTATTGAATAAATCATCACCCTGGCTGATATATGTTTTCTTTCCAAGTGTACCCTTTCCACCGAGTTTCCCCTCATACCTTGATTCAGGAAGACCAATCGGGTCAAGATCAGGAATGAAGTCCACACAGAACTCAATGACCTCCTCTGTCCCGTATCCCTTGATGATGCTTCCTTCTGGCTAACCCCGCTGGTGAACATATTTTTTCAGTACACCCATAAATCTCTCTAAGGGAAACATGTTGTGTAGGAAGACAGGACCCAGAATATGAATCTCTTTGACCTGATGAACTAGGAGATGTGTCATGCTATCAAAGAAAGATGGAGGAAACACCAACTCAAAGCTGACAAGACATTGAAACCACATCGTTCTGTAGAGTAGCTAGATCAAGAGGATTGATTGCCTTCTGAGAAATTGCATTGAGGAATGCACACAACTTCACGGTGGCCAGACTTACATGTGGAGGTAGAATTCCCCTTAAAGCAACCGGAAGCAGTTGTGTCATAATCACGTGGCAGTCGTGCGATTTTAAGTTGACAAATTTTTTCTCTGGCACATTTATTATACGCTTTATGTTGGAGGAGAACCCAGATGGGACCTTGATGCTGCTTAGGCACTCAAACATGATTTCCTTGTCCTCAATGCTAAGAGTGTAGCTAGCAGGTCTTAAATACTGGCTCCCATCATCTGTCTGCTCTGGATGCAGGTTGTCTCGTTCTTTCATACGCTTTAAGTCCTCTCGAGCCTCAAGGGTATCCTTAGGCTTTCCAAACACACCCATAAACCCTAGGAGATTGACACAAAGATTCTTCGTCAGGTGCATCACGTCGATGGAGTGGCGGACCTCAAGGTGTTTCCAATATGGTAGCTCCCAAAATATTGACTTTTTCTTCCACATTGGGGCACGCCCCGAAGCATCTTTCGGAACAGATTCGCTGCCTTCTCCCTTTGCAAACACTACTTTCAAGTCTTTGACTATCTCGAATACCTCTGCCCCATCTCGGTTGCCTGGCTTGGACCGGTGTTCTGCCGTACCTTTAAAATGTTTGCCTTTCTTTCTCAACTGGTGGTTCTTAGAAAGAAATCGATGATGGCCAAGGTACCCGACCTTTCGACATTTTTTCAAATAGACAGCTTGAAGGTCACCAAAGCAATGGGTGCAAGCATTATATCCCTTGTTTGTCTGTCCTGAAAGATTGCTTAGAGCTGGCCAATCATTGATTGTCACGAACAACAATGCTCATAGGTCGAATGCTTCCTGTTTGTACTCATCCCACATACGCACCTGGTTTGCTCCATAGAAGCTGGAGTTCCTCAACCAATGGCATCAGGTAAACATCGATGTCGTTGCCAGGTTGCTTCGGACCTTGGATGAGCACCGGCATCATAATGAACTTCCGCTTCATGCATAACCACGGAGGAAGGTTGTAGATACATAGAGTAACGGGCCAAGTGCTATGAATAGAGCTCTGGTCCCCAAAATGATTAAATCCATCCATACTCAATGCGAACCTTAGGTTTCTTGCGTCCTCTGCAAAGTCCGGGAATTCTCTATCGATTCCTCTCCACTGAGAACCATCTGCGGGGTGTCTCAAAATGTTGTCCACCTTACGGTCTTCTTTGTGCCATCGCAACAACTTTGCATGCTCCTTATTTCTGAACAAACGTTTTAGGCGTGGAATTATTGGAGCATACCACATAACCTTGGCAGGGATTCTCTTCCTTGGACGTTCTTCATCCTCAACATCGCCAGGGTCATCCCGCAAGATCTTGTACCGTGACGCATGGCAAATAGGGCATTCATCTAATTTCTCATGCTCGCCACGGTACAGGATGCAGTCATTAGGGCATGCATGTATCTTCTCGATTTGTAATCCCAAAGGGCAGACGATCTTTTTTCCTTCGTATGTAGTGGTGGGTAACTCATTAGGCTTCGGAAGCATCTTTTTTTTGATCTTTAGTAATTTTCCAAATGCCTTGTCAGAAATATAATTCTCTGCCTTCCACTGTAACAACTCCAGTGTCGTGCCTAGCTTTTTCTGTCCCTCTTCGGCCGACAGGTAGAGTAGCTTCTTGTGATCCTCTAGCATTTGGTCAAATTTAGCCTTCTCCTTTGCACTTTCGCAATCTCTCTGTACGTCGTGAATGACATCACCAAGAGCATCGTCATCATCAACGATACTGTTTCCTGCATCCCCGTCTTCTTCACCTTCGTCCTCTACTGCGAAGTCGCAGTATTGAGCAAAAACATCGTCAGGGTACGCTTGCTCTTATTCACCTTCTTCCATCATAACCCCGTACTCTCCGTGTTTGGTCCAACAAATATAGTTTGGCATGAAACCATTCGTGAACAAGTGCAAGTGAATTTATCTTGAGTTTGAAAATTCCTTCAAATTCTTACACACGGCACATGGACAGCACATAAATCCATCCCGTTTATTTTGCTCTGCTACTCTGCGGAATTCTCGCACGCCCTCAATGAACTTGTTGGAGCAGCAATCGGCATTGTACATCCAATGGCGTGCCATTATCTGCATTATCATGGAATTGTAATTTTTCTATTAGAAGCTATAATTTTATCACTAAAGAAAATTAATTTCAAGAATTTTTAAAGTGAAAAACAATTTATTTAACAATTACAACAAAAATTATATTATTAATATTTTAAAATAAGAACATGGCCATATTAAAGTAAAAAATATCCTATAATATCTATAATAGAACTAAATATGATTCGTGTATACATAGTAGTAATGATTTGTGTATACTAGTTTCTAGCGGGCACACACTTAGCATCGTTCAAAAAAATTCAAACATGAGAAGATGATGATTGGATAGATAGCAACATGAAATAATTAAAATAGACATATGTCCAATATGAAATTACATATGGCGGTGAGAAACATAGGAGGATGAAGCTAGCAGCCTTTCAAACAAATCGACGACGGCGTAGAAGCGTTGAAATGGATCGATCGCGAGAGATGAGAGCAATAACAAGCAAGAACAATGGAAGAACAAGAAAGAACAAAGGTCCTCGGGCTCGGGCAGGGAGAGGAAGAAGGGAGGAGGGAGATTCAATTTATAGCGGGAGGGTTTAGTCCCGGTTGGTGTTACCAACCGGGACTAAACACCTACCTTTAGCCCCGGTTGGTGCCAACGACCGGGACAAAAGGTTTAGTCCCGGTTAGTGGCACAAACCAGGGCTAAATGTAGGTCTTTAGTCCGAGTTGGTAACACACACCGGGACTAAAGGTCCCTCCCCGATAGCGTCTGACACCGGAGCCGTTGGGGAGGGACCGTTAGTCCCGGTTGGCTTTACCAACCAGGACTAAAGATCTCTTTTGTCCCGGACGCCAAAAATGCCGGGACTAAAGCTCATTTGGCAAATCGACGAAAAATCTGTTATTAGTGAACTGTATGAATATGTTACAAAAATAGAGAGCTTTAGTCAATTTTTTTCTTCGGAGCAAAAGAAATAGTTCTATTATACAAGCTGCCAAGAGGGGCATGTTATGTTAGTCGTTGGATTCCAAAGCAGGCCACGTGTCGTGCATCGGGTGAGGAGGCTCATCGTCGATGGAATGAGCCCATAGCCCACCCAATTCCCTCCCTGAAACTCTGCGTAGAACTTTTTTTTTTCAAGAAAAGGTTGCTCTACGGATGAAGCAAGCAAACGCGTGTTAGGGCCCTACTAGGGCGCTCGCAAGCCATCCTCGAG
Source organism: Sorghum bicolor (assembly GCF_000003195.3). Classification (NCBI taxonomy): domain Eukaryota; kingdom Viridiplantae; phylum Streptophyta; class Magnoliopsida; order Poales; family Poaceae; genus Sorghum; species Sorghum bicolor. Next base: position 16,464,360 of record NC_012879.2, on the reverse strand, counting down.
CGGTTTGGCGGACTCGCGCTCGTCGCCTCTCCAATCCAGAGCTTCTAGCGTGGGACCGGAAGAATGCCCCCGCACGTACGTCCCGATCGGTGTAGTCCAGGTCAATTGTCCACAGGTACCAGAAAAAAGATCGATACCAGAATGGATCCATTGGCTGCATTGCACCCCCCCAAGTACATGGTTCTGGAAATTCTCAGATCAGGGGACCAATTACGTTGCCAGAATTTTTTAAAAAAAACCAAAGTAGGCTAGAAATTTTTTAAAAAAACCAAAGTAGGCTTGGCTAGGCAAGCTTCACACAATTGTGAGTCGTCGAGCCCTAGAATGAAAATGCTAGATCCATTATTTTCGAGTTGAATTCAAAATTGGCGCGCTTTGGCGTAGTGCAAATGCGAGTTGCCGAGTTGCGACGACCAACGTCTAGCTAGTCAAGAAGAATATCTATGCAGCCACGTCGGAAGAATATATGCCAAACTCTCAAGTCCTCAAGTGTCAAGTCTTCTTCCACAGAAGGACGATGTTGCTGCATGCTACCGTGAAGAAAACGTTAGCATGGACGCGTCTGCTGTCATGGTCTGTTGAACGTTGGGCCATGCATGACAAGGGAATGCAATAATGCAAGGCACTGATCGCGGCGAGGCCTATATATAAATGCAGCACTTGCCATGCCTAAGGCACTCCATCATCCATCAAGCAGTTCGCTGTAAGTTGCGAACGTTAACTATATACCATGGCATCTCCGTCTCCATTATTGGCGCTGTTCGTGGTTGTGCTGCTTGCTGGTAGTGCCAGCTCCACTGTTGATGGTGCAGATGCGCAAAGGTACATAGTCGTAGCTACTAGTTCGCTGAAGCCATCAGAAGTCTGCTCAGGCCATAAAGGTAAAAAGTCTGCTCAGAGTAATTGACTAATTTAATTGTATCTATATATTATTCAAAAATAATGATAGCTAATTATACACCACCAAATACGCACTAACACTAATCTTGTTATGATAAAAACTAATGGGATATAAAATACGCACAAAATATATTTTAATCGTCATCATATTTGCACTTATCAAAAATAATATTGCCATTATAGTTACTATATATGTAATAATATACATATTGATAATGCTTAATTTATTCACTAATAACAAAGATAAGAAAACATGGATGAACTGTCTAGCATGTTTTGGTGGCACATATATCCAGCTTTTGGAAAAAAAATACACTTCTATCGGAATATCTATATAGACTCACTCATAAACCAAACAACAATCCATAGATGGCTCATATCACATCGACCAATATCTATCCAACCAAACGCACCCTAAGAGCCTCATATAAAATCATTAACACCAAATGTACTCAAGGAAAGGTTCTTCTATTACAATTAGTAACAGATATGTTGTCCTAGCTAGTCTTATAAGGAAATCTTGTGAGAAGGTGATAGTGCGGCAGGTGTGTTGAAAGTCAAGTGAATTGGCACGACCGGCTGCTTATAACTACTTTCTCTGTTTTTAAGTACATCTTATTAACTTTGTCCTATGTCAAATATTTATATCTGTAACCATTAATTTTTTAAAAATTACTTCCTTCATCCTAAATTATAAGTCATTCCAAGAATATTGAAGAGTCAAAGCATATCGAGTTTAACCAAATTTATATGATAAGATAATAGCATTTGTGATACCAACTAAGTATCATTAGGTTCTTGATTAATTATATTTTCATAGTATATCTATATCTATTTCAGGTCCTAAATTTTAGTAATTCTTCTATAATTTTGGTCAAATTTAAGATGCTTTGACTCTCAAAGATTCTTGTAATAACTTATAATTTAGGATGGATGGAGTATATAGGTTCATGACAAAAGTTATGTTTTTAGATTCAGTATGAAATATTTTAATATATAATATATAATTATAGGTGATGAACTTATGGGGATTTTTTAAAAAAGGGATTGTCTAGGAATAATGTTTGACTTAGAACAAAGCTAATATGACATGTAAAAACAGAAAAGGTGTATACAAACACTATTTATTTATTTATTTATATTATAAAAAATCAATTTTCCTTACTTCCAAAAAATCAATTTTCCTAAGGTGGTTGGCTTGGTTGGTTCACTTCTGGAAAATAACATTTAGAGGCAGTTGCTTGCTTGTCTCTACAAATTCATTAGCTTTATCGATTCTAAAAAAATATGTCTTATACCCGCAATCAGAAAACTGGTTTTCTATAATGTTTCTCATGGTCCAGTATCCTGATCCAGTTACCCCGTCCAAGAACGGTTCCACGCTAGCACTGAGCCACCGTCACGGCCCGTGCTCTCCGGTCATCTCCAAAGAGAAGCCTTCGCATGAGGAAACGCTCCGCCGAGACCAACTCCGTGCCGCCTACATCCAGGCAAAGGTTTCTTCTCGATACAATAATGTCGCCAAAGAGCTCCAGCAGTCGGCGGTGACTATCCCGACTAGCTCCGGCTACTCCCTGGGCACCACAGAGTACGTGATCACCGTCACCATCGGCACGCCCGCCGTGACCCAGGTCATGAGCATCGACACAGGCAGCGACGTCTCGTGGGTCCAGTGCGCGCCGTGCGCCGCGCAGTCGTGCTCCTCGCAGAAGGACAAGCTGTTCGATCCGGCCATGTCCGCCACGTACTCCGCCTTCTCCTGCGGCTCTGCCCAGTGCGCGCAGCTCGGCGACGAGGGCAATGGCTGCCTGAAATCGCAGTGCCAGTACATCGTCAAGTACGGCGACGGCTCCAACACGGCGGGGACGTACGGCTCCGACACTCTGAGCCTCACCTCGTCCGACGCCGTCAAGAGCTTCCAGTTCGGGTGCAGCCACCGCGCGGCCGGCTTCGTGGGAGAGCTGGACGGCCTCATGGGGCTCGGTGGCGACACGGAGTCCCTCGTGTCGCAGACGGCGGCGACCTACGGCAAAGCGTTCTCCTACTGCCTCCCGCCGCCGTCGAGCTCCGGCGGCGGGTTCCTCACCCTCGGCGCAGCAGGTGGCGCGTCGTCGTCGCGCTACTCACACACGCCCATGGTGAGATTCAGCGTTCCTACCTTCTACGGCGTGTTCCTCCAGGGCATCACCGTGGCCGGGACCATGCTCAACGTGCCGGCCTCGGTCTTCTCCGGCGCATCCGTCGTCGACTCCGGCACCGTCATCACGCAGCTGCCGCCCACGGCGTACCAGGCGCTACGGACGGCGTTCAAGAAAGAGATGAAGGCGTACCCGTCGGCGGCTCCGGTGGGCAGCCTGGACACCTGCTTCGACTTCAGCGGCTTCAACACGATCACGGTGCCCACGGTGACACTGACTTTCTCCCGTGGCGCCGCCATGGACCTCGACATCTCCGGCATCCTCTACGCTGGCTGCCTCGCGTTCACGGCCACGGCCCATGATGGCGACACCGGAATCTTGGGGAACGTGCAGCAGCGTACGTTCGAGATGCTATTCGATGTTGGAGGCAGAACCATTGGATTCCGCTCTGGTGCATGCTAAATTTCTAGGATGATCGAGCCAATAATGTTCGCTACCTAAGAGTATATATATCGCTCTCGTCAATCAATAATTTTTAAGGTAATATAATGTGGTAAAATATATATAGTCCCGAAGTAATGTATTTCATTGAAATACAACCGAATAAGCATGAATGAACATTTAGATGTTGTTTATCAACACGGCTGTGAAAATTTTAATCACGAGTATAGATTCAGTAGTCGCTGGTGCAGCGTGAGTGAGCTACTGTTTACAAGCACATCCGGATTGACGGGCTTTGCCGAGTGCGGCAACATAGAACACGTGACAAAATTTGAATCGGAAAAACCTCACAAAAATTGACCTCCCTCTCACGTGTCTCCTCCTCTAACCACTACATCACATTATCACTTCTATATCTTATTTATTTTGGTTCCTGTTGACAGTAATTAACTCTAATTTTTAACCGTCAACTAACCACAGGAGAGACCCAAAATGACTTATAAGTAGGGATGAAAACAGATGGGATACAGATGGATATCACTGATATCATATTTCTTTTCATAATTTTGGTCGGATTCGGATTCGAATACGGATAATGTCAACCATGTCGGATAAGATATGATTGGATGTCGATATCACAAATATACGATTTAAGTATTCGGATACGGATACGGTATCGGATGTTGAATATTCGGACTCGGATACGAACAGATCTGAAGCCCTCTAAACAAATTCGGTCTCACGGACAAATCTAACCCCTCTAAACGAATTCGGTCTCGAATACGGTCGGAAAATATCCGTACCGTTTTCATCCCTACTTATAAGGTAAGGTTATACGGGTTATTTCAATGAGTTCCATGAGTTGTTTTGTTCTCACTTGTCATTCAGGATATTTAATATCTCATCATATAAAAGTAAATCAGGTGAAGAATCAGAACACACCATTGCGGAGAGCTCGTCGAGATAATCGAGATGGAAGGTATGATGCTAATCTGCCTTTGAGAGAAATCCACAAATACTACATATGAGAAACTTGAAAGGACCATACAAAGGAATCTCTAATTTTTATTTTGAAAACTTGCAAAAACTCTGGAATAAAGGTAGATCAAAGAGCTTGAGACTTAGTGCTTGACTTGATTAATCTACTTTTCAAATATTCAAGACCTGAGTGAAAGTTATAAACTCCATGATTGAAGTTAATATGGGTAAGTTGGAAGTTGAAATAGTTTGTTCTAACTAAGATGAGAATTTTTGTTTGAACAATGGTGTACTTTTGAGGTGTAAAAGCATTGTAGCAACTCCTGATCCATCTTGTTCAACCAAAAACTATTTTTTGCTAAGGCATAGCAAAACATAAGCTTAGAGGAGTTGTTGATGGTAATTAACTCTAACATTCAATCATCAACTAACCACAGAGAGACCCAAAATGACTTATAAAGTAAGGTTATAGGGGTTTATTCCAAAGAGTTCCATGATTTGTGTTGTTCTCACTTGTCTTGCTGGATATTCAATATTTCATCATATAAAAGTATCTCAAGTGAAGAAGTAGAACACACCATTGTGGAGAGCTCATCAAGACAATCAAAACGGATATATCATTTGCCATATTTTGAGCATCGGAGAGAAAGTCCTCGATGGATACGATTCGGAAGACTCTAGAAGACCCTAAAACCATCATCAATTACGTACATGACCAAGGACTAAACCGACAAGATTCCACAGCTTTGTAAAATAATATTTTTCCAAGGATTTATCCTGAAGTTAGGAAAGGAAAAATTCATCCACGACATGACCCAAAGCGCAAACTGATCAAAAATAGGCACTAGAAGGACATAGAAGACACTAGAAGACATGGGAACAAAGCAGAGGACCCGCGGTGGCCAGGTGGGGCTAGCCGGCCCCACATGCCAGGCCGGCCGGCCTGGGCCCACCTAGAAGCCACCTCTCCTTCGTGTGATCTCCTCCAACTGACCTCTACGACGTATCTTGACCCTTATTCTATGTCAGTTTCATCCAAGGGCTAGGGTTCATCCCACCGGACTATATAAGCAGAGGCAAACCCCCCTAGACATCGATCAATCAATCCATCATATCTCATAGTTCAGAGGTGTCCCTCGAAAGGATAACATAGAGCTCCACCAACTAGGTCATAGCTAGAAACACAAGAATAAGAATTAGAGGAGTCAAGCAACGCTTGGATTCCGCATCTAGTCGCGAGGAGGCTAGGTACAACCTTGTACATCTCTCTTGTATTCAATATTATTAGTCTATTTGTGTTATTTATCTTCTAGTTATCTATTTGTTCTTCTAGTTTATTATTTAAATCATCTAGTTCATCTTGTTCATGTTCTAGTTCGTCTAGTTCTTGTCTAGTTCATCGTATTCTTGTCTAGTTCTTGCTTCCCTCTAGTCCTTATTCTAGTTTGTGTATGAGTCAAATATTTGATATGACTTGGTATAATTATATATTCATAAATGTAATGTTTATTGCCTACTTTGATTATGTTTAGTATAGTTGGATTAGCTTTGTGTTTATGCACTTGTTCATATAGCGCTCATCCTTTGAATTCAGGGGTGAGTGATAGAAGTTTTGTATGTGTGGTGCTTACACAACGTCTATCTGTGAATGCACCCTATATTTCGAGCCATGTGGTAGATCGCGAAGGTGACAGCTTCATTAAGTCCTATGTAGTCCACTACCCGAATGTAGGACTTAGTAAGGTTTCAAGTTGCGGGGTGATGTATTGCTATGTTCCTGACCCACCTTAGCAATGTCTCTTGTGTATGGATACAAGTTAAGTCTGGACATAATTGCTAAATGTAATTACATAAATTAATGTAGCTCAATAAACTATAGTTAGAATAACCCTAGGATTTAGTCTCTATTTTATAGTTCTTTCTAGAGTCACGCCCGAGTAGAAAAATGCTCGGTGGAACCTGTTTTGGGATTTTGTTGATCTATTATTAATTATCCTTTATTTATGATTGATCTCTGTTTTGAGTATTGATCTAGTGGAACACTTATCACAAGTGTAAGATATGGCTTCTATACCTCCATGTGTCTTCTAAGTGGTAAAATTATAAATAATGATATCTGAAACTTTCCTAGGTGAAATGCTACAATGGGTGTATTTTATCTGTACGCTTGTGGATAACCTTTATTCATTTTCTATAGTGCTATGATCATAAGTACAACCACATCTTTTGTTGTTGTGTTAGGGATAACAACCTGACTTAAGTAATGTTAAGAGATGTCTCAAATATTTCTAATGCCTTTACTAAGATAGGATTTGAATCTCTTATTTGTAATTGTGTCAGAAATACCAACAATCATTTCTAGCGTTGTTGTCGGGGAAGGCAAAATGGAGGTTTAGAATAGATCTATTTTGAACATCTAGGATTAATCTTACACATGTGATAATTGAGCCACACTAATGATCTTTTACTCAAACACAGGCTTACCCTGTCTATTTATGAATATCTTATTATAGGGCAATGTATGACTAGTTTCCTTCATCCACCAAAATACACTGACGATCCTGAGGAGATAATCAGAAAAGCTAGAGCCAAACTCAAAAAGAAGAAACCCTCAATCAATTTGTCAAAAGAAGAAGACTAGCCTTTCCTTCATCCACCAAACTACATTGAGGATCCTGAGGAGATAATCAGAAAAGCTAGAGCCAAACTCAGAAAGAAGAAACCCTCAATTAATTAGTCAAAAGAAGAAGACTAGCCAAGGAGTTTGACGTCAATATTCAAAGCCATGGCCAACAAAACTCTCTGCAAATTCTCCACTCCAACTACTAGCAACATCAGGACTGGACTAGCAGTTGATGTGCGAGAAGAAGGATTCGAGCTCAAGACAGCTTTCATCAATATGGTGCAAGACAACCAGTTTTGTGGGAAAGCACATGAAGATGTAAGTGCCCATCTCCAATATTTCCTAGAGATCTACAGCACATTCACCATCAAAGGAGTTGAAAGAGATGCCATACTACTCCACCTTTTCCATTCTCACTCTTAGGGAGGGTGAAGCAATGGTTTTACGCCAACAGAGATAAAAACACTACATGGAATAACTGTTTCACTGCTTTCCTAGCAACATTCTTTCTCATAGGCAAAATCATTACCCTACATGCAAAGATCTCAACTTTCCTGCAACAGTATGATAAATCTGTCCCTAAGGCATAGGAATGCTTTCAAGATTATATATCAGAATGCCCTCACCATGGGATAGAGGATTGGCTACTCATGCAGACATTCTATCATGGACTGACCACTAATGCTCATGAGAATATAGATGCAGCTGCTGGATGATGGTTTTTGTCACTCACTATTCATGAAGCCACCACTCTCGTTGAGAAGATAGCTTCGAACTAGGGATCGAATGAAAAACGCACTCAACCATGCAAGAGAGGAGGAATGCATCAAGTCAAAGATGTGGACATGCTATCTTCAAAGATGGATTTGCTCATGAAAAAGCTTAATGAATGTGATCAACAGAAGAAGGAAGTCATGCACGTCCATGTTTCACACATAACTTGTGAAGAGTGTGGAGGCACTGGCCACATGGGAAGCAACTATCATGAAGTCCAAGAGGATCTCAACAAAATCAACAACAATACTAACTATCGTCCTCAATAGAATCAAGGATAGAACTAGCAAAATCAAGGATGAAATCAGCAATAAAGATCGAACTACCTAGGTAATTACTCAGGTAACTACCAAGGTAATAATTTCAACCAACCACCTTTGAGAGAGATGATTGTTAATCAAAATAAAGTTATTCATAACATATCCAAAAAGATAGCTTCCAATGATAAAGTTCTTGAATCCATAAATAATATAATGGACAACTTTACTTATGCCTTAAAGAATCAACTTAGCCTTAATAAAATGATAGAATCTCAAATCTCTTAGCTTGCAGCTTCAATACCCATGGCCGAAAAAGGTAAGATTCTAGGGAATCTGGATGAATAAGAAACTACGAATCTTGTAGATATCTTCAATGTAGGAGAATACTTGGTTGCACCACCTAGACCACTAAGACCAGTGTGGGGAGAAGAGGACATGCCAAAAAAGAATGGAGATCTAGGAAGACCAGTCATCCCCATCCGCATCAGAGCTCATACCTTTGACGAAGCCGTCTGTGACTTGGGGGCAATTGTCAACATTGTGCCAAAGGTAATTTATGAGAAAATTCATGGTCAACCTTTGTTCTACACAACCATGTGTTTGCAGCTTGCAGATCAGACATTGTGCTACCCGATGGGGATCCTAGAGAATGTTCTCATAGAATTTGACACTTGGCTCTACAAGTAGACTTTGTGGTGAAAGAAATAGGAGGGGATGAAAGAGCACCCATCATTTTGAGACGACCATTTCTCAGTACAGCTAAAGCCATCATCTTTGCTGACACCGCCAAGATCTGTTTTACCATTAGGAATACTAAGGAGAGATTTAGTTTCAAGCATCGCACGGTCACAAACTGAGTTCATCCTCAGCGCTCGTATGACTACTTGGTGTTTTACAAGACCCCAGAAAAGAAGAACAAGATTCTAGAGAGGAAGATTCTAGAGGACAAGGTTCTAGAGAAGAAGCCTGAAGAAAAGAAGACTCCAGTCAAGAAGAATGTCCACACCTATGAAGGCATCCTACCTATTCCAAACAAGAACAACAATGAAGGGAAAAGCAAAGCATGGCTACCTAATCAAGAGCCCGTTTGGATGGTCAATACAATTGAACCACCCATTGACCCTGCTTTTCCTCCATCACACCTTGGGAAGAAGGATGATCCTAGAGTACCTACCATTGATTGTGTGATTGAAGGAAGCACCTTCTATAAGGCATTTTGTGACATCAGCTCAAGCGTCAACATCATGTCTATGGTAACATATAGAAATTTATACCATGATAGACCTTTGTGTCGATCATATTTGCAGCTACAGGTGGCGGACCAATCATTCCAATTTCTAGAGGGAATAGCCAAGGACATAAAATTCAAGAGTACAGATAATGAGGTTCCTAGTGACTTCATAGTTCTAGACATGGGTGTTGAAGATGACGTCCACCTTATCCTGAGAAGACCGTTCCTTCACACCACTAGCGCGATCATCTACATGAAGCAAGGGGAAATCCATTTCCACTTCCCTAGAGAAAAGATACGCTATTACTTTAATAGTTATACTACTTAAGACAAGCCCAAGAAGAACAGGAACAGGAGACGCCGCTCTCCATTTCAAGAACAACAAGCCATCAAGAAGGAAGGGGCTGATCAGAAAAAGAAAGCTGTCAAAGGAGAAGTTGCCCTAGAGGTCAAAGAAGAAGAGGAGTTTCTGGACGAGGAACCATAGGAAGAGAAACCAAAGACCAAGAAAAGTGTGGAGAAAGAAAGAGATAACACCACCAAGCACTCCAGCACAAGAAGATGAATTGCTATCTCCCAAATCACTATATACTTAGCAACAAACATAAGTGGAGAAATCAGGGGAGGACTCTGTCCCCTCAGACACCCCCTCAAGTACTTGATTGAGCCAGAAGGTCTAGATCGACGGACCTAAATCTCTGAACCTTTGCCGAAAGGTTATATCAGTAGTTATCCTCATATATTTCTCTGCATAATTTTAGCATATTTATCTTCCATCTTCACTCATAAGCATTTAGCATATTTATATTTCCCAATTGCATTGAAAAGAAAATAAAAATTTATTTTGTTTCATCACAGCGTTGCATCTAAAAAAACTTAAAACTTAATGCCCATGCAAGTAAGTCTTATCTAATTGTTGTGGAGGTGCAAAATTAATTTTGCATTTGCATACAAAATGGAAAATCCAAAAATATTGAGGTATTGCTTAAAATGCTTGATTGAAAATCTATAAAGTTGTTAAAACAGACAAGGCATAAATAGTTTTACCACTAACGCTTAATCTGTTCCACAAGCTTTGTTGTTTATTTGGATTAAGATAGGATTAAGCAAGAAGGAAGAATAGATTGAAGTTTGCATTAGCTCTAGGAAGGACCACGTCATCAACCATCCACTTTTGGAGACCTAGAGGGATGGAGAACCTCTACGCTATTAAGATTCAAGATAAGCGACTACATCAACATCCAACTTGGGAGAGGAGCATCCCCCATGTATTTAGCTAAGTATCTATTTCCTTATGTGTGATTTATGTTTTAAAGATAAATAACTTAGAAAACAAAATGAAGAGAGTCTTTTATACGTACTAGTATATTGCCCATGTTAACGCTACGGTGACATTTAGAAAAAAAATACAAAAATAAAATAAATCATAAAACTAAAAAACAAACCTATATACCCCACTAACAAAAAAATCTATATAAAAATTACGGTACTTCATTTGGGAACATATATTTGGTTTTAACAAATGCTACGTAGAAAAGTTGAGAAACACGACTGATCTACAAATGCCCATCATTTGTCTTGTAACCTTGGTAACAAGTCCATAAAAAATAAGATACTTGATTTGATTGTGTAACACCCAAAATTTGATTTTGAATTAATAGGAATTAATTTGATTATTTAAGAATTTTTATGAGCATTTGAATCTAGCAAAATAAATAATTTTGTGCAAATTAAAATTCACAATAAATTTAGAAATATAAATTTGCATTCATGCTGGAGCATATTTTATTTGATGCTTGTTGTTTTTTGTTAGAATTTAATTGCACACAAAATTCTATTTGGAAAACTGTTTTGGAAAAGAAAGAATAAAAGAAAAAGAAAAAGGAATAGAGGAGAAGGCCTACCTGGTGGCCTTTCGGCCGAGGCCCAGCCTCCTGGCTCCCTGCGGCCCAGTCCTTTCCCCCACCCCCCTGGCTTTCTTCTCCACCGCAGCCCAGCAAACTGCGGCCCAAGCCAGGCAGGCCCGCGCGCGCCCCCTCTCTCCCACCCCCTTTCTCTCACTGGCAGCCGGGCCCCCCTCCTCTTTGCCGCTGACGTGCGGGACCCGCCAAGCAGCGCCGCCATCTTCTTCCTTGCGCGTGCCCGAGGGGGATTTCCTTCCCCCGACCGACTCGATCCTGAAATCCGCGGGGTAATCCTTGCCTAATGTGTCAACCGAGCACTATAAAACGTCTTCCCCAACCCTGCAGCTTCCCCTTTGTATCTCCGCGCGATTTAGCAACCCTAGCCGTCACTTTTCATCAGTTCGGATCCCGCCTGCGATTGTCTCCGTCCCGGCGCATGTGAAGCCATCTCTGCTCCTTCCCAGGCCGAGCCGTTTCCCTAGGTGAGCTCGCGATGTTCTTCTCCATCGCCCCATGCCTTTGGTTCAGATTTTGGTGCACGTTATCGCGTGTTTGGAGAACGCCGACGAGATACACGGCGGCGGCCATGGCGCCACCGTGCCGGTGGCTGCGTCCGGCCGGCCATCTGCGGCCGAAAACAGAAGATACCCCTTCGGGGCGCACTTTGCTAAAGAGACCCCCAAGATCTGAGGAATCAACCCGCCATCCTTTGCGTATTTTCGGGTTTACGTTTTTATTTTCTAAAAGCTTATTTTCTCCGGTTTGAATCAGTTTACGCTTTCAGATATTTACAGTTTTGCCATCGATTTTATAATGCTCATAAAATATTCGTTTTAACTCTGTTTTTGTCCATTCAAATTCCGTTAAATTCGTATTCACGAGCTCTACATGTTAGAAGTATTAGTTTACTGTTTTGAAACTTTTTATTTTCGCAGTAGCATTTAATTAATTATTTCCCTATAGGAAATCTTGGAAAATGCATAACTTCTCCATTTTAATTCCGATTTTCGTGAACTTTACGTTTGTGTGATCGTAGCGCTGCGTAGAATATTTTCATAAACTTTTATCTTTGATTTCTCAGTGTTGGTGTAATGTTCTAATTATATCTTGTTTGCTTTGTGTATGATTGTCTCTATTGGATTGCGTGTTGTTGATTGATGTTTGGGAATAGACGGTGAGCCGTACGTTGGTGATCAAGACCAAGCCATTGAGGATCAGCAGGCTCAGAAGAGCATTGATCAAGACAAGTATAACTTGGGATCATCCTTGTTACCTATTCACTTATAATTACACATATATATCATATGCATGCTATCACCTTGTCGACCTTAGCAAAATCATAAATGATTGTTACCTGGATTCCTTGTTACCTACTTGATATGCATTTGGTGTAGATGTGCCAGTGCTTGATATAATTCATGATCTTGTAAGATGATTAATAGCTATGCAATGAACATAAAAGAATGACAAATAACTGTATGAGATCTTGTCTGTACGTGATCACTCGGGATAACAGTGCAACCATGAGGGCTATAATGGCTCTAGCTTTAGCTCAGTATGAATACCTTTTCTAGCTTGAAAGAGGTTACCCGAAAGGGCAGAGGGGCTGAACCGTTTTGGGTATAGTGCGAGCCCCTGTCCCTATGTGTATAGGCTGCGCGTCATTGTGCCATTTGGAAGGGGGTATCTATATCTGCGCGCAAAGGAAACCTTGCGGCCCCTAACATGTTAGACGAACTTTTGAAAGGCTTCCCTAGGAAGGGGGTTAAGAGACTAGCTACCTCGGGCGAAAGGGTAAATCATGACCCTTGGGTAAAGATGTACAACCTCTGCAGAGTGTAAAACTGGTATACTAGCCGAGCTCACGGTCAGGAGCGGCCTTGGGGACATCTACATTAAGATGATGAGCTTGTTTTGTTACTATGTTCATTTGATTATTGTTTATGCTATGAATTAATTATGCTTACACTTGATCATGTGATTAATGGATTATTTATGCTACCTTGACATTTGCTGGTTAATTATGAATTTGCTATCCACTATTAAAAGTTAAATGCAGTCAAACCAGTGTCAGCTATTTGAGCTTCATGAACCCCTGGTTATACTTGTTGAGTACGATATGTGCTCACTCTTGCAATTTCCCAACACCCCAGGTTATGCTAGTGATGATGATTGGAATGAGGACTATCGCTATGAGTATTAGGCCTGGAGTCAACCAGTCAACAGTGTCCCTGTGTGGAGCTTCCGTCGAGAGCGTTGTTTACTTTATGCTATCATTTTTGTATAGGACTATGTGATTTATTATGTTCCACTATGTAATAAACACTGCAATGGTACATTTGAGATTTGTCTACTTATGTGTGCGACTGTTTCTCTTTTATGCATCCTATTTTGTTCTTAAAATATGGGTGTGATAGATTGTAGTTAGTGTAGGCGTATACCTGCCTTACTTGACAAACAAGCAACAAAAAAAAGTAGAGATCGATTAAAGGAATAATAAAACAAAAAATGCCTGACAAAATCAGGCACCTATCTTCAGTCTATCACGCAATGCCAAGAAGATAAGCAAACACTAAATTATACACAAGGCTAAAGGAAAACTAAAATACTCCTATTTAGAAGTTTCAGATGGTCTAGATCAATGTACAAAACTGCTCCAGATAAGAGAACATATAGATAGAATTTATTTATTCTCCCATCATGAATTAAGGGTGCATATAAAGTTAGCATTCTAGTATGTAACATTATATTCTCTCCATTTTTGGTTGGTGCTCACGCTAGTAGGACTATCTGCCAAGTTCATCAAAGTTCCAAGAATTTTTTAGTCTTGAATACTGAACCAGGAGCAAAACCACAAATTAAAACCTGAATATCGAAGACTAAATTAGCACCAACTTTTGTAATTGAGGAACACATTTACCATGTCAAAACTAAGCAATCACCAGATAGAATATTTTGCTATAAGCAATTTGTATAATTGTATTGCACAAATACTCAAACTGAGCCCATTCCAAGTCCTGATAAATTGATCTGACAATCTGGTGAATTAGACTAAAACAAGCTAATGAGCCCCATCTATTCTCTCATCAAACTGGTTCTGTTATTCAAGTGAATTAACATACTGCATGAACAAACTCATGCAAATACTAAAGCCATTGACAGGATATTACATCTTTACTAATCTAAAGCAGAAACTATGAAAGATAAAATAGATGGAACAATCAAATGCAGCATGGAAAAAATCAGGAATCTTCTCAAGTTGGTATAGGATCCGCTTGCTATGCTACCATGGTCAAGAAAGCAATAGCCACACCCTTTACAACTATGATATGAAGATTTATTTGACAATCATTAGTTTTAGCAAGTCGTTGTTTTATTTAGCAAGTCAAAAAAGATCTCTCTCCAACAATTTAGTATTCTAACTTGGTAAAATCACCATAAGCGTGGTTTTTTTCCTGGGGCTATTTGCAAAGTGAACATAAAACTTTCTCATAATTAATCAAACCCAAATCAGAAAATTCTTCTCTCTAACAGTTTAACAAAGTGAGCACGGTAAAAAGTTTCTATTTGCATGGATGCCCTTCTCCCCGTCTGCAGGCGTCGGGCATCGCGCTCGTGGCTGGCGGCGCGCCGGGCGGAGGGCGGTGGCCGAGTAGCGGCGGCCAGGTGAGCTGCAGCCGCGCTCGCGGCAGGCGCGGCAGGAGGCGCGTCGGGCGGCGGGTGGCGGGCGATGGTCGGGCAGCGCGCTGCGAGGACGGGCGGGCGAGCGGACTGGCGCAGCTCCGGCGGGCGCGGCGGGCGGCGCAGCACCGGGGCGGGCAGCGGCGGCCGCGTGAGCTGCGGTCGCGCTCGCGGTGGGCGACGGAGCCGCACGCGTGGTGAATTTGTGTGATGTGTAATTGACACGAGGCTGAGGGTGTGTATGGTCATGATCATACTTCTAACCTGGACCGTTAAATCTGTAGGATATGTGCTGTGAGTCGTTGATCTTGCAGGTGGGATTTGCCTAGATAAGATTTTAATTATAGTAGAGATTAGCTATTAAATCATTAGGTCATAATAACAAAAGACCTTACAAGTTTGCTATACCTGCCCTAGAGTAATTGAGCTTACATGGAGATGATGAATAGTTGCTCTGCCATTATCCCTTTCAAGTGCCTAGTGTTCAACCTTCAATTCTCTCAAGTTTTTGGATAAGATTGAATGACAAAAGATGTGCCCTAAACTTGAAACATGTGGGTTCCAAAAGCTTGACCTAAGTCTAGGTTATTGACGAGTATGATATGAAAAGGTTTTGAGCTACTATTTATATTTATCTTGTTCCTAGTGATACTAGAGTTCTAGAGATTTAACTTTTGAAAAACCTAAAATTACCACATTATGAGTTCTTGTATGTTGAGTGTTAAATTCCTACAAGCCATATATATGTCTGCTAGAATAGGAGAACCAGCTCATAGGCTACTTATTTTGTATTGAGTTTGGTCAACCCATGTAAGACCCTTGTCGAGAGGTTCATCATACTTCCAAGATCAAGATCATGTACACTCCACCCAAATATACTACTTTCACCCTGGAAGTACGCACCCACATGCTTTCCATTTAGATCCACCAAAAATGTTCTATTCCTACCCTGGGAATGAACAACCAAAAATATTTATCTTTTTCCATTTCATCAAACCTTATCATTGTCTTTATCATCGTTCAAGTAAATGCTCCAACTGTCCTTGTTACTACCTCTTGCTATTCGTCAACAAAAGAAGCTTGGAAGGCTAGTTAAAAAAGAGAGAAGAAGAAAAAAAGAGAGAGTATCTAGCCCAAGTATTCTTCAAGGCTTTCAAAGTTTTCAAAAGAGAGAAGTGTCCCCTCAAGGAGCAAGCAAATAAAGATAAGGTTTCCATCATATTCCCTTACCATTGTTTTCACCGCCATACACCTATTGTTCCACCATATACCCATTCCACATATATATAGGTCCACACACATGCACGTCATGATCTAAGAGTATGGTTTCCCCTACGAGGATCCCAGTTTGATTAGGCAATGCATGCTAGGTAAGTATGCTATATCCTTGAAATACCTTTAGCTCCACATAAGCCTTAGTTATAGGGAGAGAAGAGGGAAGGTATGATGCTAATCTGCCTTAGAGAGAAATCCACAAATACTACATATGAGAAACTTGAAAGGACCATACAAAGGAATCTCTAATTTTTATTTTGAAAACTTGCAAAAACTCTGGAATAAAGGTAGATCAAAGAGCTTGAGACTTAGTTCTTGACTTGATTAATCTACTTTTCAAATATTCAAGACCTGAGTGAAAGTTATAAACTCCATGATTGAAGTTAATATGGGTAAGTTGGAAGTTGAAATAGTTTGTTCTAACTAAGATGAGAATTTTTGTTTGAACAATGGTGTACTTTTGAGGTGTAAAAGCATTGTAGCAACTCCTGATCCATCTTGTTCAACCAAAAACTATTTTTTGCTAAGGCAATAGCAAAACATAAGCTTAGAGGAGTTGTTGATGGTAATTAACTCTAACATTCAATCATCAACTAACCACAGAGAGACCCAAAATGACTTATAAAGTAAGGTTATAGGGGTTTATTCCAAAGAGTTCCATGATTTGTGTTGTTCTCACTTGTCTTGCTGGATATTCAATATTTCATCATATAAAAGTATCTCAAGTGAAGAAGTAGAACACACCATTGTGGAGAGCTCATCAAGACAATCAAAACGGATATATCATTTGCCATATTTGGAGCACCGGAGAGAAAGCCCTCGATGGATATGATCTGAAATACTCTAGAAGACCCTAGAACCATCATCAATTACAAGACTAGGGACTAAACTGACAAGATTCCCTAGCTTTATCAAATAATATTTTTCCAGAGATTTATCTAGAAGCTAGGAAAGGAAAGAATCCATCCACGACACGAATCATTGTGCAAACGGATCGATAAGAGGCACTAGAAGGATGTTGAAGACACCAGAAGACACGTGGACAAAGCAAAGGACCGGCGGTGGCCAGGTTGGGTCGACTGGCCCCACATGCCAGGCCGGCCTGCCTAGGCCCACCTGGAAGCCATCTCCCCTTCGCCCGATGGCCTCCAACCGACCTCTACGACGCATCTTGACCCTTGTTCTATATCGGTTTGATCCAAGGGTTGTGGTTCATCCCACCGGACTATATAAGTAGAAGCAGACCCCTCGCGACATAGATCAATCAATCCATCATATCTCATAGTTTAGAGGAGACTCTCGAAAGGATAACCTAGAACTCCACAAACTAGGGCACAGCTAGAAACATAAGAATAGGAATTAGAGGAGTCAAGCAACGCTTGGATTCTGGATCTAGTCGCGAGGAGGCTAGGTACAACCTTGTACTTCCCTTATATTCAACATTGTTAATTTATTTGTGTTATTTATCTTCTAGTTCATCTATTTGCTTTTCTAGTTCATTATTTAGATCATCTGCTTCATCTTGTTCTTGTTCATCTAGTTCTTGTCTAGTTCATCGTGTTCTTGTCTAGTTCATGTTTTGATAGGCTATCGATATGAATCGGTGCTAGGGTGGCCTGATCTTCACGATAGTAGATCAAAAGAATAAGGATAACTTACTGCAAACAGTGGGTAACTAGCTTTATACCTGACAAAGGTTGGATATGACCAAGCGACGGGGAGAGAGGCACCGAAACGAGAAGACTTCGACTCGATCTCCGAACGACCGCAGAACCACAATCCGGAACTAATCCACACAATACGGCACAGCCGAACGGAAGCCGTAGAGCACGAAGTAGGGGAACCCACAAGATTCTCTTCACAAGTCCAAGAAGAACAAGGAAGAACAAAGGTTGAGTAAGGCACTCAGCAGCACGGTTGCAATATCATGTAGTTTATCAAAATGATCAAAGGTTTGCTGATAGCTTAGAGGTAGGGGATATTTATACTAGGAACAACCCTCCTAGATAGGTATGAAAACAAAATAGAGTTTCTGAGGGAAGGCAATGTGAAAGGACCCCTCGGAATGGATTCCCGAACTGGCTTCGCGTGACTGTTGGCCTCCAGAGCAGTTTCCAAAAAACTGACCATAACTTTTTATTGGTAAGTCCAAATGATGAACCGTTTCTTGGATGTGAAACTAGACTCCAAGAGCTTTCCACCAATGTATGCCATGAACCACGAAACGTTGTAGATTGGTACAGTTTTGCACGGCAAGCTGTACCAACATTCTGTCATGACAGACTGTTGACCTTCTGAGCAGTCTGTACTAATTCTGGTCTGCAGGCAATATGGTGTATCTAAACTGGTCGCCACTAGATTCATTGGAAAATAGACTCGACAAGCTTTCTAACAAGTCCTCATGGGCCCTCATAGCTTTTGTGATTAAAAAGTTATGAAGATTTCTTTGCACTAGTCCCTTCTTGACTTCCACTGGTCCGTTTTTGACTCTCTGGTCCGTTTTGTTGTGTCTTCTGGAACTTGCACTAGTTCGTTCTTCAGGGTCCGATTCATCCTTCTCTTCTTCTACATACCTGAGTACAATCAAGGTAGAATACTTAGGTAGTATATAATTCTCATTAATGTTAAACTGAATCTCACAAAGTAGCGCGTGGACCTCTTGTTGGAGCTTCTTTGCACGACTACGTGTAACCGGTCCATCGATGACTTGGGTTGGAGTCGGTGTAGGTAAAACTTGAGTGGTTGTAGCTTGACTTGGAGCTTGTGACATCTTGCTTACTGGCATGGTCATATCATCCTCCCCCCTTCAAAAAGAGTCGTCCTCGACTCGTCCAATCCTAGGAAAGGAGATAAATCGGCGGCATTGAAGCTTGTACTCACACCATATGTACTTGGGAGATCAATTTCATATGCATTGTCATTGATCTTGCGAATCACTTTGAAGGGACCATCAGCTCTGGGCTGCAACTTGCTCTTGCGTTGTTCGGGGAATCTATCCTTGCGTAGATGTACCCAAACGAGATCTCCAGCCTCAAATAACATTTTTTTTCGACCCTTGTTTGCACGCTTCTCATATATCTTGGTCATCTTCTCAATGTTGATTCGAGCTCGGTCATGAAGGCTCTTGACAAATTCAGCTCGCTTGCCTGCATCGAAGTTCAATCGTTCCTGCACAGGTAAAGGCAAAAGATCTATTGGAGCAGTGGGTTTGAACCCATATACAATTTCAAATGGGCAAAATTTAGTAGTCGAATGCACTGCCCTATTTTATGCAAACTCAACATGTGGCAAACTTTCTTCCCAAAGTTTTAAATTCTTTTTGAGAACAGCTCGCAGTAACATTGATAGTGTTCGATTCACAACTTCAATATGTCCATCCGTTTGCGGATGACATGTTGTGGAAAACAACAACCGTGTCCCAAGTTTTCCCCATAAAGTTTTGCAGAAATAGCTCAAAAATTTTGTATCTCGATCAGAAACAATAGTATGTGGTACTCCATGCAAGCGCACAACTTCTTTGAAAAATAAATCAGCAATATGCGAAGCATCGTCACTTTTGTGGCATGGAATAAAATGCGCCATTTTGCTAAATCGATCAACCACAACAAAAATTGAATCCTTTCCCCGCTTAGTGCGTGGTAATCCAAGAACAAAATCCATAGATATGTCTTCCCATGGAGCACTAGGAATAGGAAGAGAAGTGTAAAGTCCATGAGGGTTCAAACGAGACTTAGCTTTGTGGCATGACTCGCAGCGAAGAACATGTCTCTCCACGTCTCTTTTCATCTTTGGCCAAAAAGAGTTGGTCGGCCAAGACTTGCTCTGTCTTCTTGGCTCCAAAATGGCCCATAAGCCCACCTGCATGAGCTTCTTGCACAAGTAAAATTCGAACAGAGCAATCTAGAATGCATAGTTGGTTAGCTCGAAATAAGAATCCATCATGCACATGATATTTTTCCCATTGTTTGCCATCACAACACTTGGTATATGGTCCAGCAAAGTATGAATCAGTAGTGTATATTTCCTTTATACTTTCTAATCCCAGAATTTTAGCATCAAGTTGTGTAAGCAAAGCATGACGTCGGGACAAAGCATCAGTTACCACATTTTCCTTTCTTTTCTTGTATTTAACCACATAAGGAAAAGATTCAATGAATTCACACCATTTTGCATGTCTTCGGTTCAATTTTAGTTGACCTTTAAGATGTTTCAAAGATTCATGGTCCGAGTGTATTACAAATTCTTTAGGAAAAAGATAGTGTTGCCAAGTTTCCAAACTCCGAACAAGAGCATATAGTTCTTTATCATAAACTGAATAATTAAGAGTTGGACCACTTAGCTTTTCACTGAAGTATGCAATTGGCCTTCGTTCTTGCATGAGCACACCTCCAATACCAATTCCGCTTGCATCACATTCAATCTCAAAAGTCTTACCGAAATCGTTAAGTGCAAGGACTGGAGCTGTTATTAGCTTCTTCTTTAACTCATCAAATGCCCTTTGATGTGCTTCTTCCCATTTGAAAGGCACTTCTTTCTTAGTAAGCTCGTTCATAGGGGCAGCAATGGTGCTGAAATCTCTCACAAACCGCCAGTAGAAACCAGCAAGCCCAAGGAAGCTCCTCACTTGACTCACGTTCTGTGGAGGCGTCCATTCTTGTACAGCCTTGATCTTCTCTTCATCGACCTCCACACCTTGCCCTGAGACAACAAATCCAAGAAAAACTACCTTGTCGGTGCAAAAGGTGCACTTATCAAGGTTAGCATACAATTGTTGCTCATGTAGGACAGCAAGCACACATTGGATATGTTTTACATGATCGTCAAGGGACTTGCTGTAAATTAAGATGTCATCAAAATAAACAACAATAAACTTTCCAATAAAAGCTCTAAGCACATGGTTCATCAATCTCATAAACGTGCTAGGTGCATTTGTCAAACCGAAGGGCATCACCAACCATTCATACAGCCCAAATTTTGTTTTAAAGGCTGTTTTCCATTCATCTCCTTCTTTCGTACGAATTTGGTGATAACCACTCCTTAAATCAATTTTAGTGAAAATTATGGCACCACTAAGTTCATCAAGCATATCATCTAATCTTGGTATGGGATGCCTATACCTCACAGTGATGTTGTTAATTGCACGGCAGTCCACACACATTCGCCAAGATCCATCTTTCTTAGGAACTAAAAGGACTGAGGTAGCACAAGGTGAAAGACTTTCTTGCACATACCCTTTCTTGATCAAGTCCTCCACTTGTCGCTGGATTTCCTTAGTTTCCTCCGGATTGGTGCGGTAGGCAGCGCGATTTGGGAGGGAAGCACCAGGAACCAAATCAATTTGATGCTCAATCCCTCTCTTGGGTGGCAGCCCTGGTGGCACCTCGTCTGGAAACACATCCTTAAAATCCTGTAAGACATCAAAAACAACACTTGGCAGGGTAGAGAGTAAGGTGTTAGAAGCAAAAAGAGTGTCCTTGTACAAGAGTACAAAGAACTTGGCATTAGGATCACTCAACTCCTTTAGATCCCCTTTCCTAGCCATCATAACTAACCCCTGTTTTCCCAGTTTTTGGGTTCTTTGTAGCTGTGGGGTTTTATTTGGCTGTGGAAACTCTTCCTCACTATTTTTGTGGGTCACTCTTAAGTGGTTCTCGCTCTCTCTCTGTTTCTTCTTGAGATCATCTTTCAAGATTTCCTCCGGTGTCAAAGGAAGCAAAGAAATTCGCTCTCCTTTCTACACAAAAGACAGCTTGTTGGTTCTTCCAAAAATCTGAACATCACGATCATATAACCATGGTCTACCTAGCAGCAGCTGGCACGCTTGCATAGGCACCACGTCACACTCCACATGATCATCATACCTCCCAATAGAGAAAGGAACTGTCACAACATGGCTCACACGCAGCGCGCCACAATCATTCAGCCACTGCATCTTGTATGGATTAGGATGACGCCTTTGTTTTAGCTCCATTCTATCAACCAATTCGTGGCTAGCAATATTGTTGCAGCTGCCATTGTCAACAATAATTCTACACAACTTCTTCTTGATCATGCCTCGAGTGTGGAAAAGATTGTGTCGCTGCCCATTCTCTTCCTTTGCAGGAGTAACACTAAGCACACGAAGAGAAATAAAGCAGTTGTTATCACCTTCATCGGGTTGGATCTCATTATCCTTATTTTCATGATCCTCATCATATCTTGGACCTTCTTCCTCTTGATCACTTTCAGATTCTCATTCACCATTCTCATTCACAATCATGGTCCTCCTACTGGGACATTGTGCAGCAATATGTCCACGACCATAGCACTTGTGGCACACAATTTCTCTACTATGTGCAGAGGAAGTAGTAGCTGAGGAAGCAACAGTTGGGGCTGCTGCGCTTGTAGCAGGACGCTGCTGATTTCTAGGAGATGATGTTGTAGAAACCACCATCTTTGAAGGAGCATTAGATGAGGAGGGCCTAGCTGCAGCACCATGGGACCGTCCCCCACCGAAAAGAAATGCTAGACTGCTGCTTGCGCCATGGGGCTGCAATAGAATGACTTGCATAAGATTTTCCACGTGTCTTGCTGGATTTTTCTTTCAGTACGCATAGCTTGATCAACAAGGTCTTGCAACGTATGATATGGAAACATCTCAATAAAACTAGCAATGTCCTCATTGAGACCACCCAAAAATCTTGCCATTTTTGACTCTGGATCCTCTCTAATTCCAGTCCGCACTAACAACAGTTCCATCTCCTTATAATACTCATCAACCGATCTTTTTCCTTGCTTCAATATTTGTAACTTATTGCGAAGGTCACGCTGATAGCTTGACGGTACAAATTGCCTTCTCATCACTTGCTTCATCTCTTCCCATGTGTTGATGTGTTCACGGCCCAACACAAGTTGATTCTCTTGTATCTGATTCCACCAAGTCAGAGCATAACCAGATAACTCCACTGAAGCAAGATTGACACACCTCTGATCAGAGAGATTATGCACTATAAAAATTTCATCACACTGCTCAGCCCACTCAAGATATGCATGTGCATCCTCTCTTCCAGTGAATTTTGGGATACTCAACTTGATACGAGCAATGTTGTCCGGATCTTCCCAATTACGACGACCATGATGATGCTCTCTATCTCCATGATCACCATGCCACCGGTGATCATTGCGCCGCCTATGCAGCCCATCATTTGCAAAGGGATTCTCATCAGACCCCTCTTCGTGATCAAAGTTATCAAATTCTTCATCATCAAAATGAACACGATGGCCACAACCACGTCCATGAGCTCGTCCTCCATCTTGGCCATGATGACTAGCCCGCCTGCCACCACCACGACTATCTCTAAAACGGTCATGTCCTCCATTAGAATTTTCAGCACCAGATTCATCAGATTGATGCCGAGGAGCCCTCCACCCATCTATAGGTATGCGTGCATCAAGCATCCTCTCCATGGCCTGCAAGAGTGAGTCTGCCATTTGGCGCAACTCAGCCCGTGCAACAGGGGGTTCTCCTTCTCCATGACGATTACCATGAATACTTGAGTTGGATCCTGTCATGTTAGCACTAAAGCAAAATATAGTGGAATGGGTAAAATTGTGGAATCACACAACCTCACCACTTACTTACCAATGCTCTTTCCTGTTCTCAAGGACAGTGAATTGTGCTAGTGTAGCAGCTCAACAGAAGTGATTTCGAGGTCGCAAGGATTACGAGTCAAATGTCCTGGTTGCAGTACCGGAGCTATAGGTGGCTAAACAAGGGAGGCTACGGTACTGAAAATCAAATGATTTGATGTGCTCAAAAGATATAATAGTGCTGGAATATAAATCACCAAGAATCTGAATATGTAAACTGAATTTTACAGTGAGCAAACCGCAATACAACCCCTTTCCCCTTCTTCTACTTTTTTTGTTCTTTCTCTTTTCTTTTCTCTGATTTTTTCTCTTTTTTTCTAACAGGGGTGCGGATAACAAATGAAACACAACACAATATATGTAAAGAGGGTGATTAGCAACTTGACGAACACAAAAGAAACACAAGATAACAGTACCGTCAAAGGGCTTTAGGATTTTTTTTATGGCTTTTTAGTGGACTATAGGTGATGAACAAAATAGTAACAAACGATAGATAAACAAAAGGTAGATATGTGGATGATTGTGAGATCTACCGTGATAACGAAAGCTTTGATACCAGTTGATAGGCTACCGATATGAATCGGTGCTAGGGTGGCACGATCTTCATGACAGTAGATCAAAAGACAAGGATAACTTGCTGTGAACAGCGGGTAACTAGCTTTATACCAGACAAAGGTTGGATGCGATCAAGCAAAGGGGAGAGAGGCACCGAAACCACGAAGACTTCGACTCGATCTCCGAAGGACCGCAGAACCACAATCCGGAACTAATCCACACAATACGGCGCAGCCGAACGGAAGCCGTAGAGCACGAAGCAGGGGAAACCAGAGGATTCTCTTCACAAGTCCAAGAACTACAAGAACAAAGGTTGAGTGAGGCACTCAGCAGCACGGCTGCAATATCATGTAGTTTATCAAAAAGATCAAAGGTTTGCTGATAGCTTAGAGGTAGGGGATATTTATACTAGGAACAACCCTCCTAGATAGGTATGAAAACGAAATAGAGTTTCTGAGGGAAGACAATGTAAAAGGACCCCTCGGAATGGATTCCCGAACTGGCTTCACGTGACTGTTGGCCTCCAGAGCAGTTTTAAATAAACTGACCATAACTTTTTATTGGGAAGTCCAAATGACGAACCATTTCTTGGATGTGAAACTAGACTCCAAGAGCTTTCTAGAAATGTATGCCATGCACCACGAAACGTTGTAGATTGGTACAGTTTTGCACGGCAAGTTGTACCAACATTCTATCACGATAGACTGTTGACCTTCTGAGCAGTCTGTACTAATTCTGGTTTGTAGGCATTATGGATTATCCAAACTGGTCGCCACTAGACTCATTGGAAAATAGACTCTGTTGATATTTGGTAACGCAATAAGGAAATGATCCGCAAGCGCACGGATATCGGTGAGCATTTCACCTGGGAGGTTTTCCAGAGTATCGTATTTATATTTTTACCATTGGGAGAAAGGGTGCATCTGACTAACCAAATCTATTGCTACTATCCCTTTAGGCTACAAAGAATGTTTCTCGATGTGAGTGATGTTTAGAGAAGACTGCAACAGTAGTCTCGTTCTAACCTTGGTAAGGATGATCTACTATTCTATTGGGGAAGCTTACGAAATCTAGACACCACAAAGGATGTTCGACCCGCACCTATAAACCCTACCCGTCCTGCTAACAAGATATGGGATACAAAGGTAACTCGGAAATGTCACGTTCCTCGCTACTACCACGGTCCAGCTAGTCAGGGGATATCTATGAGTACCCTAGCCTAAACACCACGTTTACGCTAGCAATGATTAATCTAATACTCAACCGGAAGAGGATTAAAGTAAACTCATAAACCAAAGAACAATAAAACAAGAACTTACTAGAATTAGAAGTCAAATTACTGAAGAATCTTAGAAGCAAGCCTCGGGTTAGGAGACTTGATCCTGCAGGTATGTAACATCCCCGATGTTACGGTTACTAAAAATGGATCATGTCATCATGAGCATTGCAAAGCATAATTGTTAAAGCACATTAGTATGCATCAACTTAAAACAAGTTTATTTTATTGCTTGAGCTTAGGGTGGTAAAGTGTGTTTATGTGGGATGTTGATGCTTGTGTGGTTGCAAAAAACCCTAGGGTGGAAATTTTCCGAAAAGCTAAGGGGGGGAAAAACCCTGATTTCTGGATCCTAGATTTGTCCCCTTTTGCATAAGTCAAAAACTAAGCAAAATTTGAGGTTGAGTTCAAAAGCAAAGTTGTAGCTCTTGGCAAGATGTACAACTTTGGTGTTTTGTGTTTTTGAAGTTTCAATACAAAATTCAAAGTAATTTTGAAAACACAGATTTCCAGAAAGTGTCCCCTTTTCCAACTTAAACCCCCAATTCAAAATCCATTTGGAATTTTGAAAAGTGGTCAACATGAAAGTTGTAGAGCACAAAAAGTTGAGCAACTTTCATGTTGGGAGTTTTTCAAGTTGTTATGCAAAATCAAAAGTAATTATTGGAAATCCTGATTTGCCCCAATTCAAAAATTTGAATTTCTTTTGAATTGAGTTTGATTTTCAAACTGTTTGGCAAAATTACCCTTGTTCCATTGAGAATCAGCTTGGGACACCTAAATATGATTTGTAGCTTACAAAATTTGGCACAACTTTTGTTTTGGTGGAAATTTGACTTTAGTTCAAATTTTGGTCGGATTTCGCAAAAAGACAAACTGTATGGATGTGGCCTGCTACAGTGTTTGGAGGGGGGGTGCTCTGCCGCCGCGGCAGAGCCGCCTCCGCGCGCGACGCCACGCAGCTGGCCACGCAGCTGCTTGCTGCTGTGCTTCGCGCGGACGGCCTCATCCACATCCCCTGTTCCGCCGCTTGGATAAAGCCTCGGACGGCCGGAGTGCTTCTTTTTCTTCCTTTGAACCTCACCGCCGACCACCACCATCCGCCGCCAAAATTCGTCCTCTCCGTTGCCTTTCCACGCGATTTGAGCACCCCAGCGACTCCGCCTTGAGCTCCGCCACCGGTTGCGCCCCTAAGCGCAAGCACTAACCCACCAGAGCCCTTTCCCGAGCCGCTCTTCTCCAGCTCCGGCTAAAGCGCCGCCGCAAGCATCCCACCGTGGCCAACATCGCTCAAAGCCTCTCCGCGGCTGTTTGTTGCTCGGTTGAAGTCATGGTGAGCCTCTGTCGCTTTTGCGCTACTCTCTTCGCGCTCTACTCAAGCGTAGTGGCCGGTGTTTGCCCGGCCGAGGCGGCCGTCCGCCGTGTCCGTGGTCGCGGGGGTTAGGGGAGGAGAAAGGGGGTGAGAAGGGTATCCAGAGGTGCGCCTTGGAATGGAGAACGCGACCAGCAGGTCACGAGAAGCAGAGGAGGCACGGATGGCTCGGTCGCGCCATCGATTCGGCCGGCCGGAGGTTGAAGACGGAGCTGACAGCGAGGGCCCGCTTTCAGCGACGTCCTGAGGGGAGGTGAGGGCGCGAGCGCGCGCAGCGCGGGTGCGGGCCGAGCGCGTGTGGGCCGGCCTGCGGCCCAGTTTCCAGGCCGCCCGCTGCGCTGTTTTTTTTTCTTTTTCCTTTTTGATTAAAATTGCTTGATGTTTGAATTTATGTTATAAATTTTGTAGTGATCCAAAAATGATGAAAATTTTTGTATAAATTCCCTGAAATAGTTAGAACCCAAGAAAAATATTAGGCTCTGTTTTCTGTTAATTTGCCAGGATATGAAAATTGGCACTTTTAATTACCAAATAAAGCTTTGATGAATTTTAATAATTTATTAGTATGTCCAAAAATCACCAAAAATTGTGAGATGCCTCTGAATATTATTCCCTGGCTCCACACAAAATTTGGTGGCATTTGGATAATGTTTGTTTAAAATATTAATAAACCGTTATTTAACACTTAAATAATAATTCCAAAATAATTAAATAGTAATTATTTAGATCCTCATAATTAGGGTTGAGTGATTTTGGATTGTGTGATGACCTGAGGTCATTAACCCTAATGACCTTTGGCATTTAATTGTTGTTTAGCCCTAATGCTTAATTACTGTCATTAGTAATTAATTAAGAGTTAATTAAGGTAATTAGGATTAATAATTAACTAATTTAAGATAATTATGAATTAAATAAAGTCTTAGTTTACAGATGCAACCTCTTGGGTAAAAACATTAAGTTATTAAGCAACTTTATTTAGTGATAATTTTGTATTGCATCAAGAAGGCGAGTTGTACTCGATTTGGTCCTTCTTACATATTTGTCATACGCATATCATAAGCATTCATCATTTTGCGTATAGTGTCCGTGACCGAAGGAGCGCCCGTTGAACCGAACCCCGAGGTCGGTGCTCCGTTCGAGGAAGTCGGATCCGAGACTTGGGAAGTCTCCGAGGGTCCCTCTCTGCCCTGCAACCAAGGCAAGCCCCGGATGCATTAACCCCTCCTTGGATGTTTTAAATCTTTTGTCACTTATGAATTGAAAATGCTGCATTAGGTAGTTGAGAATTGGGTTAACCTACTTGCTGCATTTACTACCTTGATATCTGTATCCTGTCCTTGACACCTGTTTTATTTTAAAACTGCGTAGCGATGCTTAGCCCTGCTACTAGATAGGTTTTAAACAAGAAAGTTTGAAGGGTTGTTGTGGGATACACTTACTATCAATGATGTTTCAATTTGAGACCGGTCGGTGGACTTGCTCTAAGAATGGAGTCTTAAAGTAGTGTCTCCGACTGTGTTGATTAAGGACCGTTCCGTTGATGGCCTGCTGGGTTGAGAATTTATAGTACTAGCCACTTGCCTTCGGTAAGCCCGGTCTTGTGATCCCTCGACGCGAACAGCTACTCGCGCACTGGGAGTGGAAAGATGGCGAGAGTAGTGTGTACCCACCTTACGGATCTGAGATGACCGGAAAACATCTAGATTGGCTGTAGGATGGTGGAGTACTGTGCTCTCGGGTGCCGCGAACCTGGTCAGATTTGGGGAGAGCTTGATTTGGGTTGATATATGCAAGATTTGGTTCTACATATGTCGGGTGGTTAGGAACTCCAGCTGGATTGCTAAGCGATTCGAATCGTCGTTGCTCCCCGATTGGGAGACTCAATTCCTTCGACCCTCATCGTAGTTAAATATGCAACTGAATGATAACATGAGAAAGGGGAAAATGTCCCATGAGGTTCGGATCCCAATTCCCGGACTCATAGCGACATGAAGCTATGGCCATCGATAAATAATACTTTATGATAGGACTAGGAACTCACGGATTCGTCTGTGAGGAACAACTAGTTAGACTGTCCTCGAACTCCTCGGCCTCTGCGAGGGAGGAATTCGTGGGTAAAACTTGAAAATAAGGATGCACTACTAGTAAGCTTTTTACGCAAAACACTTTGGCTCCTTGCTCAGCCACCCCTTGTCTACCCTAAGCCTGCATCCCTAAGTTCTCCTCTTTTCCCATCGGGTAAGTCTTGTTGAGTACTCCCGTACTCAGGGTTTCAATACCCCTGTTGCAGGTGAAGCTCAGGAGTCGACTTGTTTCGGACCCTGTTGTGTGTCCGTCGTCGAGGTTGACGACGAAGAAGAGTGAGCGCGACCCATGGGCAGGGTCTGTAAATTTGTTCTGTCTATACTAAAGTTTCAGTTGCTCCGCTGGACCAGGCTTGTAATAACACTATACTATTTGGAAGAACTCCTTTTGTAAATTAAGTTATGTAATACTTCCGCTGTTTCACTCTGAAATATTATTTTGGTCTTATGTCGTTGAGTTACTGCTTTATCTTCGCAACGAATGATCCTGGTGTTAAGGTGGCCACTTGCTATCCTGTAAGGGCGAGAAGAAACAGTTCTCGTTGTTTGACCATTACCAGTGGTCAGGACGAGCCAGCTTGGTACGCCACAGGTAGCAGTGGAATGAGCGCCCAGCAATGCTCATCGGACTTCTAAAGTGGGAGGACTCCCGGCATCATTGTCAGAGGTCCTTAGGACAATGGCAGGTGCCGGTGGGCCCAAACACTTAGGGGGTTCTGCCACAGCTGGTATCAGAGCATTCGTTGCTAAGATGACTGCTGAACCTTTTGAAAAACTTCAAAAATTCGTTTGGATCTAATACTATGAACCTGCCTATTTTGAGTCCAAGTGCTTAGTCCTAATCTACCCCTGTCTATAGGCTTTCTTAGAATTTTTGAAGTGGTATGGAGGAGCAACCTAAAGTATTGCCCTATGTTGTAAAAGTTTAAGGTAATATTGTTACGAATTGTTAGTAGGAATCGTAAGTTCGTGCATGCATCATGATGTATTAACTGGTTAAGTTCCTTCCTCCTTGTTGGGTTGGGTGAATAGAATCAATCCTATTCTTGCTAACCTTTAAGGTCTCTCTTACTAATCTAAACTTACCCTCTACAGGATGGCTCGTCAGAAGCAGACCCTGCGTAAGCGGACTGGTCCAAAAGGAGTTCCCCGACATCAGCTAGCTCCACGCAGTGATCAAGCCAGTAGTAGCCGTTCACCGCCTCAGCAGGAGGTGGACAGGTTGTCCGCCGAGTTGACTGAGGTGATGAGAGAGAGAATGTACAATGTGATGGAGATTGGCAAACTTAAAGCTCAACTGGCCAAAGAAAAACAAGCTACGGAAAACTGTGAAGCTATGTTGTCCCGGATGGTGGAGGAGCGGAATGCAGCCATTGCCCGAGAGGAAGAAGCTAGGAGTACCCACAGGCATGAGCTAACTAGGATGAACGCAAAGTTGGGCAAGGCAAGGTATCTTAAGGATTTGTATGTGAAGATGGCGGCCACGGTCACCGCACAACGGGATGTCGCGTGGCAACGAGAGGACCAGCTCCAGCTGGAGAAACTGGAGCTGGCACATCACTTAGATACAGTCAATGACCTCGCTATGCAATATCGTGATATTGCATTTGATCTGTATCATCAACTCCACCCACCTCCCGACGAAGGAGAAATGGATACGGATGGCGAGTTGGCAGACGATGGAGAACCCGATCCAGGCCTCAGTGATGAAGAGGAGTCCGACCCCGATGACCACAACCCAGGGGGTAATCAGGATGATGGCAATGACGACCCGGGCTACAGCTCTGGCCACACCGATTAGTTCGGTGAAACCGAGGGCAACGTCGTGGTAGGAGTCCTAGCTTGCCATAGTGGGGTTCGGGTTTGTAATATAAGTTCTCTTTCGGTTTGAGAAGTTGAACCTGTTTACTCTTGGTGTGTCGAACTAATGTTCAATAAGTGAATGAAAGAATGTAAGATATGCTCTGTGTTACGAATTTCATGTGGTAACAGGTATCTACGATTCTTGTAACAGATGCCGATGCGTACTCGTGGATCTGATGGAGCTGGAACATCTCAGGGAGGGGATGATATCCCCAACCCTCCACCTGCTCCGCCTTCTTTGGCTGATGCCATTGCTGTTTTGTTAAGTGCCACTACTGACAATGCTCGCTTGCTGCGCGAGCTAGCACAGCGTCAACCACACCCTGCTCCAAACTTCAGGGCACCGCGCAACGGGGACGGAGAGACTCGGTATGTGGACTTTACCGAGACCAGGCCCCCGGTGTTCACTAAGGCCGATGAGCCTTTAGAAGCGGATGACTGGCTCCGAACCATGGAGCATAAGTTCAGTTTGATTCAGTGTTCAGAAACTCAGAAACCCCTATTTGCAGCTCAGCAGCTTCGGGGAGCTGCAGGTGCCTGGTGGGAGAACTTCTTAGCTATTCAAGCTCCCGGTCACCAGGTTACCTGGACCGAATTTAAGGACGCGTTCCGCGCCCACTATCCCCGAAGGGCTCATGGCCATGAAGGCCGAAGAGTTTCTCGCCTTGCAGCAAGGCGATAAAAGTGTTATGGAATACGTGGCAAGGTTTAATCATCTCTCTCAATATGCCACGGATCATGTGAACACTGACAGAAAGAGGAAAGCCTGTTTCATGCGTGGTCTAAATACTAAACTTCAGACCATGATGACCACTTGCCAAAATGCTACTTTCTATGAGGCGGTAAATATTGCTATCGCCTCAGAGGAAAAGAATAGGAAACATAAGGAAGCCAAGAAGAAGGCTGCTTCCTCTTCTTTCTCTGGTCGCGGTCAAAAGCGCCAGAGGATCATTTATCATCCACAGGGCCACGGACGTTTCCAAGCGCCGTCACCTTATCGTGGTCCTTTCTCCCCTCCACAGTACAGACCCGGGCAGCAGGTATATTCTCGACCTACTGCCATCGCTTTTGCACCACGCCAGCCGAACGCCCCGGGTGTTCGCCCTACTGCTCCGCCCAGCCACAATTACCCTTGCTTCAATTGTGGTAAACCTGGGCATTTCTCTAAAGAGTGCCCTTTTCCCCGCCAAACCAACCCTACCCTTCCAAGGCCACCTATGGGCCAACCCCAGCTGAGTCAGTTCAGAACTGGGGTTCAGAAAGGGCAACCGGTACAGAAAGGTAGACCGGTAAAGAAGACAGGGCAAGTCTTCCATACTGAAGTGGAGACAATTCCAGAGGGTGAACCAGTGATGATGGGTACGTTTCCTGTTGCGAAGCATCCTGCTTTAATGCTCTTTGATTCTGGTGCATCCCATACATTCATCAATCGCACCTTTGTGTTAAAGCATGGCATACCCATTGGGGAAACACAAGATCATTTTTATATACAGTCGCCAGGAGGACGGCTGATGTCTAAAGAAATGGTTCACCAAGTACCCATCGAATTTGGTGGGCACAATTTTCCTACTAGCATGATTGTTCTTAAGGACCAAGAAATTGATGTCATCTTAGGCATGAACTGGATGGCGCAACGAGGGGTTGTGCTAGACACTTTGCATCGAACCATTAAAATCCCATTGCCCAATGAGAATTCTTATTTGCTAATCCAATTAGTTACTCCCAAACGGACAATTGGGCAAGTTCATGCCGCAAATGTGTCTGAAGTCAAAGATATTCCGGTAGTTCGAGATTTTCCGGATGTATTTCCTGAAGACTTACCAGGCCTGCCTCCGGACCGGGATGTACAATTCAGTATAGAATTGAAACCAGGAACGGCCCCAATATCTCGAAGGGCCTACAGAATGGCACCGAAAGAGCTGGCCGAATTAAAAACCCAATTACAAGAGTTGTTGCAGAAGGGTTTTATTCAGCCCAGTTCTTCTCCGTGGGGTTGCCCAGCCTTGTTTGTGAAGAAGAAAGATCAGACATTAAGGCTGTGTGTCGACTATCGTCCTCTAAATGAGGTAACGATTAAGAACAAGTACCCATTGCCCCGCATTGACTTATTGTTTGACCAGCTAGCTGGGGCCAAAGTGTTCTCAAAAATTGATTTGAGATCAGGGTACCACCAAATTAAAATTAGGCCGGAAGATGTGCCCAAGACCGCTTTCACAACCCGTTACGGGCTGTATGAATACTTGGTGATGTCTTTTGGGTTGACTAACGCACCGGCCCATTTCATGTACCTGATGAACTCTGTCTTCATGCCAGAACTAGATAAATTTGTTGTTGTCTTTATTGACGACATTTTGATTTACTCCAAGACTAAGAAAGAACATGCTGAACACTTGAGAATCGTGCTGACCCGTCTCAGGGAGCATCAGCTATATGCCAAGTTCAGCAAATGTGAGTTCTGGCTGGACAAAGTTCATTTCCTGGGTCATGTATTATCAGCGGAAGGAGTCGCTGTAGACCCAGGCAAGGTAGAAGATGTGTTGAATTGGAAACCCCCGACTACGGTACATGAGGTCCGTAGTTTTCTGGGCATGGCGGGATATTACCGTCGTTTTATCCCGGACTTTTCCAGAGTCGCCAAACCAATCACAACCTTGCTCAAAAGTCAAACAAAATTTGTTTGGTCACCCCAATGTGAGCAAGCCTTTCAGACTCTGAAGAGGTTGTTGACAACTGCACCTGTCTTAGCCCAGCCAGATATTGAAAAACCCTTTGATGTATATTGTGACGCATGAGGGATCGGGTTAGGCTGTGTGCTGATGCAGGAGGGTCGCGTAATTGCATATGCTTCCAGACAACTCAAACCCCATGAAGAGAATTACCCGACCCATGATCTTGAACTAGCCGCCGTGGTACATGCATTAAAGATCTGGCGTCATTATTTGTTGGGGAACACATGTCATTTATATACAGATCACAAAAGCTTGAAGTATATCTTTACTCAAGCTGAGCTTAATATGCGCCAGCGAAGGTGGCTAGAACTAATTAAAGATTACGACCTTGAGGTGCATTATCACCCTGGCAAGGCAAATGTAGTAGCGGATGCCCTCAGTCGTAAGGCTCACTGTAATTGCTTAACAGTGACGCCTAGGGATATAACTTTGTGCCAAGAGCTAGAGAACTTGGGAATAGAAATGATTTCCCAAGGAAGCTTTTCCAATCTAAAGATCGATTTCAATCTCGAAGCTCAAATCATAAAGGCACAAAAAGAAAACAAAGGCATGAGACATCTTAAAGAGAAGATTTCTAATAGAGCACCCACAGACTTTAAGGTGGATGATGCGGGAGTAATCTGGTTCAAGAACCGGTTAGTGGTTCCAAAGGTACCTGAGCTACGTCAGCAAATCCTGGATGAAGCTCATACCACGAGGTATTCCATTCATCCGGGAAGCAATAAGATGTATCAGGACCTGAAGCAAAGGTTTTGGTGGACAAAAATGAAGATAGAAATAGCTCGCTATGTGGCCCAATGTGACATCTGTCGAAAGGTCAAAGCCATTCATCTCAAATCCGCTGGGGAGTTGCAACCTTTGCCTAACCCCGCATGGAAATGGGATGACATAAGTATGGATTTCATAGTAGGATTGCCCAAGACGGCCAAGGGCTTTGATTCCATTTGGGTCATAGTAGATCGTCTCACCAAAACAGCACATTTTCTGCCGGTAAAGCTATTGTATCCTGCCTCCACCTATGCTAAGATTTATTTCGACCGTATCCTAAGTCTGCATGGGGTGCCAAAGACAATAGTGTCAGATAGAGGCACACAATTTGTCTCCCAATTCTGGAAATGTTTACATGAGTCCCTGGGCACTAAGCTTTTATACAGCACAGCCTACCACCCTCAAACGGGTGGGCAAACTGAAAGGGTGAATCAAACCCTAGAAGATCTATTAAGATCTTGTGCCCTGAATTTTCCAGATAAGTGGGATGACTGCTTGCCTCTAGCAGAATTTTCCTACAATAATAGCTATCAAGAGAGTATCAAAATGGCTCCCTTTGAGGCACTGTATGGTCGCCGATGTCGAACTCCGTTACACTGGTCAGAACCTGGAGAAAGATGGTTCTTCGGAGTTGACTTAGTGAAAGAGACTGAGAACAAAGTGAAACAAATCCAAAATAACTTGAAAGTTGCTCAGTCCCGACAGAAAAGTTACGCTGATAAAAGACGTCGACCATTAAAGTTCGCCAAAGGTGATCATGTGTATTTGAAAGTATCCCCAATGAAAGGAGTAAATCGTTTTGGTGTTAAAGGCAAGTTAGTGCCTCGTTACATTGGTCCATTTCCAATTATTGACCGATGTGGACAGGTCGCTTACCGCCTTAAACTGCCCGAACGATTATCCGGGGTGCATAATGTGTTCCATGTGTCTCAACTGAAAAAGTGTCTTCGGGTACCAGACCGAGTTCAAGATATTGAAGATGTAAAGCTTGAACCAGATCTAACTTATTCGGAATACCCTATCCGAGTACTGGATCAAAAAGATAGAGTTACTCGAAGGACAACCACCAAATGGTATAAGGTACAATGGAGCCAGCACTCTGAAGAAGAAGCCACCTGGGAATCTGAAGATTACTTGCTAGAGAATTTTCCTGAATTCCATGCTTCTCTTCAGGACAACACTTGATAAATAGAGAGTGTACTCTAGCGAAGGAAAAGAGTCACCAGAGCCATGCACTCAATGTACATATATGCTTATAATGAAGTATTGTCCCCAACTTCTTGCCTTATGGAAAAGTTGAAGATGAAAGAGTTTTGACAAATTTCCTTTTCCATTACTTACCCTAAGGTTTTAAATCTCGGGGACGAGATTTCTTTAAGGGGGAAGGGCTGTAACATCCCCGATGTTACGGTTACTAAAAATGGATCATGTCATCATGAGCATTGCAAAGCATAATTGTTAAAGCACATTAGTATGCATCAACTTAAAACAAGTTTA
Source organism: Sorghum bicolor (assembly GCF_000003195.3). NCBI lineage: Eukaryota > Viridiplantae > Streptophyta > Magnoliopsida > Poales > Poaceae > Sorghum > Sorghum bicolor. The sequence goes on along the minus strand of NC_012879.2, from coordinate 16,428,382 downwards.
TTTTATTGCTTGAGCTTAGGGTGGTAGAGTGTGTTTATGTGGGATGTTGATGCTTGTGTGGTTGCTAAAAACCCTAGGGTGGAAATTTTCCGAAAAGCTAAGGGGGGGAAAAACCCTGATTTCTGGATCCTAGATTTGTCCCCTTTTGCATAAGTCAAAAACTAAGCAAAATTTGAGGTTGAGTTCAAAAGCAAAGTTGTAGCTCTTGGCAAGATGTACAACTTTGGTGTTTTGAGTTTTTGAAGTTTCAATACAAAATTCAAAGTAATTTTGAAAACACAGATTTCCAGAAAGTGTCCCCTTTTCCAACTTAAACCCCCAATTCAAAATCCATTTGGAATTTTGAAAAGTGGTCAACATGAAAGTTGTAGAGCACAAAAAGTTGAGCAACTTTCATGTTGGGAGTTTTTCAAGTTGTTATGCAAAATCAAAAGTAATTTTTGGAAATCCTGATTTGCCCCAATTCAAAAATTTGAATTTCTTTTGAATTGAGTTTGATTTTCAAACTGTTTGGCAAAATTACCCTTTTTCCATTGAGAATCAGCTTGGGACACCTAAATATGATTTGTAGCTTACAAAATTTGGCACAACTTTTGTTTTGGTGGAAATTTGACTTTAGTTCAAATTTTGGTCGGATTTCGCAAAAAGACAAACTGTATGGATGTGGCCTGCTACAGTGTTTGGCAGGGGGGGGTGCTCTGCCGCCGCGGCAGAGCCGCCTCCGCGCGCGACGCCACGCAGCTGGCCACGCAGCTGCTTGCTGCTGTGCTTCGCGCGGACGGCCTCATCCACATCCCCTGTTCCGCCGCTTGGATAAAGCCTCGGACGGCCGGAGTGCTTCTTTTTCTTCCTTTGAACCTCACCGCCGACCACCACCATCCGCCGCCAAAATTCGTCCTCTCCGTTGCCTTTCCACGCGATTTGAGCACCCCAGCGACTCCGCCTTGAGCTCCGCCACCGGTTGCGCCCCTAAGCGCAAGCACTACCCCACCAGAGCCCTTTCCCGAGCCGCTCTTCTCCAGCTCCGGCCAAAGCGCCGCCGCAAGCATCCCACCGTGGCCAACATCGCTCAAAGCCTCTCCGCGGCTGTTTGTTGCTCGGTTGAAGTCGTGGTGAGCCTCTGTCGCTTTTGCGCTACTCTCTTCGCGCTCTACTCAAGCGTAGTGGCCGGTGTTTGCCCGGCCGAGGCGGCCGTCCGCCGTGTCCGTGGTCGCGGGGGTTAGGGGAGGAGAAAGGGGGTGAGAAGGGTATCCAGAGGTGCGCCTTGGAATGGAGAACGCGACCAGCAGGTCACGAGAAGCAGAGGAGGCACGGATGGCTCGGTCGCGCCATCGATTCGGCCGGCCGGAGGTTGAAGACGGAGCTGACAGCGAGGGCCCGCTTTCAGCGACGTCCTGAGGGGAGGCGAGGGCGCGAGCGCGCGCAGCGCGGGTGCGGGCCGAGCGCGTGTGGGCCGGCCTGCGGCCCAGTTTCCAGGCCGCCCGCTGCGCTGTTTTTTTTTTCTTTTTCCTTTTTGATTAAAATTGCTTGATGTTTGAATTTATGTTATAAATTTTGTAGTGATCCAAAAATGATGAAAATTTTTGTATAAATTCCCTGAAATAGTTAGAACCCAAGAAAAATATTAGGCTCTGTTTTCTGTTAATTTGCCAGGATATGAAAATTGGCACTTTTAATTACCAAATAAAGCTTTGATGAATTTTAATAATTTATTAGTATGTCCAAAAATCACCAAAAATTGTGAGATGCCTCTGAATATTATTCCCTGGCTCCACACAAAATTTGGTGGCATTTGGATAATGTTTGTTTAAAATATTAATAAACCGTTATTTAACACTTAAATAATAATTCCAAAATAATTAAATAGTAATTATTTAGATCCTCATAATTAGGGTTGAGTGATTTTGGATTGTGTGATGACCTGAGGTCATTAACCCTAATGACCTTTGGCATTTAATTGTTGTTTAGCCCTAATGCTTAATTACTGTCATTAGTAATTAATTAAGAGTTAATTAAGGTAATTAGGATTAATAATTAACTAATTTAAGATAATTATGAATTAAATAAAGTCTTAGTTTACAGATGCAACCTCTTGGGTAAAAACATTAAGTTATTAAGCAACTTTATTTAGTGATAATTTTGTATTGCATCAAGAAGGCGAGTTGTACTCGATTTGGTCCTTCTTACATATTTGTCATACGCATATCATAAGCATTCATCATTTTGCGTATAGTGTCCGTGACCGAAGGAGCGCCCGTTGAACCGAACCCCGAGGTCGGTGCTCCGTTCGAGGAAGTCGGATCCGAGACTTGGGAAGTCTCCGAGGGTCCCTCTCTGCCCTGCAACCAAGGCAAGCCCCGGATGCATTAACCCCTCCTTGGATGTTTTAAATCTTTTGTCACTTATGAATTGAAAATGCTGCATTAGGTAGTTGAGAATTGGGTTAACCTACTTGCTGCATTTACTACCTTGATATCTGTATCCTGTCCTTGACACCTGTTTTATTTTAAAACTGCGTAGCGATGCTTAGCCCTGCTACTAGATAGGTTTTAAACAAGAAAGTTTGAAGGGTTGTTGTGGGATACACTTACTATCAATGATGTTTCAATTTGAGACCGGTCGGTGGACTTGCTCTAAGAATGGAGTCTTAAAGTAGTGTCTCCGACTGTGTTGATTAAGGACCGTTCCGTTGATGGCCTGCTGGGTTGAGAATTTATAGTACTAGCCACTTGCCTTCGGTAAGCCCGGTCTTGTGATCCCTCGACGCGAACAGCTACTCGCGCACTGGGAGTGGAAAGATGGCGAGAGTAGTGTGTACCCACCTTACGGATCTGAGATGACCGGAAAACATCTAGATCGGCTGTAGGATGGTGGAGTACTGTGCTCTCGGGTGCCGCGAACCTGGTCAGATTTGGGGAGAGCTTGATTTGGGTTGATATATGCAAGATTTGGTTCTACATATGTCGGGTGGTTAGGAACTCCAGCTGGATTGCTAAGCGATTCGAATCGTCGTTGCTCCCCGATTGGGAGACTCAATTCCTTCGACCCTCATCGTAGTTAAATATGCAACTGAATGATAACATGAGAAAGGGGAAAATGTCCCATGAGGTTCGGATCCCAATTCCCGGACTCATAGCGACATGAAGCTATGGCCATCGATAAATAATACTTTATGATAGGACTAGGAACTCACGGATTCGTCTGTGAGGAACAACTAGTTAGACTGTCCTCGAACTCCTCGGCCTCTGCGAGGGAGGAATTCGTGGGTAAAACTTGAAAATAAGGATGCACTACTAGTAAGCTTTTTACGCAAAACACTTTGGCTCCTTGCTCAGCCACCCCTTGTCTACCCTAAGCCTGCATCCCTAAGTTCTCCTCTTTTCCCATCGGGTAAGTCTTGTTGAGTACTCCCGTACTCAGGGTTTCAATACCCCTGTTGCAGGTGAAGCTCAGGAGTCGACTTGTTTCGGACCCTGTTGTGTGTCCGTCGTCGAGGTTGACGACGAAGAAGAGTGAGCGCGACCCATGGGCAGGGTCTGTAAATTTGTTCTGTCTATACTAAAGTTTCAGTTGCTCCGCTGGACCAGGCTTGTAATAACACTATACTATTTGGAAGAACTCCTTTTGTAAATTAAGTTATGTAATACTTCCGCTGTTTCACTCTGAAATATTATTTTGGTCTTATGTCGTTGAGTTACTGCTTTATCTTCGCAACGAATGATCCTGGTGTTAAGGTGGCCACTTGCTATCCTGTAAGGGCGAGAAGAAACAGTTCTCGTTGTTTGACCATTACCAGTGGTCAGGACGAGCCAGCTTGGTACGCCACAGGTAGCAGTGGAATGAGCGCCCAGCAATGCTCATCGGACTTCTAAAGTGGGAGGACTCCCGGCATCACTGTCAGAGGTCCTTAGGACAATGGCAGGTGCCGGTGGGCCCAAACACTTAGGGGGTTCTGCCACAAGGTACAACTCGGAGTGGACACCGACACGCCGGCCTACCTCCGATCTACACCTCCACTCTATCTCTCTCAATCTAGTAGAAACTAGAAGATCTATTTCTACTTACATTGGTTGCTAAGCCTAAAAAGAAATATTATTTAGAGAAGAGGTTTTCCTTCGAGGGCACCCCTTAATCTCTATGATAACTTCTTGTCTCCTCCAGGGGCCAGGGGGTCTCCTTATATAGTCCTCCTCCTCTATGCGTTTTTGGGTCGGTAGGCGATGTGGTACTACGTTCTCCTTGATCCTTTAGGTCAGTGGAACATCATGTGCGAAGAGAGTCCCGAACGGAGTCCAAGACAGGGCGGGCGCCCTGGGCCTGGCCCCTTTCGGCCTCTGCTTCCTTCCCGTGGCTTCTGGAGTCTTCTAGATGGTAGAAAATTGCGCGGTGCATTGATATCTCTATGTAATCCCGACGTGTGGGCCTTTCTTCCTTATTTCCTGATAACCCCCTGCAGAAATAGACAAACACCAAAACTCATGGAATTCTGTCAGATAAAACCCTAAGTCTGGGTGTTGGTTGCATTTGGATCCTTTTCTTTATTTATTTGATTATTATATTTGGTACTTAAGGACCGTCAACAAACTCTCCCAAGCTTACCTCTTGCTCGTCCCTGAGCAAGGAGGGACTCAAGAGTTTCTGCAGTAGTTTCATGCCTTAAAAGTACACACGCATTCAAGCAAGGTCTCATCTCTGAGTTAGAATAAACTGTTAAGACTTAAAACTTACTCATTTTACCTTTCACCTTGGGGCTTGGAACCGTCACTTGTGTCTTGAGCAGTTAAAAGATAGAATGGTCAAGTTAAGCGCCATGTATCTTGTTCTTTGATTAGCTATAGCTCTGGGGTTTTTGCAGATTTTCAAATAAAACTCAGAGATTCCTTATATGATTCTCTCAAATCTCTCTTTTGTGGTATTTCTGGATCCTTACCAGGGCAGTAATGATATATGCCTTCTCTCAAAGTATGTAGTATTTGTGGTATGAGGCATAGTGATATTGCCTTTTCTCTCACCCTACTCTAATAAGGTTTTGATATCTGGAGCTCATAGGTGGGAGACAGCTAATACATACTTACAAGACATTTATTGCATAGTCAAACCATGGATCCAGAGAAACAAGTCAATAAGTTAAATCAAGACGTGCATGTGTGGTGAATGAATGGTGTATGGTGATGATGGTGATAACAATGGTGAAAGCCTAATTCTACTTTTGCTCTTTTGAGGGGATACATACCTTTCTTGCACTTTGAAGCTTTTTGGGGAGAATGAGATGCTCTATATTTTCCTTTTTCTTTTTCTCTCAGGTGGGTATCTTGTACCCCTAATTCTACTGTCGGACACTTGTCCATTTTTACCTCTGGTCTCACTTTTTTCTTTTTCTTCGAGGTTCCGGGCACTTGCCCCTTTTTATTTCCTCGTATTTATTTTTTCTTCTCTTTTTTTTCTCTTTTTTTAGAGCACTCATCTCCTGAAATAATATAGCAAGTGGTAGTAACCAAGATAACTCGAGCATTTATTTCATAGGGAATAACAGGGATTGGAAAATGTTTTTGGCTATTCTCTCCCGGATTAGGAGTAGAATAATTTTGGGTGAATCTGGAGATGGTAATGAGTGAATGTATGTGGATGGTACTTCCGGAGTAGAAGTAGCATGTATGAGTGAACGTGCAAGTGAATCTTGATTTTAACCACATGACAAGCTCCTAAGGGTCTACACAGCTTGACCACACTCAATGCTCATAAGCAGTAAAAAGTAAATGTGTGGCTCAAAGTCTAATAAGCATGTATATATGGCTGTGGTAGGATTTTAAACTCTCATCATACAGGAACTCATCATGTGATATTTTAAAGATTCTTTCAAAGATAAAATTCTCCAGAATTCTAGCATCTCTAGGAACACATAAACAGCAGCTCAACCTTCCCATATCATATCTGTTAACAACTTAGACTTTAGATCAAGTACTCTTCCCACAAGTTCAGGTTTAGAGCAGGTTTAAATTATAACAGTTATGCCTAAACTTGAGAGAGGTTTCAATTTTAAGAACTAGTCATGGCAGAGCAACTATTCATTATTTCCATGTGAGAGTTTATCATGAGGGTTCATAGCAAACTTTATTTATTTATCTATTTAGCAAACTAAGCAAAGATATATATATAAAAGCACAAAATCTTTATTTGGGTTTTCATGATTATGCATCTCTTATTATTTGAGTAAAGTATAAACGCGAGTAGAAACACTTAGCTGGATAAATGGGGGTGCTCTCCTCCAAGCTGGATTTTGACGTAATTTCTTCTGATGTAGCTAGCAGGTGATGGAGGTGTATTTAAAAGTCGACAGCACCCCGACAGCGATTAGGATGTCCTCCGTCTGCTAGTCTTCTTTGATCCTTGAATTCTGTGAAGCTCAAATAGACAACAAAGTTTTGTGGAACTGGTTAAGTGTTAGCATAAATATCTAGCCTTTATCATGTTGAGCTTCCTTAATAAATGTTACTTATTTAGCAGGATCATGAACTTATTATTTTTATATTTTTATTGTAAGATGAAAACATATTTATTTTATGCCACCACAGTGAATGTACCTATGGGTTTTATGCCATGAGCATACTCACATGGGGCTTACTATTTTTTAACATTTTTATTTTCTTTTCAAGATAGCATGAACCTGATTAACTAAGCAAACTATAATTGAATAATTGAAAGGAAAAGGATAACTACCAAGTTTACCTCTTGGCAAGGCGTTCGGTGTTTTTAAGTCCTCCGAACGGGACTCTCCGTTTTCTAAGTCATCCTGGGATTCGCTAGGTGGCGTAGTCGGTGATTCCGGCGGCGCCTCCTCTTCGTGTACAACTATCTTCTCTCTCCACACCTGACTCGATGCTACGGTCTCCTCAGGACAGTTCTGTTCAAGTTGTATGTCTTCAGACCTTATCACTTCTCCTTCGTAGTCTACCCATCCGTCCTTGATGATTTGCCTCCTCTGGTTGCGGTTGTGTCGTCTTCTTCTTGTCCTGACCTGCTTAGAGTCTTCAACTATATAGTTAGGGTCAGTAAAATAGCGGCGTACCTTCTCAGAGGGGAAGTGCATGTGGACTTCTCCGGTTCCAATATAGATGATGGCTTTGATAGTGTTGAGGAACGGACTTCCAAGGATGGTGGGTGGATCATACTCATCTTCTCCCATGTCAATGACCTGAAAATTGTCTAGAGCTGAATGTATCTTGGTTGTAGGAGCATGGTTCCATGTAGGAGCATGGTTCCATGCAGGAGCTAATAAGTGACTGCGGCCATTATGTTGTCGTCAGATCCAGTGTCGTAGAGTGTCTTCTGAAAAGAGTATCCATTGATTGTGCACTCAATGCTTGGAACACTAGGGTCGTCCTTCTTGATCAAGAAAGGTGACTTGAGTCAACGATCTTGACCTCCTTGAGCTGCAGTGACCATCTTAGCTGACTCGGTCCACATTTGCTTGTTCCTGTTCCTCCTGTTGGTCCTCTTCTTTGGTTCATGTCGGGACTGCTCTGAAATTTGTGTAGTCTTGTTCTTGAAGGAAAGTCTCTTTCTTCCCCTTGATGTAGAACTGATCTTGGCAGCATTAGCGTAGATGACAGCTCTGGTGTTTAGGAATGGCCTCCCTAAGATGATGGGTGCCCTCTCCTCACTACCAGTCTCTATCACCACGAAGTTTGCTGGAGCGTACAAGGTACCAACTCGGACACAAAGGTTCTTCAATATTTCCTTTGGGAAACTAAGTGTCTGATTTCTATTGTGTTTGTGCTCGTAGATCCCGGTTCTTCACTTGGTGGAATCTGGGAGTTGTAAAACTCCTCCATGTTTTGTTTGAAGTGTACCTTATGGAAGCTTTCCTTTCTTAGCGGTTGTGCATCGTGTTTGTGGCACTCTTTGTCTTGTTCCATGGATCATCTCTCTATGATGAATGAGCTATGTCTTCCTTGTGCAAATCGTTAAACTTCATGTGTCACTTTCTTCATCTCCAATGTGAGTTTGTATCTCAGGACTTCCCAGGTTGATATTGAAAGTTTTCCTGCAGGGGTTAGTCCCACAAAATATACCAATATCTACTCAAGCAGTTTTTAGTTCAATAACCGAACTAGACTCCATGTCTAATTAGATTAAGGAAGGCTGTTTAACCTAAGCACCAAGCTTAATTTAAAAGCCAATAGAAGTATGTGCAGTACTTCCAAACTAATACTTACTAGGATAAACTAAGGTAACATGATGGCATTTATAGAGATCTACTCAAGTGGAGATTAAGTAGTGTGATTAGTACTTAACAAATTGAGCATCTCTCAAAGGTAGGGACAACCAACATAGCAATATGGCAAAGGATGTTTTTATGTAAAGTACTCCCCCAAGCTTGAATTTTGAAAAATTCAAGATTGGATGAATTTAATTCAATGTTGCATGATGATTGGTTGGACATACCTTGTGCTTGTCATTCATCCGATCTTCTTGCTCCAATCCTGAAAAGGTTAGTTACAAGAATACCCGAAGGAATATTTCTACAATTATCTCAATATGCTCAATACACAAGGCAATATTGCAAATAATTAGAAGTTCATGTTACGATCTGATAAGTGCTTGTTTAAGGACACTAAGCTTGTCCTTGGGAAACCATCAATTAACTCAACGAGATCTGCAATATTTATTATAGACATATGCATCGACAACCGCTCTTTTAAAGTTTTTATAAATAGAAAGGAAGAGGGGGTTGGAGATCTCAAATGTGGTAATGTTGGAGAGACCAATTGATTGGGGAGATGTTGCATATGAGCATGGACTTGGTGAGGTATTTATGAAATAACTTCCATGCTCACTGTTGTTTCTCTCATTCTCAAACTCCAAGGATGATTCTTCATGAATGCTTAAAATTCCTCTAGGATTGTCTCTCAAGTTTGTTTTATCTATCCATTCAATGGTGATAGCACATGGATTTTTAATGCCCTCTAGCCATCGATGTTGCTCTTCTCGATCCTCCTTCTTATGCATGGGATGTCTAGAGAGATTCATAGGATTATCGGGAGGTTCAAGAGAAAGAGCATAGTAGAAACTATTAAGCTCAAGGATGGGATGGATAGCCGAATCATGGGATTCGAATGTTTGGAAATTGGCTATTGAAACTTCCTTTCCTTGTCTGGAAGATGATTCCTTCTCTATCTCTAAGATTTTTCTATGAAGACTAGTACAAGAAGGATGTCCACAAATGAAGACATACCTTCCTTTACTAATAGATAAAGAAAGAAAGACTCTACCAAAGGGTATATGATTAAGACCAATGTAAAAATATCGAGAAAAAACATGGTCTTGTTGGGCTAGGTCTAAACCAGAATTTATAGAAAGATTAACAGATTCCCTAGGTGTAGCTAAAAGTGCATTATCTTCTTGATTAAAAGATAGGACCTCGGCTATAGAAAAGGGTTGGTTTTGACCTATTGCAATCAACTCCGGACACAGATCATAATTAGGGGCAGGACTTGTTGACTCCCATGGTCTATGGCTGGTCTCCGAAGGTGCAAAAAATTCAATAATAGGTATGGAATTTAAGTTATCCATAAAGATAGAAAAAATAAAAAGATAAAAGAATTAAAGTATAAAAGTATAATACAAGATAATAGCAAGATTCAAAGTTATCTCAGCAAACCGTCTTTCTCCCTGGCAACGGCGCCAGAAATGCTTGTTGATATTTGGTAACGCAATAAGGAAATGATCCGTAAGCGCACGGATATCGGTGACCATTTCACCCGGGAGGTTTTCCAGAGTATCGTATTTATATTTTTACCACTGGGAGAAAGGGTACATCTGACTAACCAAATCTATTGCTACTATCCCTTTAGGCTACAAAGAATGTTTCTCGATGTGAGTGATGTTTAGAGAAGACTGCAACCGTAGTCTCGTTCTAACCTTGGTAAGGATGATCTACTATTCTATTGGAGAAGCTTACGGAATCTAGACACCACAAAGGATGTTCGACCCGCACCTATAAACCCTACCCGTCCTGCTAACAAGATATGGGATACAAAGGTAACTCGGAAATGTCACGTTCCTCGCTACTACCACGGTCCAGCTAGTCAGGGGATATCTATGAGTACCCTAGCTTAAACACCACGTTTACGCTTGCAATGATTACTCTAATACTCAACCGGAAGAGGATTAAAGTAAACTCATAAACCAAAGAACAGTAAAACAAGAACTTACTAGAATTAGAAGTCGAATTACTGAAGAATCTTAGAAGCAAGCCTCGGGTTAGGAGACTTGATCCCGCAGGTACAACTCAGAGTAGACACCGACAGGCCGGCCTTCCTCCGATCTACACCTCCACTCTATCTCTCTCAATATAGTAGAAACTAGAAGATCTATTTCTACTTACATTGGTTGCTAAGCCTAAAAAGAAATATTATTTAGAGACGAGGTTTTCCTTCGAGGGCACCCCTCAATCTCTATGATAACTTCTTGTCTCCTCCAGGGGCCAGGGGGTCTCCTTATATAGTCCTCCTCCTCTATGCGTTTTTGGGTCGGTAGGCGATGTGGTACTATGTTTTTCTTGATCCTTTAGGTCGGTGGAACATCGTGTGCGAAGAGAGTCCCGAACGGAGTCTAGGACAGGGCGGGCGCCCAGGAAAAGAGGGCGGGCGCCCTGGGCCTAGCCCCTTTCGGCCTCTGCTTCCTTCCCGTGGCTTCTGGAGTCTTCTAGATGGTAGAAAATTGCGCGGTGCGTTGATATCTCTATGTAATCCCGACGTGTGGGCCTTTCTTCCTTATTTCCTGATAACCCCCTGCAGAAATAGACAAACACCAAAACTCATGGAATTCTGTCAGATAAAACCCTAAGTCTGGGTGTTGGTTGCATTTGGATCCTTTTCTTTATGTATTTGATGATTATATTTGGTACTTAAGGACCGTCAACAGACTCGACAAGCTTTCCAACAAGTCCTCATGGGCCCTCATAGCTTTTGTTATTAAAAAGTTATGAAGATTTCTTTGTACTAGTCCCTTCTTGACTTCCACTGGTCCATTTTTGACTCTCTAGTTTGTTTTGTAGTGTCTTCTAGAACTTGCACTGGTTCGTTCTTCAGGGTCCGATTCATCCTTCTCTTCTTCTATATACCTGAGTACAATCAAGGTAGAACACTTAGGTATTATATAATTCTCATTAATGTTAGAATGAATCTCACAAAGTAGCGTGTGGACCTCTTGTTGTAGCTTCTTTACACGACTACGTGTAACCGGTCCATCGATGACTTGGGCTGGTGTCGGTGTAGGTAAAATTTGAGTGGTTGTAGCTTGACTTGGAGCTTGTGACATCTTGCTTGTTGGCATGGTCATATCATGTTTTCCTCTAGTCCTTATTCTAGTTCGTGCATGAGTCGAATACTTGATATGACTTGGTATAATTATATATTCATAATTTTAATTTTCATTGCCTACTTTGATTCTATGTTTAGTAGTTGGATTAGCTTTGTGTTTATGCACTTGTTTGTATAGTGCTCACCCTTTGAATTTAGGTGTGAGTGATAGAAGATGTGTAAGTGTGGTGCTTAGACAATGTTTATCTAGAATGCACCCTTTGTTCCGGGCCATGTGGTAGATCACAAAGGTGATAGCTTCGTTGAGTCCTATGCAGTCCACTTCACGAATGTAGGACTTAGTAAGGTTTCAAGTTGAGGGGTGATGTCTTGCTATGTTCCTGACCCACCTTAGCAATGTCTCTTGTGTATGGATACAAACAAGTCTGACCATGATTGCTAAATATAATTGCACTAATTAATGTAGCTCAATGACCTATAGTTAGAATAACCCTAGGAGTTAGTCTCTATTTTCTAGTTCATTCTAGGGTCACGTCCAAGTAGAAAAATGCTCGGTGGAACCCATTTTGGAATTATGTTGATCTATTACTAATTATCCTTTATTTATGATTGATTCCTATTTTGAGTATTGATCTAGTGGAACTCTTATTACAAGTGTAAGATATAGCTTCTATACCTCCAAGTGTCTTCCCAGTGGTAAAAATTATAAATAACGATACCTTGAACTTTCCTAGGTGAAATGCTATAATGGGTGTATTTTATCTGTGCGCTTGCGAATATTCTTTTTCTATAGTGCTATGATCATAAGTATAACCATACCTTTTGGTGTTGTGTTGGGGATGACAACCTGACTTATGCAATGCTAAGAGATGTCCCGAATATTTCTAATGCGTTTACTAGGATCGGGTTTGAATCTCTTATTTGTAATCGTGTTAGAAATACAAATAAGCATTTCTAGAGCTGTTGCCGGGTGAAAGGTCCTTTTTTGGTTTTGGTAATTATGTCACAACTTAGATGGTCTAATAGTGTTTATGTGAGATACACAGGAGATTAGTCTGTAGGTGAATATGTGATGATAAAGGAGCTCATTGCATATGAGACATAACATGGAGTCATGTGACCAAGGTGGAGAAGATTAAGATGAGGCTTGGCTTGATGGACCAGTTGCAAGAGTGAAGGGCAAGTCGAAGGCTTTGAAGCGAGGAACCGTGTGTGATGGTGAAGCTTGAGCAAGACTTGGCAGCGATGGACCGAGACAACAGTGAAGAGCAAGTGAGGTTAAGATTGATGAACTAATACGGTCGCATGACGACACGAAGTGGATTATATCATTTGGTGATTGGTTGGTGCATGTGTTACATCAATATTGAAGGAGATGGAATGAAAAGTGCAAGACAAAGGTATACAACATGATATAGAATAGTTAATTATTTGCTTGTGTGTGTGTGTTATTTAAGCATGCAATCACGGTGTGTGTGTTAGTGAGTGAACACAACACTACCCCTGCTGACAATTGCCTTCACCATCGGTGGCGACGACAACGCTAATCCCGATGTTGATGTTGGTTGCTTCACCGAGCTTGATCCACTATGGTCGGAGCCGCGTGCGAGCTCGGTGCTACCCCCGTGGATCAACCCAATGTTTTAGGAGCTCGCCGCTGTTGACGGTCCTTAAGTACCAAATATAATCATTAAATAAATAAAGAAAAGGATCCAAATGCAACCAACACACAGACTTAGGGTTTTATCTAACAGAATTCCATGAGTTTTGGTGTTTGTCTATTTCTGCAGGGGGTTATGAGGAAATATGGATGAAAGGCCCACATGTCGGGTTTACATAGAGATATTAACGTGCCGGGCAATTTTCTATCATCTAGAAGACTCTAGAAGCCACGGGAACGAACGGGAGACCGAGCGGGCCTGGGGGCAGGGCGCCCGCACTCCCCCCTTGGGCGCCGGCCCAGGTGTTGTGGCCAATCACGTTCAATCTCGCAGATTATGCTCCACCGACCTAAAGGATCAAGGAGAACCGTTCAATCAATGTCGGTTTGATCCAACGACCCACGTTCACCTGAGGGGACTATATAAGCAGACCCCCTGGCCCCTGGGGGAGAGCAATCCCATTATTCATTAGCATATTTTCCAGAGAGGATTCAGAGAGAGAGGTCCCTCTAGGGATCCACCCTCATTGGGCTTAGCATCAAATGTGAGATTAGAATTAGTTCTTCTAAGTTCTTCTAGATTGAGAGAGATAGAGTGGAGGTGTACATCGGAGGAAGCCCGGCCTGTCGGTGTCTACTCCGAGGTTGTACCTGCGGGATCAAGTCTCCTAACCCGAGGCTTGCTCCTAGGATTCTTCAGTATTTCGACTTCTCAATTCTTGTTCTTATTGTTCTTTGGTTTATGAGTTTACTTTAATCTCTTCCGGTTGAGTTTAGAGTAATCATTGCTAGCGTAAACGTGGTGTTTGGGCTAGGGTACTCATAGATATCCCCTGACTAGCTGGACCGTGGTAGTAGTGAGGAACGTGACATTTCCGAGCTACCTTAGTAGCCCACATCCCGTTAGAAGGATCGATAGGGTTTATAGGTGCGGGTCGAACATCCTTTGTGGTGTCTAGATTCCGTGAGCCTCCCCAACAGAATAGTAGATCATCCTTACCAAGGTTAGAACGAGATTACGGTTGTAGTCTTCTCTATTCATCGCTCACATCGAATCACATTGTTTGTAGCCTAAAGGGTAGTAGCAATAGATTGGGTTAGTCAGATGCACGCTTTCTCCCAGTGGTAAAAATATAAATACGATACTCTAGACAACCTCCCGGGTGAAGTGCTCACCGATATCTGTGCGCTTGTCGATCATTTCCTGATGGCGTTACCAAATATCAATAGCCGTCTCACACTAAGGATGCTCGACCTATGTTGGACACTAGTGCTCTGACGACGGTTGCTCATTGCACAACGGAACCGCCTCCGTCGTCGCCTGTGCAGGGCATGGCTCTTCAGAAACTACCTGCTCTTGCTGCGGATGAGGGGGCGATCGTGATGGACACCGCTACGTCAACGCAGGATGGTGGCCACCAAGCCACGTCCGACCCAAGCGACGCGACGCCCACGCGCGGGCAAGGCTGCTTGGCATCTCGCTCGGTTTGTCGACGAGGTGTCGTTGAAGCGAGTGTCGCCCCTACTTGCCACTCCACTAAAGCAGATGGCGGCAACCGTGAGACCTCGGCCAATCAGGAGTAGGCGGATTGTAGCTCAGCTGCTGGTGCACATACCGACCGCCAAACGGGGCGAGGTTCTCCTCATGCAAAGAATGGGCTTCGCACCACTGGCAGCACCAGTTTCTACTACGTCAAGGCGACTTATGACGTTGTACTCTCTAGGAACTTGTCGAGCCAGGTGGAAGCTCGGGATGAGTTGTTCCCACTGGCCAACTGCAAGGCCGCTAGAACACTCTTTGCGGAAGACCCATAGGTTGTGGCGGCGCTAGCTCTTTGGTTGTCCCTCCTTATGTAATATCGACCTAGGAAGCAGTCAACTAGTTTAGTCCAGTGTATGGCCACCTAGCAAGTTCATCGGATCATTATCTTAAAAAAAAAGCAAGTTCATTGGATGCGCGTCCTTTTGCACGAAACAATTCTCCTTGCGTTAAAAGACCCAGTTATTAGTAAATATTAAGTTACAACTTTAGGCAGCATTGTGAAAGGGCTAACGAAGACCAACAACTAGACAAACTACTGAGAATGAGAATGATGACTTCATTTCATAAATAAACGCTACCACGTAGATCACCTATACATTAGGTCGGCTACAGTATATCAGAGGCAAATAATTAAGCTAATACTGCATGCTAATCCGTAGCAACTCCAAAAGCTTAGCTAAAATTAGAGCCAAATTTCATTGTTTAGCCATTTTGTAAAAATTTTGTAAAATAGAAAACTTTTTAAAAAAGATGAAGTTCACAAGAGTCTTGCTATTTTACATAGTGTCAGTGGTTGGCCATATATGACCGTCGAAAATCAAGAGATAGCCAACTTTCTGTTGGAGCCTACTTATTGCTAGACAAAATTTAAAATAGCCTCCATCACTAGGGCCTGTTTGGTACAGCTCACCATCGCCATGTAATGGGCTGACGTACTTTTTGTAATGATAGCTCTAAGATTTCTGAGCCCGGTACTGAAAAGCACGGCCCTAACCCGTCCCTGGCCCGCCCCAGTCGTGCCCGTGCCTGGCCCGGCCCGTTGCCGTGCCCGTGCCTGGGCCGAGGAGGCAGCCCGTAGTGCCAGCCCAGGCACGGCCCGTTCCAACGGCGGCACGGCGCCAGCACGGCTACCAGCCGTTGGATTGGGGTGGAGAAGGGAGAGCCGTTGGATTGGGGGAGTATGGGGTATATAAGGAAGCCACAGCCTCCTCCCCACTCCCAACCCTAATCGGCTAATTCCCTCTCCCTCGCGCCACTCCTCGCCCACTCGTCTGCTCTCGCCAGCTCGCCGTCGCTCCTCGCTCTCACCTGCTCGTCGTCGCTACTCGCTCTCGGTCGGTCGCCTGCAATCGTCTCGTTCCCCTACTCGACCGTGTCCATGGCATTCTCCGGTGGGTAAGGGGTCATCAAATCCGGTGGGTTCTGCCATCAATCTTCCTGGTTCCCTTCCCTCTATGCCCTCAATCTCCCTCTTCTCTCTCAGATCCGGTGGTTCTTGCCATCAATTTCCATCTATTTCCTTGTTCTTCATCCCTGAGAGTCGATTGAGAATCGCTCTTGGCATCCCCGACTCTTCTCCATCTTCTGTCCGTCGTTCTCATCACCAGCCGTTGCCACCTCCGGGGCTCCGGTCTCCATTGAGGTACCGGGGGTGTGCATCCCATCGTTGTTTCCGGCGCTTCGGCTCTAGAGGTAAGTGCAAACCCTAACCCTAACCCTAAATCCCTAATCCCTTCCATCTTCTGTCCATCGTTCTCATCAATTCCTAATCCTTAACCCTGTTTCTATTCTTGAATGCAGCCGTCGAGGAACCGGAGACGGCTCGGGCTAGTATGGCCCCTGGCTCACGCGTCCACGATGAAGGGGACTTTGATCATTCGCAAAACGACGAGCTACGGATGTGCGGGTTAACCGGGGATGATGAGGAGGATAATGTCCGCAAGGACTGCGTCAATGAAAGCCCTAGTTTGGTTTTGGATAATTGATGAAACCCTAGTACTAACCTCTCTACTAAGTGTGTGTAGAGTTAATGAGGTTGGTACATGCCAAGTGATGGAGCAAGTGATGATCATGGTGATGATGATGATGACCACAAGATGATCAAGTGCTCAACTTGGAAAAGAAGAAAGAGAAAAACAAAACCCTATGGAGATCAAGGCAAAGGTATTGCTTAGAGTTTTGGTTTTGGTGATCAAGACACCATAGAGGGTGTGATCACATTTAGGATACATAGCCGTACTATAAAGAGGGGAATTCTTTGGCTAAGCGGTTATCAAGTGCCACTAGGTGTCATTGTTCTTGTGCATGCATTTAGAACCTAGTGAGCTAACTTAACTCCTTCAAAGAAAATGATTGTGAAAATGCTAACACACGTGCACATGTTGGTTTACACATTGTGGTGTTGGCACACTTTGAGAAAGGAGGTGGAGTTTGAAGAGTAGAGAGAGGATGGGAAAATTTTCGAGAAAATGAAGTGCATATTTTCTATTGCGCTGGTGGGAAAATTTGGAGAAGTCGCGAGAGTGTTCCTCGCAGAGAAACACTCACCGAACGCTGGCCTTTGAGGCACCGGACGCTGTGGCTGAGTGTCCGGTGTGCTGTGGTGCTAGGGTTAAGCACCAGACGGTGAACACCGGACGCTGGGGAGCTCCTGTTCATGTGTCCGGTGCTATTTGACTTCGGTCAGAGTGTTTGACTGGAAGCACCAGACGCTCAGAGAGCATCCGGTGTGCGGGCGTTTTTGCGACCCTCTCTGCGTATGGGTCCGGTGAGCACCGAACGCTACCGGTGCTTAGCGTCCGGTGACCCGCAGGTTTGCGAAACTCTGTGCGCGTGAGTCCGGTGTGCACCGGACGCGTCCGGTGCTAACTTGCTCAGCGTCCGGTGCACTGCAGGTGACCGTTAGATTCTGACACGAGAGTTTCAAAAGGCAACACGTGGCTGACGTTGGAGCACCGGACGCTGAGTCTGAGTGTCCGGTGCCCCTTTAAGAGCGTCCGGTGACCCCGCAGTTTGCCTAGTGAAAAGAGCCAATGGCTCTATTTGTTTGAGGGGCTATATATACGTGTTTGGCCATCTTGGGGCTTACTCTCTTGGCATTCTAACATACTTGACATCCTTGTGAGCCTAAGCAAACACCTCCCACTCATCTCCTTCATAGATTATACATCTTTGTGAGATTGGGAGTGATTCCAAGTGCATTTGCTTGAGTGATTGCATCTAGTGGCACTTGGGGATCGTTTCGGCTGCGGTTTTCTTGTTACTCTTGGTGGTTGCCGCCACCTAGACGGCTTGGAGCAGTGGAGGAGCATTGGCACGAGTTGTGATTGTTCGTGGCCATCTCCCGGTGATTGTGAGGGGTCTTGTACCTTCCCCGGCGGAGAGCCGAAAGGTAACTCTAGTGGATTGCTCGTGTCATTGAGTTACCTCACTTGTGGGTCGGTTCTTGTGGTGTCCTAGTGAGGACGAGGTTCGTGCTACACCTCTTAGCCACCGAACCACCAAGTGTTGGTCGACACAACGGGGACGTAGCGTGCCGGCAAACACGTGAACCTCGGGAGAAAATTGTGTGTCCCCATTGTGATTGTTCATTGGATTTCTCCCAATGATTGGACTTCATATTATTGATTGGTTCATCCCCTCTTCGCGGCGGTATAAAGATCAAACCATCTCTTTTACATTCCTGCAAACTAGAGTAGCTTAGTTACTTGTATAGAAACTTTAGGTAGCTTTCTAGTGTAAGTAGTGACATAGCTCTTGTGTGCCTAGTGATTATATCAACTAGAATTGTTGGATAGGTGGCTTGCAAACACCCCTTTAGAGCTAGAGCAAAAAGCTTCGCTTTGTTATTTACTAACCTTTTGCTCTAGTGAGTTTGTAGAATTTTTAAATAGGCTATTCACCCCCCCCTCTAGCCATATTAGGACATTTCGGTCAAGCTATTTAGCCGGTCTGCTGCTGATGCTCTACCCTGTGACGAAGATGTCCCCCCACTCCCAGTGGAAGTGGATGCGACCGATCTCGATGGTGTTGAGGGCGACAGTGAGGTAGCAGGCTCCAATTGGCCTTCTACCTCTGCTGTCTGGGATGATTTTTAGAAGCTTTTCAAGAAGGTGCCAGGTAAAAAAACCCTGTCAGCTATGCTACTATTTGCAAACACTGCAAGAAGCGATACTCTGCTTATTCTACTAATGGAACTAGGCATCTTACTCGACATATTAAGGTTTGTGTTCAGCGTCGTGAGAAGTGTCGCATGTCTCAAACTCATATTGGTTTTAATCCTGATGGAACTGTTAGAAGCTGGAGTTA
Organism: Sorghum bicolor; assembly: GCF_000003195.3. Classification (NCBI taxonomy): domain Eukaryota; kingdom Viridiplantae; phylum Streptophyta; class Magnoliopsida; order Poales; family Poaceae; genus Sorghum; species Sorghum bicolor. Next base: position 16,409,547 of record NC_012879.2, on the reverse strand, counting down.
CAATTCTCATCTTGCTTGTCTTGAGCTTGTTCGTATGCTTGCTAGGCTAGATTTGCCCTTAATGATTGGTGAAATAGAAGCATTTACAGAATTGATTAAAATAGCTTATAATCCTGCTTTCAATCATGTGTCTAAGCAAACAACTGGTAGAGATCTGTTTAAGTACTTTAATGCCCAATGTGAAATGTTGATTGCTTGTTTGCAAGATAATGCTGTGTCATCTGTTGTTGTTACCTCTGACATTTGGTCTGGAAAGGCCAAAGAAGATTATCTGTCTGTTGTGGCTCATTTCATTAATGCTAATTGGCAATTAGAGAAAAGAGTGCTTAGTTTATGGTTGATTGATGTCTCACATAATGCTGATAACATTGTTGAGCGTGTTAAAACTATCCTTGCTGAGTATGGTATACTCAATAAGGTTTTCTCTGTGACTTTGGATAATGCATCTGCCAATAAAAATGCAATGGATAAACTAAAACCTATACTGAAAGAGTATTTAGGTGTTGATCTGTTTTTGCATCAAAGATGTGCTTGTTATATTATTAACTTGATTGTTAAGGAAGCATTGGTTGCTGTTACTCTTGTCATTGACAACTTTAGAACTGCAATCTCTTTTTTTAACTCATCTAGTCAAAGAATTGCTGCATACAAGAGTTATTGCATTGCTTCATCTGTTAGACCTAGGAAGTTCTCACTAGACATGGATGTGAGGTGGAACTCCACCTACCTTATGCTGAAAACATTGTTACCTCATAGGAGTACTTTTAGTACTTTTATTGAGGCTAATTATCCTAGAGCACCTGGTGGTCCTTTCCTGTTGACAGATGATCACTAAGAAATGGCTAGTAAGATGTAACAATTTCTTGAACAGTTTTATAACTCCACTGTCGATTTATCTGGTGTATACTATCATACTTCTCCAGTTATGATTCATCATATTGTAAAGATTGCTATTCACCTGCATAAATACCAACATGATGAACACCTAAGAGCTATTGTGCAGTCTATGATTGATAAATATAATAAATACTAGAAGAACATACCTGATCTTTATTCTATTGCATTCGTACTAGATCCAAGAGCTAAGATTAAGGGCTTTACCAAAGTGCTTAGAAAGTTGCATTCTCTTTTTAATGTTGATTACACCAATAAGTTGCTGGACACAAGAGCTCTTCTTTTCAAAATGTATAACAAGAATGATGCAATGCATGGCTCTGTTAGGCTTAAAAGGGTTGTTCCTGCATCCCTTTCTGGTAAGAAAAGAACAGCTTGGGCTGACATTTATGATGATGATGAGCTTGACATTGGGGCTGGTTGTGCTTCTCTTCCTCCTAATCTTGATCAGTCAAGGGGTGTATCTACCACTTCTTTACTACAGGCAGCTTCTGCTCCTAACTCTAGTGAGCTCGCCACTTACCTGGACTCGGACACGGTGAGCCAGTTAGATGATGACTTTGACCTCATGCAATGGTGGCATGAGCATAAGCTTACTTATTGTGTGCTTTCTATTCTTGTAAAATATGTCTTTCCTGTGCCTATGTCAATCATCTCTTCAGAATCTACCTTTAGCACTACTGGCAGGATCATCGAGAAGCATCGCCGAAGGCTGAATCCTGAGACTGTGGAGGCACTTACATGTATGAAAGACTGGGAGAATGCTGAATCAAGACTGCAGCACATGGTGGAAGATAAAGAGCTGGAAGAGGCCTTTGAAGCACTTTATCTTGATGTTGATTAAGTTTCCTATTTATGTAATGGTATTGTAATAGTTGTTAAGACATGGAAATGATGGGTGATGGATGTAATGAACCTATGAACAATATTTGGAGCTAGCTGTACTCTTTTCTTATTTAGGGTTTCTCACAAGGGTGAGTTTTACCTAAACAGGTTTTTAATGAGGCAGCCATTACACAACTCCTTTTTTAAGTAGTTTGAGATTCACAACTTGCCTGGTTCTTTGCTTGCTGATTTTCCCTTGAATTCGGTGATGATTTTGATGACTTAGAGGTTATCTATGTGAAATTCTAAATTGAATGAGTGTTTTTGTGAAATCAGTGTCAGGACCGGCACGGCACGTTAGGCACGGCTTAGACTCTTTAGGGCCGTGCCTGGGCCACCATTGCGGCATGGTGGCACGGCACGGCACGACACGCTTCTTATACCATGCCTGCCGGACCATGCCAAGGCGTGCCGGGCCCACCGGGCTAGGGCCGTGTAGTGCCGTGCGAGCACGTTTCAAAATCATTAACCCAGCCCCACCCGACGTTCTCCTGGATGTACGCCAACACCGTGAGCGCCAGCATTTTGTAAAAAAAAACCGTGAGCGCCAGCAGCTAAGGATCAAATGGAACACAAATATTCTCAACCACCGATTTCGTTTTGTATATTATGGTATTGTTTCTATATTTTGATATTGTTTCTGAATTTTGTCAAACATAAATATTTGTCAGTTTTAGTTGGTTTTACAACCATTTTCCAAGGTTTTAAATAGCGGGCTAAGGTGTTTAGCGGTCTATGTCTAAAACTATTAGCGAAGCTAAATCGGGCTATAGCGGGATATAGCGGCTAAATTGTACATAAACACAAATAGCGGTATCCTGCCTCAAAAGGCTATAGCGGGCTATAGCGGCAGCTATAGCAGGAGATTTAAAACTATGCCATTTTCAACTATTTTTTATACTCTTTAATTAGTAAAATGTAGAAATATCTCGACTGTTTGTTTTCTACTTTGTAATTTCGTTTTCGATTGTTTTCGTGCTTACCAGTAGCACGGCGAGCCCCAATCTGAAGAAGCAGAGGTTGATGTAGCTCCACTTCTGCTGGCCGCCGTGGCGGCGCCTCCCACGCGTGCTGAACTGGTAGGCGCCGAACGCCATCACACACTCGGCTGGATCCCGCCGGGCCTGAGCGCGGTGAGAAGCAGCGGCAGGTACAGCATGGCGAGCTGCCCCCGGGTGGCGCCGCGCCACCCGCGATGGTCCAGATCCGGACGGCGCAGGAGTCGGCGACGATGGCGCCCAGGACCGGCACGTGAAGGCCGCCGTGCCTTTGAGGTCGGTGAGCAGGTAGAATGCCTCCACCACCAGCGGCAGCTGCAGCTAGCTTGCTGCTGCGTCAGGTACGTGATCTGCAGGTTGGCGTTGAAGCCGACCGTGGCAAACCGGTCTCAGATCTCGTTCGCTGCAGGCTGCAGGACACGTACGAACGGCCAGAGAAGCATGTACAGAAATGCCGGCGAAGTGCTGCTTGAATAATTGCCATCTGAGGAAAGAAAATCCAGTGGACGCGTGAGGCCGGGCGATCACCAAGACTGAACGGCATCGTCTTGAAGCCGCCCTGCTCGATCGCTTCGTCTTCCTCGGCGGTCCATCCTCGTCGGCCACAGCTGCACGTGCCATTGCAGACGCTGCCACTACGTCGTGCTGCCCTGCCGTACCGGACTAGTTACGCATGGGGATTGGATTGAAGTGCCAGTGGAGCATAGATCGAGAGTGGCGACAAATTGGCAAGTGGGCAGAGTATAATCCAGTAGGCTGCACCGGCGAAAGCTCTAGCCAGTGAACCATGTTGGAATATCTATCCAGTCCAAGGTGTATACGCAAGCCTAGGCTCCATGTAACAATAGAATCTAGGAGGTTGTTGTAAACTTGTATTGTAAGTTAGGTTGTAGATATGATCTAATGTTCTACTTGTTGTACAAGTTGTAAGCCACGCTAGGGGCTCTTCCTAGCAGTATATAACACGGAGCCGTGTAGCCTAGGAGGCAATACACGTTAACCCAATTTACATGGTAATCAGAGCGAGATCCATCTTCCGCAAACTCCTAGATGGCGTCGTCCTTCGTGCCTCCTGCATCGTATGCACTGATCGGATGCCCTGTCACCGAGAAGCTGGGGAAGAACAACTTTCCCCTATGGAGAGCACAGGTCCTCTCGGCTATTCACGGTGCGGAGGTAGAGCATCTACTCGACGCCACCACAGCGGCCATGCCGGAGAAGTTCATCCCCAAGGCGAAGGAGACGCCCGATGAACTCATCCTGAATCCTGACTACTCCAAGTGGGTGGCCAAGGATCAACAAGTATTCAACTACCTCATCTCCTCGGTCTCCAGGGATGTTCAGGTGCAGATTGCATCTTGCACCACGGCCGCCGAGATCTGGAAGACCATCCTCGACATGAATGCGTCCCAGTCCCACGGGCGCGTCATCAACACGCGCATGGCGATGGCTACTGCGCAGAAGGGATCCTCGACAATTGCTGAGTTCTTCAGTAAGATGAAGGCTCTTGCAGACGACATGGCGGCAGCAGGGAAGAAGCTCGACGATGAGGAGATTATCTCCTACATTCTTGCTGGCTTGGACCGGGATTTTGATTCCGTCGTCTCCTAGGTATCCGGTCGTGATGGTCCAGTCACGCTCGGACAGGTTTACACCCAGCTCGTGAGCTGGGAACAACGTCTCCTCACCAGCAACAGGGAGAATTCAAGCTCTTCATCAGCAAACACTGCGACCCGTGGTGGTCGCGGTGGCTTCAAGCGTGGAGGTGGTGGTCGCGGACGCGGCCGCGGTCGCAACAATGGCGGCAACAATGGAGGTCGCTATCGGCAGAAAAATACACCTGATGAGGAGATGGTCTGCCAGCTGTGTGGTCTTGAGGGCCACACCGTCATACGCTATTTCAAGCGTTCTGACGCCACCTTCCAGGGCGCTGCCAAAGAAAAGCGCCAAGTAACGTCTGCATCTGTCGGCTATGGCGTTGACACCAACTGGTACACCGATACGGGTGCCACTGATCATATCACGGGCGACCTAGAGAGGCTCACGGTCAGGGACAAATACCACGGCAACGATCAGGTTCACACCGCCTCGGGCGCAGGTATGAGAATCAGCCAAATCGGTCAAAGTTTTGTTCGTACCCCTGAACGTAATCTTATTCTTGATAATGTGCTTTATGTTCCTCAAGCCAACAAAAACTTAGTCTCTGTTCATCGCCTCACTACCGATAACAACACCTTTATTGAGTATCATCCTACCTATTTTTTGATTAAGGACCAGGTAACGAAGAGAATTCTGCATAGAGGAGAATGTGAGAAGGGCCTCTATCCCTTGAAGACTACACTGTCCAAGTCTCCATCCAATAAAACGTCGCTTGGTGCCACCAAGCTACCCACATCTCGGTGGCACAATCGTCTTGGTCATCCATCATCTTCGGTAGTCAGTCAGGTCCTTAGTCAAAATCAGATTCCTTTTGTTTCAGAGTCCAATAAAGGTCAAGTGTGTGATGCCTGTTTAAAAGGCAAGAGTCATCAGTTACCATACCCTGTATCATCTAGTGAATCGTCAAGTCCTCTTGAGCTTATATTTTCTGATGTATGGGGTCCTGCTCCTACTTCGGTAGGCAGATATGATTACTATGTTAGTTTTATTGATGACTTTAGCAAATTCACATGGATTTATCTCTTGAAACATAAATCTGAGGTTTTTCAAAAATTCCATGATTTTCAATCTATGGTAGAACGGCAGTTCAATAAAAAGATTCTTGCTATTCAAACAGATTGGGGCGGTGAATATCACAAACTTAATTCTTTCTTTCAGCGCATAGGCATCTCTCATCACGTGTCATGCCCCTATGCCCATCAGCAGAATGGTTCAGCCCAACGCAAACACCGTCACATTGTGGAGGTTGGCTTGTCATTACTTGCTCATGCCTCAATGCCCCTAAAATTCTAGGATGAAGCGTTCCTCACTGCCGTCTACCTCATTAACCGACTTCCTAGTCGAGAAATTCATGGCCAAACACCAATTTTTCATTTATATCAGCAAACACCAGAGTACACAAATCTTCGCACCTTTGGTTGCGCCTGTTGGCCTAACCTTCGTCCATATAATGATCGCAAGCTTCAGTTTCGCTCCAAGCAATGTGTTTTTCTTGGCTATAGTCACATGCACAAAGGCTTTAAGTGCTTAGATGTCTCCTCTGGTTGTGTCTATATCTCACGATACGTGGTGTTTGATGAAACCGTTTATCCTTTTTCCTTATTGCACCCCAATGCCGGCGCTCGGCTTAGATCAGAGATCTTGCTCCTCCCTCCTTCCCTTCGTAATTCCATTGGTTCTGGGGACGGCAATTCTTCTCATCGAGCTGGTAATGATTCTCTGCGCACTAATGTTTTGTCTGAGTGTGCAGGATCTATTGAACATGTGGTGCAGGATGGTGAAACTCCGGTGACAAACGGGCATGAAATCACCCGCGCCGGATCCTTTCCGTTTTCGGCAAGAACATGCACGGATCCCGGACTTGATCCGCCTGCTTGGTCTGACGCGTCTGCAGGCGTATCCGCCTTGGATCTAGCGCCAGCACACGGCGGTGGCGTACTTCCCTCGCCCACGCGCGCGTCGTCCTCTCCGAGAGCGCCATCTGGCGCCGCAGCATCTCCTCAGCGCCACCCGGCCGGGGAGCAAGGGGGACATGACGCAGGCGCATCTACCTCGACACAGGTGCCACCCGGATCTTCTGCGTCGCCTCCTTCAGCAACAACGACACACGATGCGCCATCAGGATCATCTCTGCCCCAGCCTAGATTTTCTGTGCCAATCCATCCTGCGGCTCCATCTGCACCTCCAGTGGTTCCTTCTCGACCGGTTACACGTCTTCAACATGGAATTCGTAAACCCAAGGTATATACAGATGGTACTATTCGTTATGGCAATTTAGCTGCTACAGCTGATGAATCACCAGCCTTGAAGCAAGCCCTATCGGATAAAAATTGGAAACGTGCTATGGATGTTGAGTTTGAGGCTCTAATTAAGAACAATACTTGGCATTTGGTTCCTCCTCAGAAAGGTAAAAATGTTATTGATAGTAAGTGGGTTTATAAAATTAAGAGAAGATCAGATGGCCAAGTTGAAAGGTACAAGGCTCATCTGGTAGCAAAAGGATTTAAACAGAGGTATGGCATTGATTATGAAGATACCTTCAGTCCTGTTGTTATAGCTGCGACAATTCGACTTGTTCTGTCCCTTGCTTTTTCAAAGGGGTGGTCCTTAAGGCAGTTGGATGTTACAAATGCCTTTCTTCATGGATTCCTTGAAGAAGAAGTTTATATGAAACAGCCTCCAGGTTATGAAGACAGAACTAAACCTCACTATTTGTGCAAGCTTGACAAAGCCCTCTATGGCCTAAAACAAGCACCTCGAGCTTGGTACCATCGGTTGTGCAACAAATTGTTGAGTCTGGGTTTTGTTCCCTCAAAGGCTGACACCTCCTTGTTCTTTTATCAAAAGGGAAATCATGTGATATTTATGCTTGTATACGTTGATGACATTATAGTGGCTAGCTCTTCGCAGGAAGCTGTTAAAGTTCTACTCCGAGAGTTGGAGAAGGAATTTGCCATCAAAGACCTTGGAAACTTGCATTACTTCTTGGGCATTCAAGTACAAAGGAAAAATGGTGAGTTGTTGATGTCACAAGAACGCTATGCTTCTGAGATTCTGCAGAGGGTTAACATGCAGCTTTGTAAGCCGGTGAGGACACCACTATGTGTGAATGAGAAACTTTCGATCACTAGTGGTGCAAGGTTGGGAGTCAAAGATTCGACAAGATATAGAAGTATAGTTGGCGCACTTCAATATCTTACTCTCACACGTCCAGATTTGTCTTTTGCTGTTAATAAGGTGTGACAATTTCTTCATTCACCTACCACTGTTCATTGGGAAGCAGTAAAAAGGATCCTGAGATATGTACAAGGTACAATCAGTTTGGGTGTTAAAGTTAAGAAGTCAACTTCTATGATTGTGAGTGCCTTCTCAGATGCAGATTGGGCTGGATGTCCAGATGATAGGCGATCCACGGGGGGATTTGCTGTCTTTATTGGCGGTAACTTGATTTCATGGTGTGCAAGGAAACAGGCTACGGTGTCTAGATCTAGCACCGAGGCAGAATACAAGTCTCTGGCTAATGCGACTGCCGAAGTAATGTGGATACAGAAGCTCTTGGATGAATTAGGTATACCACATCCTTGTGCAGCTCGTTTGTGGTGTGATAACATTGGGGCTACGTACCTGTCAGCTAATACTGTGTTCCATGCTCGTACCAAGCACATTGAAATTGATTATCATTTTGTGCGTGAAAGAGTTGCAGCCAAGTTACTTGATATTAGATTCATCAGTACAGCAGATCAATTAGCGGATGGCTTCACCAAAGCACTTCCCGAGAAGTCAGTAGTTAAGTTCAGATATCTGTCATCGACGTTGTGATTGACGGGGGGTGTTGGAATATCTATCCAGTCCAAGGTGTATACGCAAGGCTAGGCTCCGTGTAACAATAGAATCTAGAAGGTTGTTGTAAACTTGTATTGTAAGTTAGGTTGTAGATATGATCTAATGTTCTATTTGTTGTACAAGTTGTAAGCCACGCTAGGGGCTCTTCCTAGCAGTATATAACACGGAGCCGTGTAGCCTAGGAGGCAATACACGTTAACCCAATTTACAAACCAGCCCGAGCCCGGTGTGGGAACAGCGAGGCAGGCACAAAGAAACAAGCGACCCAAGGGAGTGCAGCGTACCCGAGGCCGGAACAACGTGCGGATTCCAGTTTCAGTGCCTCATGCCCAAGAGAATCACGTTGTTAATTTGTTCATAAGGGCACTCACAATGCAAGACTCTATCATAGAGTCCAAGACAATTAATTACATATTATTTATGGTATTTTGTTGATGTGGCAACATATTTATTGAAGAAAGAGGTAGAAAAAATAAGACTCCAAGTCTTATTTAGACTCTAAGTCCACATTGTTCGAGGTAATAAATAACTTTAGACTTGGAGTCTTATTTTTTCTACCTCTTTCTTCAATAAATATGCTGCCACATCAGCAAAATATCATAAATAATATGTAATTAATTGTTTTGGACTCGGTGATAGAGTCTTGCATTGTGAGTGCCTAACCCATTCATCAGCATTTCTCTACCTGCAGATTGTTGTTAGTACCGAGTAGTAGTAGTGAATTAGTGATCAGATCATCAGGGATAACTCACCTCCAACTTTCAAAATCGTTCGTTTTACTTATCTCCGTGCCCCGGTTAGATGTGGATCCGTCTTTTTTTTAGTTTAAAAATAATTCAGTAAATACCTAATGAGGATTTTAAACCATGAAATGAAAAATATCTCTAAGCTTCTAAAAATTCAAAGAAAATATTAGAGATATACTCCCTCCGTCCTAGTATATAATAGTATATAAGACGTAACCATTTTTTACTCATGTCCCTAATATAAGACATGATCTCTCACAAACATAAATACAGAACTACTAGTGCTGTCAGAGAGTCTTTGGTCTTTGAACCAGAGGTGGTTACGCCTTATATACCGGGATGGACGGAGTATTGGGGAGTGAGAAACACAAATAAAATATTTAGTTCTAGTAAAAATATCTATATATAGAATCTTCTAAAAATTAGATTTAGCTCTAGCAAAATGGAGAAAAATAGAAAAGTTATAAAAAATTACTAAAATATTATAATTGATGTCCAATAGTATCTTAAATATGTATGTTGCATTTATGCTAGTTGCATCTCATATTTATATTGTGAAAAAGTTTCTAAAATATGTTTACATATGAATTAGAATATTGCGTTAGGTTTTTTCTAGATTTTTTGGGGGATATTTTTCTCATTTTCACAGAGCTGATTTTTGGAAGATTCTAGAAATATTTTTTATGAGATCTAAATACTTTATTTGGATTTTTTATGTCCCAGACCATGATTGATTTTGTGCACCTATGGACAATGGTGGCAAACATCCATCTCTCACACCAGCCAGACAAGACACACCGGCTTTGGACGCCTAATGGTGAGTACACAGTGAAGTCGCCCTATACCATGCTCCATAATGGGTAAATTCTATTCCCAGGACACAAATTGATTTGAAAGACATGGTCACCCCTAAATTAAAGATCTTTCTCTAGTTAGCCCTTAGGCGCAGGCACTGGACAACTGACAGGAGGAGAAGGCACAGTGTGGAAGCCAGAGATCTATGCTTTCTATGCGACCAAGAGGCGGAAACCATCGATCACATTATTGGTCACCTATTCCTTCTCTAGAGAGGAGTCCTACAGGCACTTGACATCCACCTGCCACCAGCCGCTCACTACTCTTAGCTGGTGGAGAAGGTTATGTGCCACGGTCACCACAGAACATCGATGGGGAATGGATTCGTTGTTCGCGATCATATCATGGCAATACTAGAAAGAGCGCAACGCACATTGCATCAGGGACGCATCCACAATAATCAGTGACACCTTGCCCGTTATCCAGGCCAAGGCAGATTGATGGATTATTGCTGGTGCCATGGATTGCAGGAGCTGGCCATGGTTCACTAGCTCGGATGCTGAACCGTCCCCTCCCTTTGGACACTAGTACAGAGAAGAGAAGGGCTTTAGCCCCGGGCCGTAAGAGCCTTTAGTCCCGGCTACGGAACCGGGGCTAAGGTTTCGGGACTAAATGTCCCACCTTTAGTCCCGGTTCCGAGGATCGGGACTAAAGGTCCACCTTTAGTCCTGGTTGGTAACAGCAACCGGGACTAAAAGGCGCGCCAGGATGTGCCACCTGGCCTCCACTTTTAGTCCCGGTTGTTGCTACCAACCGGGACTAAAGACTTTTTTCTTTTTCTTTTCATTTGGTTTTCCATTTAGGATTTACAATTATGTTATTGTTATTTTCGAATGCGTATTGTTTGCTGGTAGTTTATGGAACGCGCACCTATAATTTATATAATTTAAAGCATTACATAGAAATATAATATAAAGCACTATATATATAAATAATATGTATCTATAGGTCCATAATATAATACTTACACATATGCTTCACGGACAAAGTATTTACAACACAATTTATCTCCGCCACTCAAGCATGGTACAAATGATCATCGTTATTTGGTTTCATTGGCTCCTGATGGTTGAAGTAGCACTCGCCGCCGGGATTCAGGACTTGGTCGTTAAGAAATCCTGCGATTGTCTCCTGAATTCCTTTTAGGCGCACCGCATCCAACACCTGCTCCTTCAGCCACATCTCCTTTAATAGACATTAAAGAAAAAAGTTAGAGGTATGAATAGGATTTATTAAATAGCAACAAACAAATGAAATAAACTTATTATATATATACATGTTACATACTTTTAGGTGCTCAAGATTAGTTCTTTTGGCATACACCGTCATAAACTCGCACACATAGTAGCCACACAAATTGTTGCTAGGTGTCTGCCGTAGAACCCACTGAAGTAAGATGGGCTTTGAAAGTGCTGCATTCAACTCTGGACGGTGTTTCTGCACAAACCCAACCCAAACCCTAGCAATAAAATGATCATTATTAATTATCCATTACCAAGTTAAAAGAGCAGAATTTAATATATCGAGATCGGAGTTACCCTTGGATAATATCTATCATTTCTTGGTAACCCTCCTGTGGTTTTCTCAATGAGTCATAGATTACCAATTGACTTTGCCAGAGATCAATGACAATTAGTATCCAATGAAAGCTGCATTTGTGTGCATATGTAGGCAAAATTAGTATATATCTTCATATTGATCTGATTAATTAGTTAAATAGAATGTACACACGATAACGACACTTACTTAAAGTTGTAGGGAAAGAGTCTATATCTTTTATCTTTTTGGTTGATCAAGAACCTCCATAGATTTCTCTCCGTTTGAGTTCTCCATAAGACATACGGGGTCTTGTGGTCTTTGAATACAACATTTGGATCCACAAATCCAATCTCCTTGTCATTTCTAACTCTGAGGTCCCTCATCATGTTTCTGCATATGTATAGCGGGTTTCTGTAATTAGTTATATATATACATGATAAGTTACAGAGACATTATTGAAAGGAAGAATCACTTACAGACATAAGCAACTCATTAGAGATTTGTCAAGAGCGTCCATGTGGCATAGTTGGTGTAGCTCATTAAATTGAACATAAATAATATCTCACCATGGATGTAATGATAGTTTCTAATTCGGACACAAACATAGTCATCTGCTTTTCTAACACACGCTTCCATGTACCATTTGTTTAGCATGTACATTTGCGTTCCAAGCTTGCTGAGGGCCGTAGGGTTGTATAAACTCTTGCCATATGTATATTCCTTCTGCTAATGATCAATTTGTGGAGCACTTTCAATTGGTGCCCCCGCTATCATTTGGGCTAAGCTAAGACCAGTTTCTGCAAAAAAAATTTCAAGCTCATCAAATTTTAAATCTGCCGGTATCTGCTGGTCTAGCACGTCAATGTTTGAACCAATGACTAGCGGGGGCACTGATTGCTTTGATTGTTCCCCGAGCTGTGCTACATCCTTGCGTGCTCTTTTCTCTTTCTTCTTCTCTTCTTCTATGGATTTCCTTAAAGTGCGATCATAGTCCGATAAAGATGATGATTCTTTCTGAGCTTCACGCCTCTTTTTTTGTTCAGCCTCAACCCTTTGTCGTAGATCTTCTTGCCGTAGTAAGAGGTACGGCTTCTTAGGGTTTCGCTTGGATTCTCTTTCAGTCTTAAGTTTCTTGAAGAAACTATCCACGCCTGATTTTACTGAAGCATTTAGTTCTGCATTAGTCTTCTCATAGAACAACTTCTTAGGAATGATAGCTTGTTTCTTTTCGGAGGCTTTCTTTTTTGGCGGCGGGGCGGCCGACACATTTGATTGTGTGGCCGGCCTCTTCTTTCGTGCTGGAGCCACGTGTGGAGGCGATGGGGCGGCCGGTGGCGGTGCTGGAGCCCGAGGAGGCGGCGTTGGAGCCCTAGGTGGTGTTGGAGCCCTAGGTGGCGGTGTTGGAGCTTGAGGTGGCGGTGTTGGAGCCCTAGGTGGTGGCGTTGGAGACCGAGGCGATGCAGTCGTGTCTTGCACTCCCTCGTCATCACCCGCAGCACTATGACATGTAGGTGACCACTTGTGAAAACAAAAGGTATATGAGTAAACCGCTAACTAAGAGAATGCAAAATAAATTTAGTGAACAAATGTATAGTCAATTTTCATCCGCACCTAGGATTAGATTCATGACGAGGAGGTGGTGGTAGACTACTAGGTGATGCCCCAGGAATAATGATGTAGCGCGTGCGCCAACAAATAAAAGTCTTCTCTGCTTCTCCTAGAGTCTTCTCTCCATCACCTCCTTCTATCTCAAGCTGCATATTACTGAAGCCTTTGACAACTCTATCCACCGAGACACTAGCATATCCAGGTAGAACTATCGCCCCATGGATTCCTGGTGTCCTCGTAGGGTCGACAGGAGTTACAACACCGACAACAACCATGACTATGGCAGTCCCCTGTGGAATGTGCAGCTCACATGTTGTTAGAGGTTTGGTGATGTCATCCACCGGAAAGTGCAGCCCCACGTCGTCTTGAATAGTTGGCATCTCCGTGGAAGCGCAACTACTTTTCAACTGACCGACCGGGGGGGCTAATGTTGACTCTAGGCTCTGATGCAGTTTGCCCTTGTATAGAACTTACTGCAATCTGCACTTGTCTTTTGATCTCCTCGTTCATTCTCTCTTCAAGCGCTTTCTCTCGCGCTATCGCTTCACGAGCCGCTTCGCGTGACTCAATCACCATTGCCTCCAACCTATGCAACCGCTCTGCTTTCTCTTCCTTCTTTCGTTGGCAGCTTCTATAAGTCGGTCTATCTTTAGGGAAGCCATGCTCCCATGATACCTCCCCATAGCCTCTGGTTCGCCCACCGTGTTCAGCAGTCTCCAGGGCGTATGTCAGCTCATCCTTTTCTCTATTTGGCTGCCAGATGCCGCTTTCAACAAATCCTCTAGCATAGGCTATTCTTTGTCCTACTCTCTCGAGCTTTGCACCGTACACTATCTTTCCGGTCTCTAGGTCTATGGTTCCCCCGTGACCAAAGAACCAATACTTGGCGCGCTCGGGCCAGTGCATTGATTCTGGTTCGATCCCTCTCCCAAGAATCTCCTGTTCCAGCTTTTGCCACTTAGGAATAGCAGTCCTGTAGCCACCTGAACCCAAGTGATGCTGGTATTGCTTTTGTTTAGCATTTTCTTGATTCTTGATCATCCGTGCCTGACCCTCTTCTGAGTTCTTAAACTCTACAAACTCATCCCAAAAAGGCCTCAACTTGACGTAGGCCTTGTAGGTGAAATCTGGTGTCCGGCCTTGTGCAACAAAAGTCTTGTATAATGTCTTCTTCCAAGCCTGAAATTGTTTGGCCATCTTCTGCATAGCCTAGATTTTAACCTTCTCCTTCAAAGCTTCATCCTGTGTATCGAGCGTGAAATGTTGAAGGATATCTTGCCAAATCAATTCCTTATCACGATCTGAGACAAAACTAATATTAGGGTTATCTTTCCGTTGCCTCCATTCACGAGCACTGACCAGAAGCCTGTCCCTTACAAGGTAGCCACAGTGCGCAAAAATTTTTTTAGAATTAGCCCCAAGTACTTGTCCTGTACCCTCATCGAATTCCGACAGAATGTACCGACCCTCCAACGGCTTCTTCGGGCCACGCACTTTTCTACTCTTCTCAGAAGTTGTCGCCGATTTAGAGGGCTACACAAACAAGTATAAATATATTAGTATAAATGTCATTTATTTTAATTTCATATATATATATATACTAGATTGTAGATAGACCTGATCAGGATTGTCTCCCACAAGTTCTTCATAATCAGCAAAGTACTGACTCCCATCATCTTCGCCTTGGGGATCTGGATTGGCGCCGCTGTTGATTAGGTCCATCATTGCATCATCCATGTTGTCGTTCGGATTGGCCATTTGTGCAAATTTAATCAACTAAGGGCTAACATAAACTAATTAAGCTTTTATATACAGGATACATATATAATAATAAACTAATTACAACTAAGGGCTAACATAAACTAATTACAACATAGGATAAATTATATCATATAAATTATATAATACAAAAGATAAATTATAAAATAGAAATTATACATCTCATCTCAATATCTATCCCTACTAACTAATTACAACACTAGATAAATTATATCATATAAATTATATAATACAAAAAATAAATTATAAAATAGAAATTATACATCTCATCTCAGTATCTATCGCTACTAACTAATTACAACACAGGATAAATTATATCATATAAATTATATAATACAAAAATAAATTATAAAATAGAAATTATACATCTTATCTCAATATCTATCCCTACTAACTATTTACAACACAGGATAGTAATGGAATAAATTCTAATTTTTATTTTGATTAAAGTAATGGAATAAATTCAATTTTTATTTAAATTAAAGTAACTTGTGCTTTCTATATTCAAGTTCAACTATACACAACAAGGTTTTTAATTATGTCTCAAGTAAATTTATAGTATAAAAATATATAAATAATTAATCTAATAATATTTATATCTTTTATAGAAATGTCACAAAAATTTTAAATTATTTGATTTATAAAAAGTGTATGTTTCGTGAGCCCATGTGTTTCGTCGATCGGAGTACAACAAGTGTAGATGTAGGAGTACGTTTTGGCGAGAGGTACGTATTTCTAGTGGGCATGCTTTGGGAACCGATTCATAGTTTTGATTCAAATAAAATTCACTAAAATGATTTTTATCATGCATTTGGGCCACAACAGATTCATAGTTTAAATTATAGTTTTGATTCAAATAAAATTCACTAAAATGATTTTTATCATGCGTTTGGGAACAGATTCATAGTTTTCATTCAAATAAAATTCACTAAAATCATCTCATTCATACAACATATCATCTCATTCATACAACAAATCAACAATTCATACAACACATCATCAATAATCATTTTTTTCTCTGTGTACGTGCTCACCCTCGACGACGACGGCGCGGGCGTTCTCTGGCCGTGGAGGAGACGGCCGGGGCGCTCTGACGAGGGCGAGGAGGCAGCCATGGGGGCGCTCTGACGAGGGCGAGGAGGTGGCCGCGGGGGCGATGAGGGCGAGGAGGCGGCGCAGGAGAAGCTTGAAGGCGGCACGGCGGCGCGACGACGACGTACGGCTCAGGGATGACGAGGAGGCGGCGCGACGAAGTCCGGAGGCGAGGAAGCGGCGGCGGCACTCATCCGGGAGTGTCTCTACGCCGGAGAAGAAGGAGGCAGCAGCGGCTCGGGCAGGATGTGGAGGCAGCGCGGGGAGCGGCGGCGGTGAAGACGGCTAGGGCAACATCGATATGGAGGATGAAGACGACAGTTTTCTTATATACACGGAGGGACCTTTAGTCCCGGTTCCTAGCTAGAACCGGGACTAAAGGTAGCCTTTAGTCCCGGTTCTAGCCACGAATCGGGACTAAATGTATTTTTCAGTTTATTATTTATTTATGCATACAATAATTAGATTAATGTTGTTAATTGCATAGTAAATAGAATAATAGGTATTAATTTGTTAACAAATAATAGTTCCATTTCTTTTTGTCTAATTGCTTACATAATAAATTTGGAAACATAAAATCTTTTCATCACCTATATTAGCAATCTTAAATATGAAAAATAATTAGTATTTTGTTAATGCAAAAATGTATTATTTAATTTTAATATCTTAAAGCAGATGTTTTTGATAGAAAAATTTGTTTGTGCAATATTTAAACGTAAATTTTGTTTATTTATCATTATTTATCTCCAAAATCATGATATACGTGATATTCAACATTACATCGGATTCTTTTTTTAAAATTTTTCTCTATTTCTTATTTATTTATGCTTACAACAATATTCACCATTACATCGGATTATCTCTAACAACTTTGTATTCAAATTTTTTTCATTTCAAGTCATCAAATGGGTCATTTGACCAAGTTTGACCAAAGTCAAAGCACTGGTTTTTAGAAAACACACTTTGACCGAACCATATATGGTCTCAAATGGAAAAGTAATGAATACAAAGTTTGTTGCACTCATCAAGTTCTACATTTTGTCTAATGGTCAACTTTTCTTTTGGAAAAGTTTGGACCACTCAATTTTGAATTTTGATAGAATTCATAGCCACACATCGGTTTTCGGAACCCTAGATGGTCTCGAACGGAAAAGTCATGAATACCAATATTGTTCCACTCATCAAAATCTACATTTAATATATAGACAATTTTTGCATTTGACAAAGTGTTGCGAAGGTATAGTTCAAAATCCACAATTGACACATGTAGTTTCATATAGTTTGTGTGAGATTCAAGAATTGGTGGGTATTGTGAACTTAAACTTTCTCAAATGGAAAAATTGTCTATATAAAAAGTTTAGATCTTGATGATATCTAACAACTTGGTATTCAAAATTTTTTCATTTTAAGAAATTTAGTTTGTCATTTGACCAAGTTTGACCAAAACCCGTCTTGGATTTTGAACAAATGTGCTTAGGATTGGCTCAAATTTATCCAAATGGAAAAATGGACAATATATCAAATGTAGATCTTGATGATATCTAACAACTTTGTATTCAAACTTTTTTCATTTCAAGTCATCAAATGGGTCATTTGACCAAGTTTGACCAAAGTCAAAGCATTGGTTTTTAGAAACACACACTTTGACCGAACCCTATATGGTCCCAAATGGAAAAGTCAAGAATACAAAGTTTGTTGTACTCATCAAGTTCTACATTTTGTCTAATGGACAACTTTTCTTTTGGAAAAGTTTGAACCACTCAATTTTGAATTTTGATAGAATTCATAGCCACGCATCGGTTTTCGGAACCCTATATGGTCTCGAACGGAAAAGTCATGAATACCAATATTGTTCCACTCATCAAAATCTACATTTAATATATAGACCATTTTGCATTTGACAAAGTGTTAGGAAGGTGTAGTTCAAAATCCACAATTGACACATGTAGTTTCATATAGTTTGTGTGAGATTCAAGAATTGGTGGGTATTGTGAACTTAACCTTTCTCAAATGGAAAAATTGTCTATATAAAAAGTTTAGATCTTGATGATATCTAACAACTTGGTATTCAAATTTTTTACATTTTAAGTAATTTAGTTTGTCATTTGACCAAGTTTGACCAAGTTTGACTATTTTTGCATTTGACAAATAATTGACACATCTCTTATAATAGCAAACTTAAATGTCATTTCATTATTTGAAATGATATAAAATAAGAAAAACTAATATAAACATCTTAAGTTACAATTGTCACATACACATACTCTATTGCAATCTATTTATTAGGCGGGCACAATAGTGATCTTCTTTTTGACATATGTTCCTTGGTCATGATCTTGACGTAACCATGGAGTGTCCTCAGCATTTATCAGTATGCTCGGATCTTTGGTCACATTGAAAGGCGTGATTCGGTCATCCCTTTCATAATCTTATGAAATATCTGACTTGTCCTCAATTCCCACAATGTTTCTTTTCCCTGAGAGAACTATATGGCGTTTCGGCTCATTTGTTGATTTGTTGTCATTTTCCCCTCTCTTCTATTTTGTAGACATGTCTTTCACATAGAACACCTGATTCACATCAGCAGCAAGGACGAATGGTTCATCTCTGTAACCAACATTGTTGAGGTCCACTGTTGTCATTCCATAGTCTTTGTCAACTGTCACCCCTCCTCCGGTAACCTTCACCCATTGGCACCGGAACAAAGGGATTTTAAAATTAGGTGCGTAGTCTAGTTCCCAAATCTACTCTATACGGCCATAATATGTTTGTCTGTTTCCATTCGAGTCTATGGCGTCTACGCGAACTCCACTATTTTGGTTCGTGCTTCTTTTATCTTGGCCTAGGGTGTAAAATGTATTTCCATTTATCTCGTACCTTTTGTACGTGAGGATGTGCCATGATGGTTGCCTAGCCAACAAATACAGTTGCTCATCAATCTGGTCATTACCCTGACATTCTTTTCGTAACCAATCACTGAAAGTGTCTATGTGCTGACGCATAAACCAAGCTTCATTCTTCTATGGGAATTGCGATCGTAGGAAGTCCTTGTGTTTCGTGACATACGGCTCCACCACGGATGAGTTTTGAAGAACTGTGTAGTGTGCTTTATTGAAAGAATCGTCCCCCGTACCGATGTATGTTTTCTTTCCTAGTGTTCCCTTTCCACTCAGTCTCCCCTCGTGGCGCCATTCAGGAACACCAATTGGGTCAAGTTCAGGAATGAATTCAACACAGAACTCAATGACCTCCTCTGTCCCATAGCCCTCGACGATGCTTCCCTCTGGACGAGCACGTTGGTGAACATATTTCTTCAGAACTCCCATAAACCTCTCAAAGGGAAACATATTATGTAGGAACACAGGACCTAGAATATTGATCTCCTTGACCAGATGAACTAGGAGGTGTGTCATGATATCAAAGAATGATGGAGGGAACACTAACTCAAAGCTGACAAGACATTGAACCACATCATTCTGTAGAGCAGCTAGTTCCAGTGGATTGATTGCCTTCTGAGAAATCGCATTGAGGAATGCACATAGCTTTACGGTGGCCAGACGTACATGTGGAGGTAGAATTCCTCTTAATGCAACTGGAAGCAATTGCGTCATAAGCACATGGCAGTCATGCGACTTTAAGTTCAGAAATTTCTTCTCAGGCACATTAATTATACCTTTTATATTAGAGGAGAATCCAGATGGGACCTTGATGCTGCTTAAGCATTCAAACATGATTTCTTTCTCTTCTTTGCTAAGAGTGTAGCTAGCAGGTCTTAAATATTGGCGTCCATCATCTGTCTTCTCTGGATGCAGGTTGTCTCGTTCTTCCATGCGTTGCAAGTCTTGTCATGCTTCAAGTGAATCCTTAGGCTTACCATATACACCCATGAATCCTAGAAGGTTCACACAAAGATTCTTTGTTAGGTGCATGACGTCGATCGCATTCCGGACCTCTAGGACTTGCCAATAGGGTAGCTCCCAAAATATTGACTTCTTCTTCCACATGGGTGCATGACCCGCTGCATCTTTTGGAACTGGTTGGCTGCCTTGTCCCTTACCAAAAACTACTTTCACATCCGTAACCATCTCAAATACATCTTCTCTAGTTTTGTTCGAGGCTTGCATCGGTGGTCTGCCTTACCTTTAAAATGCTTTCCTTTCTTTCTAACTGGGTGATTCATAGAAAGAAATCGACGATACCCAAGGTACACGACCTTTCTGCATTTTTTCAAATATATACTATCAAGGTCATCAAAATAATGTGTGCATGCATTATATCCCTTGTTTGTCTGCCCTGAAAGATTACTTAGAGCAGGCCAATCATTGATTGTCACAAACAACAGTGCTCGTAGGTCGAAGTGTTCCTGTTTGTACTCATCCCACACACGAACACCTATTTCACTCCATAAAAGAAGGAGTTCTTCAATTAATGGCCTTAGATAGACATCAATGTCATTGCTCGGTTGCTACGGGCCTTGGATGAGCACCGACATCATAATGAACTTTCGCTTCATGCATAACCATGGAGGAAGGTTGTAGATACATAGTGTAACAGGCCAAGTGCTATGACTACTGCTTTGCTCACCAAAAGGATTCATACCGTCCGTACTTAAAACGAACCTTAAGTTTCTTGCGTCTTTTGCAAACTCTGGAAATTTCCTAACTATTGCTCTCCACTGGGACCCATCAGCAGGGTGTCTCAACATGTTGTCTACTTTACGGTCTTCTTTGTGCCACCGCAACAATTTTGCATGGTCCTTATTTCTAAAAAGACGTTTCAGACATGGTATTATAGGAGCATACCATATAACCTTTGCAGGGATTTTTTTCTAGGACGTTCTTTCCCCTCAACATCGCCAGGGTCATCTCGCCTGATCTTATACCGTGATGCTTTACATACGGGGCATTCATCTAAATTCTCGTAGTCCTTGCCACGGTATAGCATGCAGTCGTTAGGACATGCATGTATCTTCTTGATTTCTAATCCCAAAGGACAGACGATCTGTTTTGCTTCGTACGTAGTAGTGGGCAGTTCATTAGGCTTCGACAACATTTTTTTTGGATCTTCAGTAATTGCCCAAATGCCTTATCGGATACACCATTCTGTGCCTTCCATTTTAACAGTTCTAGTGTTGTACCCAGTTTTTTTTGCCCATCCTGGGTAGATGGGTATAGTAATTTCTTGTGATCTTCTAACATGTGGTCAAACTTTGTCTTCTCTTTTTCACTTTTGCAATCTTTTTTGCGTCACGAATGACATTACCAAGAGCATCATCTTCAACAGGTGCGCCTTCTGCACCTGGCTCATCTTCAGCTTCTTCCATTGCTGTATCACCGAAGTCACCATATTGAGCAATAATGTCGTCAGGCTCCAACTGTTCTTCTTCACCTTCTTCCATCATTATCCCGTTTTCTCCATGCTTGGTCCAACAAATATACTTTGGCATAAAACCCGACTTCAACAAATGTGAGTAAATATTTCTAGAGCTAGAATATTCCTTCAAATTCTGACACAAGGCACATGGGCAACATATGAATCCATCCCGCTTGTTTTCCTCGGCCACTCTTAAGAAATAATGCACACCATCAATAAATTCTTTGGAGCGGCGATCAGCATTGTACATCCAATGACGTGTCATTGTCTGCATTGCAACGTAAAGTATTATAAGTTTCTAATTTTTTATAAAGAAATTAAAGTAACAAATAACCTAAAATTCTCTATTTCTGGTTTTTCTAAACCAACAAAATTAAAAATAAATAAAAGTTCTTTATTTTCTAACTAATCATGAAATGTGGCATGCATACTAGTTATAATTAACTAATTAACCATGTCATAAAGTGCAAATTAAAGAAATATAAGTTTCTAATTTTTAATAGAGAAATTAAAGTAACAAAAAACCTAAAATTCTCTATTTCTAATTTTTCTAAACAACCAAAATTAAAAAAGCACAAAAGTTATCTATGTTTCTAACTAATCATAAAATGTGGTATGCATACTAGTTATAATTAACTAATTAACCTTGTCATAAATTGCAAATTAAAGTATTATAAGTTTCTAATTTTTAATAGAGAAATTAAGGTAAAAAAAAAACTAAAATTCTTTATTTCTAATTTTTCTAAACAAGCAAAATTAAAAAAGCACAAAAATTCTCTGTTTTCCTAAATAATAATGAAATGTGGTATGCATATTAGTTATAATTAACTAACTAAATCGGTCAAAAATTGCAAATTAAAGTACTATATGTTTTTAATTTTTTTCTAAACTAATTAAAATAAAAAACATATTATCACTATTTCTCTAAAAAAACGCGTCGCACTTTTGAAATGGCGATGAAGCTAATAACCTCTTAAAAAACCATAAAATAAAAAAACAATATACATAACACTAGAAAATGACATATGCCGCTTCTAAATGTTGAGAAGATGAAGCTAGTGACTCTTAACAAGTCGATGACGATGTAGAAACGATGAAATGAATCAATAGCCCGAGATGAGAGCAAGAACAAGCAACTCTAAATGAAGAACACAGCAAAAGAGTGAAGATCGATGGGCTCGACCAGGGGAAGAAGAGTTCAAATATGGAGAGGGACATTTAGTCCCGGTTCCTTTTAAAAACCGGGTCTAAATTCCAACACTAGTCCCGGCTGGTGGGACGGACCGGGACAACAGCTTTTAATCCCGGTTGGTGGTACCAACCGGGACTAAAGGCTAGGCTTTTGTCCCGGTTGGTGAGACCAACCGGGATTAAAGGCCCCTCTGCCGATGTTTGACACAATAGCCGTTAGGCAGGGGACTTTTAAGTCCCGGTTGGTCTCACCAACCGGGACTAAATATGTTTTTGTCTCGGACGCTGTTTGGACCGAGATTATTGTTCATTTTGGACAAGTGACCAAAGGCGTGTTCTGTAGTAGTGGGAATGTCTTTTTTAATGTAATATCCTAGTTTGGTTCTTGTCGCCGGCGACGGCTTCTTGTACATAAACATTTCTTTTTCTTCTAATAAAATGATACATACACTCGTGTGTATTCAAATAAAAAAATCTCACTTCCAACTTTCAAATCCATTCATTTTACCTGTGTGCCCTGATTAGAGATGTATTGGGGAGCGAGTAACTCAAATAAAATGTTTAGATCTAGTGAAAATATCTCTCGAATCATCTAAAAATTAGATTGAGCTCTATAGCAAAATAGAGAAAAATGCAAAAGTTTTAAAAATTACTAAAATGTTATAATTGATGTCTAATCGCATCTTGAATACTTTCCATCGTAGAAACGTGAGATGCATTCGGCACAAATGCATTCAACATTGATGCTAGTTGCATCTCATATTTATATTGTGAAAAATTTCTACAATGTGTTTAGATATGAATTGGAATGTTGTGTTAGTTTTTCAGATTTTTTGGGGATATGTATTTTCCTCATTTTCATAGAGCTAAATCTGATTCTTTTGGGAGATTCTAGAAATATTTTCGTGAGATTTAAATATTTATTTGGATTTCTCGTGTCCCAATCCACCTTTAAGATTTTTTTTAGAATTTTTAGAAGCTTAGAGATATTATTGTTTATGGTTTAAAAACCTCATTAGGCATGTACTGGATTTATTTTTGAACTAAAAAAATGAAACTGCTTTTGAAAACCACTTGTACAGCCGGGAAGAGAGGTAAAATTAACGGTTTTGAAAGTTGAGAGATGTGAGTTACATGCCATCTCGAGGTCCTACATAGTATTTTACATGCTGAAAGTGACACAAACAGCTACTCTGTGACAGCTAAAGGCCGGATTATGATACAACTCATTTCTGCACTAATCAAGTCGAGAGCTGCTGAGTAGATGTAGCTAGGGCCATGTGAAAGCCACGTACACTAGCATATGGTCGATACCTCAGCTTGAACATCACCAACTCCTTACGTATTGCTTGTCTGCAAGCTGCAGCCATGGCGACCACACCAACAGAGGGAGATGGAGAGCAGAGCAAGTGGAAGCAGGGAGGCTACAAGACCCTGCCATTCATCATGGGTGAGTGCTAGCTGATACGACTCTTGTGCTGTGATGGTCATGCGGCGACTGAGGACTTGTCGTCTCCGTTGCAGCGAACGAGATCTGCGACCGCTTCGCGACGGCCGGCTTCAACGCCAACCTGATCACGTACCTGACGCAGCAGCTGCACATGCCGCTGGTGGAGGCCTCCAACACGCTCACCAACTTCGGCGGCACCACCAGCCTGACGGTCGTCCTCGGCGCGTTCGCCGCCGACGCCTTCATCGGCCGGTTCTGGAGCATCGTCGCGGGCTCCCTCTTCTACCAGCTCGGCATGCTCGGCCTCGTCATGTCCGCGGTCGTCCCATCGCTCCGCCCCGCGCCGTGCCCGGCCTCCACCCCGGCCGCGTGCCCGCGCGCCTCCGGTGGCCAGCTCGCCGTGCTGTACCTGTCCATGCTGTGCGCGTGCCTCGGCACCGGCGGGATCCGGCCCAGCGTCGTCGCGTTCGGCGCCGACCAGTTCGACGACGACCAGCATGGCGCGGCGGCGGCGGCGGCGTGGGCCGACCGGAAGCGCCGCTACTTCAACGTCTACTTCTTCACCATGGGGTCGGCGGCACTGCTGGCGCTGACGCTGGTCGTGTACATCCAGGACAACGTCGGGTGGGGGTGGGGGTTCGGGATCCCGGCCATCAGCATGTTTGTCTCCATCGTCGTGTTCCTGGTGGCGTACCCGCTCTACGTCAGGGCCAAGCCCGGCGGCAGCCCGTTCACGAGGCTCCTACAGGTCCTCGTCGCCGCGTTCAGGAAGCGCAACGCCGCCGTGCCTGAGGACACCGGCATGCTGTATCAGGACAAGGAGCTGGATGCGCTCATCTCTACCAAAGGCAGGCTCCTCCACACTGACAAGCTCAGGTACCATGCACGCACGTGACATGCATGTCTGATGTCTCGCTCGCAAATTAAATAATAAATAGCCTTCCTGATAATTGAAGGTGCGTTAATCAATTACTATTTAGGTTCTTGGACCGGGCGGCGATCGTGACGCCGGGCGACGTCTCCGAGTCCGGCGGGCGGCCCAACCCGTGGCGGCTGTCGACGGTGCACCGCGTGGAGGAGCTCAAGTCCATCGCCCGCATGCTGCCCATCTGGTCGGCGGGCATCGTCCTGGCCACCGCCGGCTCGCACAACGGCTCCTTCACCATCATGCAGGCGCGCACCATGGAGCGCCACATCACCGGCAGCCTGGAGATCCCTCCGGCGACGCTGTCCATCTTCACGACCGGGACCACGCTGGTGAGCATCATCCTGTACGACCGCGTGTTCGTGCCCGTGGCGCGCTGCGTGACGGGCCGGCCGTCCGGGGTCACCTACTTCCAGCGCATGGGCATCGGGCTCACCATCGCCGTCTTTGGCGTCGGCGCGGCGGCGCTGGTGGAGACGAGGCGGCGCGGCGTCGCGGCCGACCACGGGCTCCTGGACACCCCCAAGGCCGTGGTGCCGATGAGCGTGTTCTGGCTGGTGCCGCAGTACGCCGTCCACGGCGTCGCCGACGCGTTCGCGTCGGTGGGGCAGATGGAGTTCCTGTACGACCAGGCGCCCGAGAGCATGCGCAGCACGGCCGTGGCGCTCTTCTGGCTCTGCGGCTCCTTGGGGAGCTACCTGAGCACGGTGCTCGTGACGGTGGTGCAGCGCGCCACGAGGAGACACGGCGACTGGCTGCAGGACAACATCAATCGGGGCAGGATCGACAACTACTACTGGCTCATCACCTTCATCATGCTGCTCAACTTGGGCCACTACCTCTGCTGCTTCTACTTCTACACCTTGAAGCCACTGGAGGTGCAAGCCGACGATGAACACAAGGAACGTGATGATGACCTCCACCCTGAACAGAAAAATAATGGAATAATGGAGTCCGTCAATATAGCATAATAACATCATCCATGCATTATTAGTAAATAATTATGCAGGGAGTAAATCCAGTTCAGGGAAAAGAAACCATGTTCCTTCGTGTTTTCTTTTTCTCACCCAAGTGTGTTCCATCCGAACGTCCGTGCAAGTATTTTCTGGTCTTTTCTGAGATTCTATCCGAGCAGAGTGTCCGCATACGGTGATACGCACGCATATATGTTACCAGTTCATCCGAGCGAGGGTCTTTTTTTCTGCATTTGTTTCTTTTATAAATGTCAAAAACAAAAGGAGTAATAACACACATATATGCTTGCCTCACTGTTCACTAATTTGTTACCAGAGCTGAATCGGTGGCGGAGCTCAAGCGAACAAGATTTAAATTATTCAACCATCATGGAAGTTTGAACCCATGATCCTTTGCTATATAAAATAAGAATTTCTCCTCTGTTTTAGAGCAGCGTGCTAGACACGGTATGAAATATGATCCCAAATGAGTTCGAATGAATAATGTGATATGTAGAATATGGTCCAAAGATAAACTGGAACACTTGTTCTAATTATTGGATAAATATTTTTTCACTGGAATTGGTGGCTTTGCCGAGTGCCTCGGGCATTCGGCAAAGCCTCAAAAACACTCAGCAAACACTTTACCGAGTGTAACACTCGGTAAAGAACACACAGTAAAAAAATGACGTTAAAGGGCGCTTTGCCGAGTGTCCTTTGTTGGGCACTCGGCAACGATTTTACTGAGTACCTCTCCGACACAAGTGCATCATATTTATCTATATTCAACCACATGTCCAGCCATAATAGCCTCATATTTGTCCAAATTGTAGCACAAGTGTTTCCACAAGTCCAACCAACTACAATAGCATCATAGTTGTGAGAAACCCATCATGGCGAAGCTCGTAGTTGATGAGGTCCAAGATTTGATCCCGGTGAATCTCCAAATTGACAAGACACATTATTCAATGCTGCTTATTGATTCTGCACAAAGGAGAAGAGGTTGTCATGTGTAAGAGACAAGATAAACATATACCATGAATGTTGTATGAGTACTAGTTGCATCTGTTAGACTAGATAAATATATAGCATCAATGTTGCACTAGCTAGGTTTCAAGCAGTGTTCTAGTTTGACCCTAAGCATGAACATACACACTAAATGATCCGTCAGTTTGCTGAGTGTCTTGTTTCACGATTGTTGACACTAGGGAAAGGTCTATTTCACCTAGTGTTATTCTTTGACGAGTGTTTGACACTCGGCGAAGGGTTAGTTTGTTGAGTGTCTTATTTTACTAAGGGCAACACTCGACAAAATACATCTTTGCCGAGTGTCCGATTTTAGCACTGGGCAAAATGACTTACACTCAGCAAATTTCGCATTTCTGGTAGTGAACATGTATTTCATTAAGACAAAATAGAGAACATCCAAACAAATACCGGCAGCCACGGGCCATGGCAAAGGGTAACCAAAGGTTGCCCTACCTAGCCCAAAAAGGCAAAAGTGAAAAAGCAACTAAAAACAAAAAAACCACCTAAAACAAAGAAGGGACCAATTACATAAGAGTGGTGATGGACACTAGGCCAGCTTGAGTAACCAGCCTTCAACAAAGAGCAGCCTCCTATAGGATCGACAAGCTTAGAGCACGAGCATCCAAAACTTCACCACCAAAGGCCTAGGCACTGCGCTCCTTGAACAACAACCAACAGGTTAGCATGATTAGCGTATCGAGGCCCTTCTTGCAACCCTGGGAACCCTGTGGTGAGCCCAAGTCCACTAGGCGAAGATGTCCACATAGCCAAGGGCAACAACATCAGAAAGGCCGATCATAGATAAGAGACGGTCCCAAACTTGGTGGCTGAAGACGCAGTCGAGGAGAATATGATCCAACATTTCCGAGGCTTGGAGGTACATGATGCATGCATCATAATCATGAAGGCCATGCCGCATGCATCGGTTCATAGTCTAGCATCAAAGGTGCAGCGCCAGCCAGAAGAAGAAGCGAACCTTGGACAGGGCACATGTCTTCTAGATTAGTTTGGCGCCGAGCATGGAGGTTGACCTGATGGACATGGCGCCATAAGCCAATGCCGCGAAGTACTTGCAGTCAGTGGACCAACGCCAGATGACAAAGTCTGGCATCCCTAGTGTGAGTTGGACATCGCGAAGCATCTCCTAGAGATCTAGGCATTGCAAGAACACCTGGATCATTTGTGGCCATGAGATATCAGCAACCCAAGCATGATCAACGAGACCCGGTGCTATGGTTCAAGACCTCGTCTTCGCCTGTGGGACTGAGGCAAACACCACGAGCGCAATCTGCTCAATGCAGCACCCATGGATCCAAGAATTTTTCTAGAACAATGTAGTGTTCCTGTCACCCACAACCACCATGGTTGCTACATAAAAAGAGGGCACAAGTGGCCTTGTCCGATGACGAAGGTAGGTCGATCTAGGTTCAACTAGGGTCAGTTTTCTAGACCCAATCCCAACATAATGAGGGCGATGCCAAACCTCTAGAGGTTGAGGATCGCAAGGCCATCGAGGTCCTTGTGCTGACAAACCACTTCCCATGCGACTCAGCACTTCCCTATGCCGGTGGTGGTTGAGCCCGCCTAAATGAAAGCGCGTCGTAGCTTGTTGATGTGCTCGATCACCCATGGAGACAGGCTAACCACAATGGAGAGATGCACTAGGATTGTTGTAAGGGTCACCTGAGCCAGTGCAACCCTTTCGCCATGTTCATAAACTGCCCTTTCCATAGCGGGATTTGTGCCGCAAAGGTGTCAATGAGGAATTGCTCCTCGCTCCAATGTAGCTTGTGGGTGGAGAAGAGGATACCCAAATACTTGCAGGGGAAGGCGCCGATCATGCATGTTAGGATGCTCTCAACACGCTATAGGTCAACCTATGAGCAAACTATCGGAGTGGTGATGCAATTATCCATGTCCGTGTAGAGCTTTGATGCGTCCCTAAAAATCCACATAATCGTCTTGATGGCGAGAAGATCGTTCTCAGCTAGCATGATGAACATGATGATGTTGTCCTCGTATAG
Source organism: Sorghum bicolor (assembly GCF_000003195.3). Taxonomy (NCBI): domain Eukaryota; kingdom Viridiplantae; phylum Streptophyta; class Magnoliopsida; order Poales; family Poaceae; genus Sorghum; species Sorghum bicolor. The sequence goes on along the minus strand of NC_012879.2, from coordinate 16,380,704 downwards.
CGACACTTGCAAGTGCACCGTGGTGCAGCGAAGGGGTATGAAGAATGACTGGGCCTCGGCCACCCTGATGAGACTACCAAAGACCTCCATCACAAGAACAAACAACATTAAGAACAGGGGGCCACCCTGTCGTAACCCCTTGGTGTGGCAGATGCGGCTGCCCGGCCTGCCATTGAGGAGGACCTTAGTGCTCGCAATACCGAGGAGGATGGACATCCAGTCCCACCAATGATGACTGATGCCAAGCTAATGCAGCACTTCATGAAGAAAGGGCCAGCAGACGGAGTCGAAGGCCTTAGCAATATCCATCTTTAGAAGAATGTAGCTCCGCTTTCTAAGCCGTAGAGCCTTGCAAGTGAGGTGTGCGACGCGAAAGTTGTCATGAATGGACCTCCCTTGTATGAACACACTTGTGTTGATAGTAGATAACTCCTATTTTTATCATCAATAAATAGCTAAAAAGGGCATAATTTTAATATCACCATAGACATAAGGGTATAACTGACAAATTTCCATGTGTTTTGGTGAATATCTATTTCTGCAGGGGGTTATCAAAAAGGAGCCAAAGAGGGCCCACATGTCATGTTTACATAGAGACAGAAGCAGGAGGGCTCATATGTCATGTTTACATAGAGAGAAAGCATAAGAGGTAGACCCCCATAGGGACAGGCCCACCTGTCATAGAGGATGGGTAGCCGCCCACCTCTCTCCGGCACCCCCTCTCTTCTCGCTAATCAGAGTTAGTCTCCTGGATCGATGACATGGCACTTCACACGGATTGATGACATGGCACTTCATGCGGATCGATGACATGGCACTTCACACGGATCGATGATGTGGCGTTTCCTAGGCTTATATAAGGAGGGCACCCCCTAGGATTTCCACTATATCTCTTCTACAGATCAAAAGCTAGGGTTTCAACTCTCTATCCAAGTAGAAGTAGAGGTCCCTCTAGATGAATCTCTTGTAGTTCATCTAGTTGTATTCTAGATCATCCAGTTCTAGATCTAGTTCATCCTGTTCTAGATCTAGTTTGTCTAGTTCTTCATGTTCTTCGTCTAGTTCATCAAGTTGAAAAGGGAGAGAGGAGTAGAGAGATGAGGAGGACCTGGATCTGTCGGATATTCCTCAACATTGTACTTTTACAGCATCTGGTTCGTCGCTCAGCAATCTCTAGGTTCCTTAATTATTATTTCTAAGTTTAGTTCTTTATTTCATTCTTACTTGATTATACTTACTTGATCTCCGTTTGTATTGAGTGCACTAGTTATCCTAGGTAATTAGACTAGTAAATGCTAGCGTAGACGTGGTGTCAACGCTATAGTATACCTGAGTTTGCGCCCAATCCCACGGATAATTGTGGTAGCCCTAGGGGTGACAGCCCTGTGAGGCCTTTGTAATCCACCACGTTCGCACTGGTGTTTCGTAGAGCTTTTGGCAGCCTTCTCCCAAGTAATTTCTTCCAGTCTTCTTGGAGAGTTGGAAAGGACCTGCTGCTCCATAGTAAGTATAGTATAGTAAGCCAGACCTTGATCACCAAATCAACATAGAAAACTTTAGAAGGTTCCTCTCTACCCACCAAAAATATATTTATCTTTCTTCTCTAATCTTATCCTTGGACGGCCTTGATTCTCTAGTACACTTCACGTTCCCCGTGGAAATCGATACTCTGAAATACTCCCGGGTGAAAGCTACATCGGTATCCATGCGCTTGAGGATTTTTCTATGTGCGTTTAAAGTACCCAACAAGTTTTCTAGCGCTGTTGCCGGGGACCAGGCTTTTTGTCTATCTTTGGTAATTGTGTTAGGAAGTGTCAACAAGCTTTCTGGCACCGTTGCCGGGGAACGGTAGCTGTGCTAGTTTAGAACCAAGTTCGTATGTGTATTTTTTTCCTTTTACCACCATTCTCACCTCACCACAAACCACCACCAACCATATGGATTCCACTCCTATTCATAAATTTTCTGCACCTAATGGCAAGTTCTTACAGCCACCACAATCATCGAAGCCAATCACGGTTCCAGCTTTGAACTCAAACTTGGCTTTATAGCCATGGTGCAGGCGCAATCCTTCCCTGGGCTAAAAGATGAAAATCCTTACACCCACCTTAGAGAATTTGACCACTTGTGTTCTTGCCTCACTATTGCTGGCATGGCACAAAAGAGCCTCACTACTTGTGGTATGCTCATACCGCAGGAGGGGTAAATGGAAATTGGGATGAACTTCGAGTCAAGTTTGGTCTCGCTTTCTTCCCACCTAACCAAGTGATAGCCCTTCAAAAAAAATTATTAATTTTGAACAGATGGAGAAGGAGACTTTAGGAGCAGCCTAGGCTAGATTCATAAGTCTTAAGAACACAGGCCCTGACCTCTCTTTGCCTGACCACATCTTTCTAAGTCATTTTTATCATGGTCTTACCAAAGAAGCTGCTCTCCACCTTGACACATCTTCTGAAGGCTCGTTCATACACATGTCCTTTAGTGAGGAGGAAGCTATCCTAGAGAAAATCCTTGAAATCACTCCCTACACTGATATTTATGATGAGTTTCCTGAAGAGGAAAAGGAAGTCAAGCCAAGCCGTGACAAACAAGAGGAGATACATGCAACCGAATCCAAAATTCAAACAAATCCTTCTAATGATATGGTTGTCAAAAAATCTCCCACTAAGGGAACACAAACCACTTTGGAGGATGATGAACCCAATCCTCCCAGTTCCCATTTGAAATTGAGGATGGTCTTTTTGAGGATTTTGGGAATGCCTCAAATTTTCCACATCAAGTGAAGCCTTTGGTGCACTCTACACCATTTGAGGATGGTGATGGTTCGCCTAATAATCCCTTTTTAACGGAACATATAAAAGGACTCTCAACCGTCATGAGCCATGAGTGGTTGGTAGAAATAGAGTTATCCATAGAGGTAGCCTGAATCACTACCCCCTCAGAGACTTTTTGTTGCAACTTGAAGGGGACCACCTGTAATACCTGATTTTAAGAACAAAACCAGATATGCACCATATGTGAGTCTTAGAAGTCAAATCTCACATATAGCTACAAATAAGGGGTAATATCAAAAGACAATGCATAAATATATAACGTACATAATAAATTAGAGATAACCTTAAGCAGCAAACAACGGAAGATAACTCCAACTTTGGGTATTAACTCCACTCTACAGGATCGAACTGACTGGTTGATCACAAGCCTAACACTCCTCGTGATGTATGGGGGAAATAGCAAGAGTGAGTCCATGTCGAACTCCACAAGTATAGCAACTAGATTGTATAGCTCCCACAATCTCATGATCAATGTGACATAAACAATGTAGAGCATTAAATAATAAATAATGGGCATATTTAACACACAAGAATCATCATCGTCGATGCAAGAATCCCCAAGGCCGCTCTTGACCGTGAGCACGGCTAGTATATGTTGGGTATTCTTAACATCATTACCAAAAGTAGACTTAGTTTTCTAAATCTGATAACGGTGCCAAAAATGCCAAACCTATCCCTCATACCACTTAAGCCAAGTTGGCATCCCCAGCATGACATGAGAGACGTGGTATTGAAATATGCAATTGCTCTTCTAAATAAATAATGAATGGGATCTGCAAGCGCACAGATTAATACTGATGTAGCATTTTAACCGGGAAGTATTCCAGGTATCATTATTTATATTTTTACCACTGGGAAGGGATTAGCAACCATCAATATTGATTATAGAATGGAATATGAGATTGAGTATCTATCATTGCATGTATAATTGAGAACATTTATCTATCTCTTTCATACAGGGATAAGTGTCACATGAAAGATATATGAAGTAATGAATAGTGACAAGGATAATTAATCTGATCAGCATAACTTAGCCACATAATAAATATGATAAGCACCTCAATTAGATGCTCTAGAAAGTCATTAGCATGGTATTAGAATGAACTACAAGAATATTTCTTAAGTTATTCTCAACTATATAGTCTAGCATATCATAGTTAGTGCAAGCATACTTAGCAATCATTGCGAGACAAGACTACGCCCATGCATAGTGATATTAGCAAGGTAAATGAGAAACATAGCAATCACTCCTCTGTAATAATATTGCTCTGCCAGCCCAATACACGAGAGGGGGACTATATAAGAATCAATGAAGCTGTCACTATCACGAACTACCCCACGATCTGGCATATTGGGTACAATCGCAGGTAAATACGGTATAAGCACCACGTCTACACAATATCTATCATTTACCCATGGATCCGATGGATAAATGCTATACGATCCTAAATATGTATATAGATCCAATCTAACTAAGCCAAGTATATAACTATGATAAACTAAGAACAATATAATCTTGAATATAAACAAGTAGAGCAAAGTCATAAGCAATATGTTGAAGTAGAACAAAGTCATATTCATAATATTGAAGAACAAAGATGATTAGAAGAACAATTAGAAGCGCAATTAGAGAATTACCAAGAATCCTCTTGACAGATCCAGAAACCAATCGAAGATTGACTCCTTCTAGTTCTAATCCTATGTAGCTATGCTAATCTAGATATCTAATTGATGTGGTGGCTCTAATCTTGATCAGAGGCTTCTTCTCCCTTGAAGAATAATGAATTAGGGTTGAGAGGCAATCTCCTCCAGGGGCCAGGGGGTCTGGTTTTAAAGTCCGCTCAAGTGAATATGGGCCATTGGATCAAACCGACATTGATTGAACGGTTATCCTCGATCCTTTAGGTCGGTGGAGATCTTTCCCGAAAGAGAGTCCTGTTTGGACTCCAACAGGGGGCGGGCGCCCAGTGCCTGGCCCCGTTCGGCCTCCGCTTCCTTCCCGTGGCTTCTGGAGTCTTCAAGATGTAAGATAATTGCGCGGCACGTTGATATCTCTATGTAATCCCGACGTGTGGGCCTTTCTTCCATATTTCCTGATAACCCCCTGCAGAAATAGACAAACACCAAAACTCGTGGAATTCTGTCAGATAAAACCCTAACTCTAGATGTGGATTTCATTTGGATCCTTTTTTTTGTTTATTTAATAATTAAATTTGATACTTAAGGACCGTCAACAGTATACTAGTTTTTAACACTCTGCCGAGATTACATCTTTACCCATGAGTCATGATTTACCCTTTCGCTCGAGGTGATCAGCCTCTTAACCCACTTCCAAGGAATGTCGGCAGGGATCACTATGAAGCCTTTCAAAGGTTTCGTCTAACAAGTTAGGGCCATTAGATTCACTCAGCAGACAGATATAGAGCCCCCCTTCCATGGCACATAACCCGCAGCCTATACACACGGACAGAGGGCACACTATACCCAACGTGTCTAGCCATTCTTACGCCATTTAAGGTAACCGCTAACAAGCTAGAAAAAGATCCTCATACTAAGCTAAAGCCAGAGCCATTATAGACCTCCTGGTTGCACTGTTGTCCCGGTTATCACTTACAGATAAATCATCAAGTTGCTAAAAAGTCATTTTTATCATTTATTACTGAACATTAATCTAGTCACAAGATCATGGCCATAGAATAAAATCCAAATGCTATACTTGCCTTGATCCAAATGCTCTTGCTTATCCTTTTGGTTCTGCTGGTCTTACTTGTTGCCAAAGCTCTGATCTTGATCACCAAAAAAAAACTGCTTTCCTTCTAAACTCGATCATCGATCGCACAAACAAGCAGAAACAAACATATACGAAGCAAACAAAGCTACAATTAGAACAGTACACCAAATAAATAAAAACAGTATGAAAAGTTTATAAAATGATTCTACGCATCGCTACGATTTCAAAGACGTAAAGTTCACGGAAATCGGAGTTAAAACGGTGAAGTTATGAATTTTCTAAGATTTTATATAGAAGAATAATTAATTAAATATGGTCACGAAATTAAAAAGTTTCAAACTGGTTAATTAAGTTTACTAACAAGTAGATCTTTCAAATACGAACGCAACGCAATTTGAATGGGTCAAAACGGAATTTAAATGAATGTTTTATGAGCAAAATACTTCAAGTGGCAATTTTGTAAATATTGAAAACGTATTTTGGATTAAACCGGAATGGAATACACTTTTCAACTGAGAAGACGTATTTCACAAAACCTACTTTGGACTGCGGGTTCTATATTTTAAAAGAGTAGGGGCTCTTTAGCAAAACTCACAGCCGAAAGGGTATCAGCCATCTTGATCCATTGGATTAAAAGACAACGGCTCAGATTTGGTTAGAGAGGAGGAGGAGGTGGTCGCCGGCCGACTACAGCGCTTAGGCGGCGGCGCCATGGCCGGAACGGCGAGCTCTCACCGGAGTTCATGGAGAACGCGATACAAAGTACCAAACTCAATATTGAGAGCACCGGGACGAAGAGAAGAGGATCGCGAACTCACCTACGCCGAAAACAAGGACGAGGAAGGCCCGGGGGCGGCTTGCGACGTGGTTTGGCGGACAGGACCCCCTGCTAACGTTCGGTGTTGGTGTGAGAGCGGTAGAACACGGTAGAGAGTACGGGGAAGGGCTCGGCACCTACTTCCTCAGCGCGGAGATCGGCACGGCCTTGGTCTTGCTTCTATGGCCAAGAACCGGGAGTTCCATGGCGGCAGGGGTGAAGCTCCTCGGTGGATATCCAAACGGCGTCGGGGAGCAGCGGTGTCAGCCATGAATGCGTATAGATGGGAAAGAGGAGGGAATAGGGGAGAGTCATGGGCTTTTAGAAGGCTCGGTTGAGCGTGGTGGCAAGAAATCCCATGCGAATCGGGATTTGGCTCCCGGTCGGATTCCCGCTTCCTTACGGCGCGAGGTGGAAGATGGCTGGGGTCGCTGCCAGGCGGGCCTCGATGTCAGCGAGGGATGAAGAAAGGGCAAGGACGCGGGTCTGGCTTGGGCTGTCCTGCTCGTGGCCCGTGAGCGAGTGAGAGAGGATTGAGGGACTGGCCTTCGGCCCACAAAGCAGAGGGGGAAAAGGTTTTTCTCTTTTTTTCTTTTCTTTTCTTTGTTTTCTTTTCTTTTATTTCCAAAACCTATTTCAGAAAATTTGAAAACCGTTTTCAAATCAGTTTGAAATGATTTTGAACTTGGATAAAATTCACACAATACAATGAAAATAAATGCTCCAAAATGAATGCGCAAACAAGTTGCTAAATCCTATGATAAATTTTATTCAAATGGAAATATATTATTTCTCTATGTTTCATGAGCACAAAATTACAAAATTAAATCATTTTAACTCTATTTCCCAGAAAACGATTTTTAGGGTGTTACAAATCTACCCCCGTAAAATGAATCTCTTCCTCGAGATTCGGAAGAGACACGGATTCCAAAAGAGAAATAGGAAAAAGATATTGATCACTAATTCAACTCCACAACTGGTATTCCAAATGCGAACACTTATGTCTCGGGATCACAACTTGTAAACAAAACTTCCATAAAATGTCTATTATTCATATTTGATCAAGGTCCATCTTGACTACCAACTTTTTGACTTACAACTCCGAGACATGATAGCTTAGCATGGATTTGCCTCCTCGGGTAGTAGTGGATCTCCTTGATACTCAATTCTTTTCCCTGACGGTGCGGTTAAAAATTTTCCACTGGGTAGCATAGATCACTCCTTTGTGTGCACATATCCATCCATTGCCAAGAACCAAAGAAATGTCGAGTGACTCTAGCATAATGAGGTTTACAGCAAAGTTTTCCTTACTTTTGACCAAATTGATATTCGAACAAACCTGATCCATGGGACACTACACTCCCTGTCATTAAGTGACCAACGTCAGTAACACGAGCAAGGATAGATGATCATAACCATAAGATATCTCAGAAGATAATTATCATTTCAAGAGAGATTAAATATGTATCATCCAGTGATATCAAGGTACTACCCCCTTAAAACGAGGTTGATTGGGGGACACTAGAGGCTAGCTCTCCTATCTTTTTTGGACGCTACATGTCATAGTCTTTTAAATTTGCTTGTACTGAGTATCTTGATCCAAGGTTGGTTTCATCACTAAGTTCCAATTATCGGTACCTTAGTCACGGTTAAGTTGCTTCACTCTCATGTTGTACATATACCTTTGTAGACTTTGTTGTCATCTGATCCTCTTAAACACAACTCTCAATCCATGAGTATCAGCAATGACATATATCTCTGTTAATATTCTCTCAATGGGATGATATCTTGAATCAAAACCAATTTACCAAGCGCTTGTGATCCTCATATATGATCCAACATTAGCCAATCCTTCGCATTGTAACTCCTTTAATTAGGCTACCCCCCTTAAAAGGGTCAACTAGGGGACACAAGAAAGGTAGCTCGCATATTTTCCACACAATTTAACTAACATTAAGAACTTCTGACATCCCGAGGCACTTATGTGTATGAGAAGAACAAATATCCTGAAACTTTCTCATGATATGAAAAACACCAGCGTAGTAAAACAGATATAACTCTTACTCAGTTAATCCAATAGAGCATTAGCTTATACCGTTAGAAAGCTTATGAAATTCACCATAACTTTCCTGTAGAAGACCTTCTTATATTCTGTCTTTAAGCTTAGGTAAAACAACCAAACATAATATCATTCCTGATAATGTCTCAGCACGAATGCAGTAAATTCCAGAAGTTATATCTCGAGCTACTTAACTCATCTGGAGCTGATCCTTACATTTCTAAAAATCTTAGAAAGTCCTCTGCAACTTTCGTATACAACATTTTCCCAGATTCTGAAGTTAATTTGACTGAACATAGGAAATATCAAAACTGTCCAGACTTTTAAACAGAACAGAAACATCCAAGTTTAAATGTCATATCTCAGCATATACTTATCCGAATAAGTTCCATCTTATACTATTGGAAAGCATAGAAAATTGTCTAAAACTTTTCTATAGAACACTTTTCCAAATTCTATAGTTATGTTTGTCTCAAAATGTAAGTAATCGAAACTGGTACAGATTCTTGACAGCACAGTTGCATCATCTTGTGATTTTTGTAACTTCCAAACCATAACAGCTATGAGGGTGATTCTTGTGGTCAGAGAAAGATCTTGAAGTCTTGTTGTTCCCAGAAAAAGTTGACAAACTTTGCACGATCAAAACTTGAGATACACCATGATTATTGCAGACTGCTCCAGAAATCAGCAAGGGATAGAAAAAAGAGATAGCCAAACCCAACTACTTATTTCATTACTCCTTATGCCTTAAGCCTATAAACTAAATGATATTGTGGACAAATCCCACAAGATCATTGCAATCATTACAAAGATCCAAATTAAGCATAAACATAATAACAAAACAATTAAGCATTGAAGGCTCACACTTCACTCAACTTGCGATACTATCGTTCTCTTCATATTAAGGGTAAGGATCCCAAGACTCCTCTTTAAAGACACAAGAAGATGATAAGGAAAGGTTCTAAAAGCATACCAACTCAAGGAGTGAAGGTGAGAACAAGCGCTTTTAAAATAAGCAACAAGGTACAGACAAATAGCAAGGATAGAGATATTGTATAGAGAAAAATATCAAGGTTTATAGAGCAAGGGTGTTATAACAATTTTCAAAACCTTAAGACGACCAATTTCTAACTAGGCTTGCGTCCTACAGCCAGCATTGCTTTGATACCACTTTGTAATACCCGATTTTAAGAACAAAACCAGATATGCACCATATGTGAGTCTTAGAAGTCAAATCTCACATATAGCTACAAATAAGGGGTAATATCAAAAGACAATGCATAAATATATAACATACATAACAAATTAGAGATAACCTTAAGCAGCAAACAACGGAAGATAACTCCAACTTCGGGTATTAACTCCACTCTACAGGATCCAACTGACTGGTTGATCACAAGCCTAACACTCCTCCTGATGTATGGGGGAAATAGCAAGAGTGAGTCCATGTCGAACTCCACAAGTATAGCAACTAGATTGTATAGCTCCCACAATCTCATGATCAATGTGACATTAATAATGTAGAGCATTAAATAATAAATAATGGGCATATTTAACACACAAGAATCGTCATCGTCGATGCAAGAATCCCCAAGGCCGCTCTTGACCGTGAGCACGGCTAGTATACTAGTTTTTAACACTCTGCAGAGGTTGTACATCTTTACCCATGAGTCATGATTTACCCTTTCGCCCGAGGTGATCAGCCTCTTAACCTACTTCCAAGGAAGGTCGGCAGGGATCACTATGAAGCCTTTCAAAGGTTTCATCTAACAAGTTAGGGCCATTAGATTCACTCGGCAGGCAGATATAGAGCCCCCTTCCATGACACATAACCCGTAACCTATACACACGGACAGAGGCCACACTATACCCAACGTGTCTAGCCATTCTTACACTATTTAAGATAACCGCTAACAAGCTAGAAAAAGGTCCTCATACTGAGCTAAAGCCAGAGCCATTATAGCCCTCATGGTTGCACTGTTGTCCCGGTTACCACTTACAGATAAATCATCAAGTTGCTAAAAATTCATTTTTATCATTTACTACTTAACATTAATCTAGTCACAAGATCATGGGCACAGAATAAAATCCAAATGCTATACTTGCCTTGATCCAAATACTCTTGCTTATCCTTTTGGTTCTGCTAGTCTTACTTGTTGCCAAAGCTCTGATCTTGATCACAAAAAAAAACTGCTTTCCGTCTAAACTTGATCATCGATCGCACAAACAAGCAGAAACAAACATACACGAAGCAAACAAAGCTACAATTAGAACAGTACACCAAACATATAAAAACAGTATGAAAAGTTTATAAAATGATTCTACGAATCGCTACGATTTCAAAGACGTAAAGTTCACAAAAATCGGAGTTAAAACGGTGAAGTTATGAATTTTCTAAGATTTTATATAGAAGAATAATTAATTAAATAGGGTCACGAAATTAAAAAGTTTCAAACTGGTTAATTAAGTTTACTAACAAGTAGATCTTTCAAATACGAACGCAACGCAATTTGAATGGGTCAAAACAGAATTAAAATGAATGTTTTATGAGCAAAATACTTCAAGTGGCAATTTTGTAAATATTGAAAACATATTTTGGATTAAACCGGAATGGAATACGCTTTCCAACTGAGAAGACGTATTTCACAAAACCTACTTTGGACTGCGGGTTCTATATTTTAAAAGAGTAGGGGCTCTTTAGCAAAACTCACAGCCGAAAGTGTTTGAGCCATCTTGATCCATTGGATTAAAAGAGAACGGCTCAGATTTGGTTAGAGAGGAGGAGGAGGTGGTCGCCGGCCGACTACAGCGCTTAGGCGGCGGTGCCATGGCCGGAACGGCGAGCTCTCGCCGAAGTTCATGGAGAACGCGATACAAAGCACCAAACTCAATACTGAGAGCACCGGGACGAAGAGAAGAGGATCGCGAACTCACCTACGCCGAAAATAAGGATGTGGAAGGCCCGGGGGCGGCTTGCGACGTGGTTTGGCGGACGGGACCCCCAGCTAACGTTCGGCGTTGGTGTGAGAGCGGTAGAACACGGTAGAGAGTACGGGGAAGGGCTCCACACCTACTTCCTCAGCGCGGAGATCAGCACGGCCTTGGTCTTGCTTCTATGTCCAAGAACCGGGAGTTCCACGGCGGCGGGGGTGAAGCTCCTCGGTGGAGATCCAAACGGCGTCGGGGAGCAGCGGTGTCAGCCACGAATGCGTATAGATGGGAAAGGGGAGGGAACAGGGGAGAGTCACGGACTTTTAGAAGGCTCGGTTGAGCGCAGTGGCAAGAAATCCCGTGCGAATCGGGATTTGGCTCCCGGTCGGAGTCCCGCTTTCTTACGGCGCGAGGTGGAAGATGGCTGGGGTCGCTGCCAGGCGGGCCCCGATGTCAGCGTGGGAGGAAGAAAGGGCAAGGACGCGGGTCTGGCTTGGGCCGTCCTGCTCGTGGCCCGTGAGCGAGTGAGAGAGGAGGGAGGGACTGGCCTTCGGCCCACAAAGCAGAGGGGGAAAAGGTTTTTCTCTTTTTTTCTTTTCTTTTGTTTGTTTTCTTTTCTTTTATTTCCAAAACCTATTTCAGACACTTTGAAAACTATTTTCAAATCAGTTTGAAATGATTTTGAACTTGGATAAAATTCACACAATACAATGAAAATAAATGCTCCAAAATGAATGTGCAAACAAGTTGCTAAATCCTATGATAAATTTTATTCAAATGAAAAAAATATTATTTCTCTATGTTTCATGAGCACAAAAATACAAAATTAAATCATTTTAACTCTATTTCCCAGAAAACGATTTTTAGGGTGTTACGCCACCATAGAGACTATTTATAGTCCTACGGTTGGGATCAACATTATTTCAAAGGCCACGGCCGAAGAACTTTGCCCCAACGAGTCTTTGATCCCATCTCATAAGCTTCTAAGAACTCCTTCTGGAGTTACTCTTGAAAGTTATGGGGTCATTAGGACCATTATGTTACGTATAAGAGGCTTTGAGTATTTTCTAGATTTTCATATCTATGACATCCCAAACACATCCCTCTTGATTGGTGTACCTTTGGGAACAATCTTTCAAGAGAGACCAAAACAAAGTCTCTTAAATTTAAAGCTAGGGAACTCTACTATTCATGTCTCACTTGCACGCTCACATAACGCGATAGTAGAACCCAAGCCTAAAGAAGACCCTATTGAGGAAGTCTTAGTGAATCTCTAAAAGACATGGCCCAGCCTGAGTTTGGTAGTGAACATTTCATTAAAGAGGAAGAGCTAGCAGAACCTATTGAGCTATACTCCTTCGAGATGCCTCCACGACCCTCAATTGAGCTAAAACCTCTTCCTCGTGGCTTGAAATATGTCTTTCTCAACAACAATCTAGAAACTCCTATTATCGATCTTCCTTATTCGGCATGTATTTATCTTTTATCTACAACCAAATTCTTTGTTTCTAAGCTCAAATTTTTATTAGGACCGTCCTAAAATATTTTCTTTGTCACTCAAAGCACATCTTTTAGTTTCTCGTCCATCGAGCACTCTCTACAAATTTTTCAAGAATTTTTTTAGCTTCTGTTCTCACTTTTCTGTGAGCATGATCTAGATGCTCCAAACAATTTTCTCATGAGCTCCAAAAGCTTTGTTCGGGTTCCCATGTTCTATAATATCTCTGAGAATTTTTTCTGAATTTTCGAAGCTTTCGGAGTATTTTTCATGGCTTAAATCATAATTCTGGACTTTTCTAGAATTATTTTATTCGCCAAATTAATTAATTTCGAAAATAATAAAATCTTTCATTTTATCTCATGCTCAAGCCCATGATCTCAATGGTCAATGTCTTTATTTACTAATGGACTTTAATAATTAATTAGGCCTATTAGTAAAGATGAAGGTTGCAAATATCATATCGCTAGTTGACGTGGAGGTGGGGAGTTTTTCTCTTCATATATATGTACCAACCCCTTAGGCAAAGCACATCAAAGACTATCATATGGGAAGCCTCTAATTTGAGAATTCCTAAGGTAGTAAAATTAAATTTATATTTTCTTCTTTACAACGTGATCGCCATCGTCTCGCCTATACACGACATCTACGAACGGTCGGCTGCTCCGGCATTGCTGTAGCTCCAAGAAAGCGTCACTACCGGTGAACCTACTCCCTGTCCACCAACGTAAGCCCCAATCACTTTATCTTTCAGTTTGGAAAATACAAACAGTTCGGTTTTGATTAAAAATACGTTTTCACTATTTACAGAATTGCCACTAACTTTGTTTTGGCCGTAAAATATTCATTTTAACTCTGATTTGACCCATTCAAATTGCGTTAGGTTCGTTTTAATGAGCTCTACATATTAGTAACATTGTTTTCTCAGTTTGAAACTTTTTATTTTCGTGACCCTAATTAATTAATTACTTTTCTATATAAAATCTTAGAAAATTCATAACTTCTCCGTTTTAGCTCCGATTTTCGTGATCTTTACGTCTATGATATCGTAGCGCCGCGTAGAATCTTTTTATGAACTCTCTATACTGTTTTTAATGATTGGTGTACTGTTCTAATTGTAGTCTTGTTTGTTTTATGTATGTTTGTCTTCGATTGTTATGTGTTGGTGATCGATGATCGAGTTTAGACGGTGAGCAATCTGTGGTGAACAAGAGTTTTTCAGTGATCAAGATCAGAGCCTTGGACAATTAGTAAGACCAGCAGGATCAAGTATAGCATTTGGACTAAGGCAAGTATAGCATTTGGATTTTATTTCTGTGGCCATGATCCTGTGACTAGATTAATGTTAAGTAATAAATGATAAAAATGACTTTTTAGCCATTTGATGATTTATCTGTAAGTGATAACCGGACAACAGTGCAACCATGAGGGCTATAATGGCTCTGGCTTTAGCTCAGTATGAAGACCTTTTCTAGCTTGTTAGAGGTTACCCGAAAGGACAGAGGGGCTGAACCGAGACGGGTATAGTGTGAGCCCCTGTCCCTATGTGTATAGGCTGCGCGTCATTGTGCCATTCGGAAGGGGTATCTATATCTACTTGCAAAGGAAACCTTGCGGCCCTAACATGTTAGACGAACTTTTGAAAGGCTTCATAGTGATCCCTGCCGACCTTCCTTGGAAGTGGGTTAAGAGGCTGATCACCTCGGGCGAAAGGGTAAATCATGACTCATGGGTAAAGATGTGCAACCTCTGTAGAGTGTTAAAAACTGGTATACTAGCCGTGCTTACGGTCAAGAGCGGCCTTGGGGATTCTTGCATCGACGATGATGATTCTTGTGTGTTATATATGTTCATTATTTATTATTTAATGCTCTACATTATTTATGTCACATTGATCATGAGATCGTGGGAGTTATACAATCTAGTTGCTATACTTGTAGAGTTCGACATGGACTCACTCTTGCTATTTCTCCCACACTTCAGGAGATGTTTTAGGCTTGTGATCAACCAGTCAGTTGGATCCTGTAGAGAGAAGTTAATACCCGAAGTTTGGAGTTGTTTATCTGCTATTGCTATCAAAGGTTATATCTTTTATACTAAGTACGTTATAATTTATGCACTGTCTTTTGATATTACCCCTTTTTTTAGCTATATGTGAGATTTGACTTCTAAGACTCACATATGGTGTATATCTGGTTTTGTCCTTAAAATCGGGTATTACACTGCTCCATAGTAAGTATAGTATTGTAAGCCTGATCTTGATCACCCAATCAACTTAGAAAACTTTAGAAGGTTCCTCTCTACCCACCAAAAATATATTTTTCTTTCTTCTCTTATCCTTGGACGGCCTTGATTCTCTAGTACACTTCACGTTCTCCGTGGAAATCGATACTCTGGAATACTCTCGGGTGGAAGCTACATCGGTATGCGTGTGCTTACGGATTTTTCTGTGTGCGTTTAAAATAACCAATAAGTTTTCTGGCGCCGTTGCTAGGGACCAGGCTTTTTGTCTATTTTGGTAATTGCGTTAGGAAGTGTCAACAACTTTGCGATGGGTGCACCAGCTCATTGAGCACTAGGGCGAGATGACGGGCATGACATTTGGTAATGAGCTTCCCAAAACTATGCATAAGTTTGTTCAGGCGTTAGTATCTGATCTCCTAAGGTTGTTTTTTCTTCTTTGGGAGGATCATGAAGGCATCAACGTCTTGCTCGGATAAATATTCAAATTTTAAACACATGATGTTTTTATAGAATAGAGATTCTAAGAAGCCAAAACAAACAATCTAACTAAACACAAAAGACGGGAAACAAGAAAAGAAAATAGGAATGGAAAAAAGAAAACACACATCAAAAACAGAATCAAAAGACTAAATACAATAGAATGAGTTTGAGCAACGTACATCCATTCACGATATAAAGTTCGACTCAAAGACGAATGTAAACATATGATGTAGTTTCAAACAATATTCAGAGTCCGATCTCAAGACATATTGAAATGCACATATGATCATTAGATAAATATCAAAGAGTCCCATGCTCATTTATACAACTTAGAGCAGCACAAGTCTGTTGGATAAATTATAGAGCAAAAAATTGTCAGCACCACTCGACGCAGCGGCGCTGAAGAACGAAACTAGTGATCAGGTTGCGAGCCCTCCGGTAGGGTGTTGGCTGCGGTAGTGCTTAGGTTTAGTCTTTACATGAAGTTTTTTGTCGATTCTTAGCTACTCTCTTTTATTTCTACTCCTCTCCATTGGGCTGGGTTTCATAAGTGTTACAAACCCATTCTAGGCCGGTCCCTTTTTTTTGTTCTTCGGAATCAGGCGAACACTCTTCCTGGGCTTGTCCTAGGGCTTGGCGATGACTAGGTGAGGAGGTATGACACTCCCCCCTTGAGAATCGGCATGTCCCCATTCCGAAGCATAAGGGAAACGCTGTTACATAGCTTCTGGATCTTCCTAGGTCGCTGGATCCACATCCATGCCGGTCCACTTGATCAGAAGCTAAACAACGACACCGTCGCGGTAGGGGTGAAGCTGACGTTGTAGTGCTTCTTCAGGTACCTAGAGACCATCCGCCGATTCGGGCAGCGAGACCTTAGCAGCCAAGTTCTCGAAACATAAGGTACGTGGTACGGGAACGTGGTACGTGGTACGATATTCTCATAAACTATGGAACGTAGGGGGTATATAGCTTCGTCTCGTTCCTTTAAGTTGCGGAACGCGTTCCACTTTCTAAAGGAACGTGTTTGGGACGTAGTGGTTGGCTCAGGTAGTTTTACGTGTTGTTTTGAACCAAATAAGTTCGATTCCTAGCGTGATATAATTTACTATTGTATTTTTGTTTCATTTAGGGCTGTCCAACTCCAACCTTAAGGCTCATTGCAGGTCTAGGCCAATGAGTCAATCACCATCTAGATTTTTCGCCGACCGCTCACGGACGGGCACGGCGCAGTATGCACACACACCACGAAGTTCCATAGTCGCTTGGGACTGACGTTCCTATGATTGATCCTATATATGATTCGTGTTCCACCGCATTTGGGAACGATGTTCCATGATGTTCCCGTTCCACGTTTCGGGACGAAGTTCCCGGAACGGGGAACGTGCCCATGTTTCCGTATCCCGGCTGCTAAGAGCGAGACCGAGAGAGGATATTTTGTAGAAGGAGCAGCCTTGAGCAGAGAGATGTGAAATACTGGGTGGATGGAGGATTCTAGCAAGTCAAGCTTGTAGGTGATAGTACCAAGCTTTTCCAGCACCTTGTATGGCCCGAAGTAGCGTTCTGCTAGCTTCTAGTGAGCGTGAAGCGCTAGTGAAGCTTGGACATATGGCTGGAGCTTGAGGAATACCATGTCGCTGACATTGAACGACTGCTTCGATCGGTTCTTGCCAGCATAGAGCTTCATTCGTTGTTAGGCACGTAGGAGGTGTTGGCGCACCAGATCAATCATAGTGGAATGAGCAGTGATCATAGCTTCCACATCTAGAACCGAGGTAGCTTCAGGTGGAGAGAGACCAAAATGCTAAGGAGAGTGTCCATATAGAACCTCGAATGGAGATTGCCAGAGGGAAGAATGCATGCTCGTGTTGTACCAATATTTCGCCAAACTAAGCCAACAAATCCACTGCCTCAGAAAAGAATGAACAAAGTAGCGGAGATATGCTTGTAGACACTGATTAAAATGTTCTATCTGACTATTCGTCTAAGGATGGTTTGCTGAGCTCATGCAGAGGTGTGTTCCTGCCAAGCGGAAGAGCTCCTTCTAGAAATTGCTAGTGAAGATACGGTCTCGGTCGGAAAAGATGTGGGTTGGCATACCATGCAACCAGTAAATGTTGTCGAAGAAAATCTGAGCCACATGTGAAGCCGAAAATGGATGAAGAAGCGGAAGAAAGTGAGCATACTTGCTGAATTTGTCGACGACAACCATGAAGCAGTTTGCGGATCCAGAACGTGGCAATCCTTCGATGAAATCCATGGAAATCACCTACCAAGACTCGACTAGCACAGGAAGAGGAGACAGTTGTCCTGGACACTTGGCATGATCTGGCTTGGCCTAAAGGCACACTGTATAGGTAAGCTACTCATGCCTTGCTGTCAGATTTCCTGCCCTTCTAGGCAAATAGCTTCTTGATGCGGGTGTAGGTGCCTGGAAAACCCGAGTGCCTACCGATAGCACTAGAGTGGAGTGCCTCAAAGATTTAGGTCTGCAAAGGACTGTTGCCACCAATCTAGATTCGGTCACCAACATGAATGATACCATTGAGCAAAGTATAGGGTGGGTGGCTTTTAGAATCAACAGCCAAGTCTTGCAGCAGCCTATGGAAAACTGGGTCGAAAGCATAGCCGGCAGCAACATCAGCGAGCCATGAAGGGGATGGAGCTGAGATAGCATTTAGATGTTCTTGAGGGGCTGGGTGTCATGACGGAGCGTCTGCTGCTAAGTTGGAAACCCTTGGTTTGTAAATAAGGAGTCTGAAGTTGCTGCTCTGTAATATGCATTAGACTACGTTGATTAGTGAAAATTGTAAACTCTCCATGCTACAAGTAAGACCGCCACTAGTACACAACAATAAGTTTGGCCAGATACTCCTTCTCATATGTAGAGAAGGCACGAGTTTTGGGACCGAACGATTTGCTGACAAATGCTAATGGATGTCCATTCTGTAGAGGAACTGCACCCACTCTACTGTCACTTGCATCAGTCTGGAGCTGAAATGGCTTAGAAATGTCCAGCAGGGCCAGGACTGGAGCTTCCGTTAGAGACTACTTAAGGGTAGCAAAGGTAGTAGTATGGTTGGCAGTCGTCAATGGCCGAGCAATGAATGCATAATGTTTTACAAATTTGCAGTAATAGCCAGTAAGATCGAGAAAACTGTAGAGCTGTTTGACATCAGTTGGTTGAGGCCAAGCTTGGACTGCTGCTATCTTGTTAGGATCTGTAGAAACCCCATCAACACTGACAACATGCCCCATGTAGTTGATGGACTGTTTAGCAAAGTTGCACTTGGACAGTTTAACTAACCACTGATCCTTAGAGAGAAGCTCAAAACTTGTGCTAAATGCTGGACATGTTCTTCATACGAAGAGCTGTAGACAAGAATGTCGTCAAAAAAGATGAGCACACAATTGCGAAGAAGAGAGTGCAACATTGTGTTCATAGCTCCTTGGAACGAGTTAGGAGCCCTTGGCAACCCGAATGACATCACAATGTACTCAAACTATCCCCAATAGGTTTGGAAAGCAGTCTTGTGTTCTTCCCTAGGTGCTAGGAAAATTTGATTGAACCCTGCCCACAAATCTAAGCAAGAGAACCAGCTGGCACCTGACAACTCATCTAGCAGCTCATCAACAACTAGAATTGGGTACTTACTTTTCACTCTCAGTGCATTGAGTTGGCGGTAATCCACGTAGAAGCTCCAACTATTATCTTTCCTCTGAACCAAAAGCACCGGAGAAGAGAAAGCACTAGTACTTGGTCTGATAAACCCATTTTGGAACATTTCAGTGACTTGGGTCTCAATTTTAGTCTTGAGGGCAGGAGAATACCGATATGGTCGAGTAGATACTGGCATAACCCCTAGAATCAATGGTATAGTGTGATCACAAGCACAACGTAGAGGTAGCTCTGTAGGTACTTGGAATAGATGTTGGTACTGTTGGAGCAAGGACTGAATCTCAGGCAGAATGAAAAACTAAGGCTGAAGCATCTTCGTTGTCAGACAGAAGGTTGACAACAAAAGAGCACCCCATCTGCTTGGGCAAGGCACCCTGCAACACAATGTTCTTTGGTCCGTAAGGAATCTGGTCCCATCTCCGAAGCCAGTGCACCTTCATGGGGAAAAAGCCTACAACCAATCCATTCCTAAGATCATATCATATGAGCCAATGGGAATAAGCTTGATGGTGGAATGAAATGTGCATCCTTGGATAGACCACACAACATACTGAATGTGGTTAGAGCAGGGAACTGCACCGCCATCAGCCGCCTGACAGTTGTGGGCGAAGACAAGGGTGTCACTCTAGACAATTTGCCTGCAAAATTAGCATCCATGAAGGAGTTGGTGCTACCAGGGTCCAGCAAAATATTTATACTATGACCCTGAATTTGGCCCTCAAACTGAAGCATCCTTGGATGGAAAGACTGAGAAACTGCTGCCACAGACAATAGCATAAAGGAGTGTTCCTTAGTTGTGGTGTCATCATACTCTGTAAGACTTTCCTCAGTGAACAGGTCTTCACAGAGATCCCAAACTTCCTGAAGAACATGGAGCTGCAGGGTGGGTGAGCATTTGTGTCCATGGTGCCATTTTTCGCCACAACACATACAAAGACCGCGTGCCTTTCTGTAAGAGCGGAGCGACTACAATTTGTCATCCACTGAGACACGGCATGGTTCGTGGTGGTGGTCATCAAGTGGACGGCGTGGCTCAGTTGGTGCTATAGGATCAGGCAATGCCAAGCATTGTGGTGGAGCACCCAATTGTAGTGGCGCCTGGGATGATACCGGCTTGTGTGGTGATCGCGCATCAGCTCATCGATGTTGCTGATGACGTGATGGCTCAATAGCCTCGTCCTGCAAACACGTGAGGGAAACAACAGTATCCAATTCGGCAGGACGCTGAATAGGAACAATTGATCGGATATCGTCACGGAGTCCATCGGTGAAGCGGGTAGTATAGGATAGAGTATTAGGATGGGTTGAGTAGGCAGAGAGTTGTTCAATGAGATTAACAAACTGATAAGCATATTCCTAAACTGAGACAGTTTGATGGATGTTAAATAGCTGGCGAAGGAGGAGTTCATGTTGATCACGGCAAAACCGCTCACGAAGAAGGATGCAAAATTTGGTCCAACTAATGTGTGCGAGACAGTGGGCGATGGACTGGATCCAACGCTTGCTAGGACCTATGAACTGCATCGAGGCGACACGCACCCACATAGATTGATCGACAGAATACATGTCAAATTAGGACTGGGTGTGAGTGATCCAAAGCTTTGTGGTGATACCGTCGAATTGGGGAAAATGCATTTTGGGTAATTGGCCAAGGTGAGGTGAATGGAAAGGCATGTAAGGTGGATCTGGAGGGTGAGGATCAGGGACAAATTTGGGGTGGGACTCCACAACGGTGAAGGTGGGGTTTGGGTGAAGTGGAGGTGGGAAATTGGGGGCGGAAGGAGGGGATCGGAATTCTGCCACATACCATTGGCCGGGGTTGGAGCTACGGTGGTGGCCACACCGTAGCTCTTTGCCAGTGTAGTCGATTCGATGCCATGCCCCTTGGGCCAGTCGGTCGTTGCTCAGGTAGGTGAGCGCGTAGCGACCAACTCGTGCTGACGGAGGGTACCCGATGTGGACAGCTCCTCGGCAGCACCTCTTCCACTCGAGCGGAGCTTCTTCACTTCCCAGTGAAGGTCGTTGACGAGGCCGTCCACCCTAGGTGCCAATCATTGATCTCCCCCACCGCAACCTCGACGGCAGCCATGCGATCGTCTCGCTCGTTGTTGATCTCGTGGATGCGGATCAGCTCGAGATCCATCATCCGCTGCTTGAGATCAGAGATCCGCTCGTTGAAGTGGGTGGCCCAGTTGTCGACGACAACCGTGGCGGTGTACTGTGCGGTGGCGTAGTCCTCTAGTGACTTGATCCATCGATCTACGACCTCGTCTTGCAACTGGCGCTCGGTGGTGGCTTCCTCGAAGCGGCGCTCCTACTGCTCCTAGCGCTCGCTGGAGTCGTCGCGGAGCTTGTCGATCGGCTTCAGGACCTCATCGCAGAGGGAACGCACGTTGGGATCCATGACTCCCTTGGCATACTGGAGTCGGGTAAAGTGAGTATGCGGCTTCGGCGGATCCAGCCCTCACTAGCACTGGATCGTAGGCTCTGATACCAGATGTCATCATCGCTGGACGCGGCGGCACTGAAGAATGGAACTTGTGATCAAGTTGCGAGCCCGCCGGCAAGCTGTCGGCTACGGTAGTGTTTAGGTTTAGTCTTTATATGAAGTTTTTTGCCGATTCTTACCTACTCTCTTCTATTTCAACTCCTCTCTGTTGGGCAGGGTTTCACAAGTGTTACAAACCCATTCTGGGTCGGTCACTCTTTTGTTCTTGGGCTTGAGACGAACACTCTTCCTGGGCTCGTCCTTGGGCTTGGCGACGACTGGGTGAGGAGGTATGACACAAATCATCTAGATAAACCAAATAAGGTTATATCGGATATATTTTTGTTAGTCTAACTTATATTTCTATAGGCCAATGAATGGGCCGGCGGGGCAAAAAGACAGGCAGCTGATCCTGCCACCTAAAAAAACTACAGAAAATTGGAATATATATATGTCTACCAGAAAAAATAACTAAGCACGTGCATCAAGTTGCGGTCACTCTCTCTCCATCCCATGCATAAATAGTAAAGGGATAAAAGATTCCTTTTGTTCTTGTTTGTGGTATGTCTGCTGAGAAAAATTCAAATGACCTATGCTGATTAATGTGGTATGCGCTTTATATATTCTGATCCTAGCTAATTAATGTTATATAAAAGATACCTCAAGATTATACAGTTTCTAATCTAGTCGGCCAATTGAAGACGACAATACTAGCCTTTATATATAAATTCAAATGCATAATATACAGCCGTCTGCCGTATTCGGCGTGGATGCACATGCATGGACTGGATATATATGCTCAGCTGTCAGCTCGACCATGTGCATGAGGTAGGTAGCAATCACAGCATTTGGTAATTAAGACGAATTTGTATAGTATACGTTATGACATGCATATTAGAATATGTACAGGTATATATATAGATTACTAAAGATGCCATTGGTGGATCAGGAGAGGGAAAAGGATCTGATCGGCATCTAGACCTAACCATATATAAAATTGTCAAATGATACATTAATTAATAAGTCCTCGTGAAGAAGCTAGGTCTCCATCTGATTTATATTCTCGAAAGAAAACAAAAGAAGTGGATGAATGTAAGATGAAAATGGATGGCAATTTTTCTAAATAAATAATGTTCTCCGAAAGTATATTAATAATATGATCTCTCCTTGGTACATTTAGTATGCAACTAATACCTTGCTTCCACTACAGGAAAACTGGGCTTTGCCGACTGCTAAAATACTTTGCCAACTGCCAAAGACAACTGCCCAACTATCCTGGCAGGTGGTAAAGAAAAGCAGTCAGCAAAGACGTCCTTTGCCGACTGCCTGGCAGGTGGCAAAGAAAAGCAGTTGGCAAAGGTGGCTGCCTGGCAGGTGGCAAAGAAAAGCTGGTGGCAAAGGTGGCGGGACACTAACGGCGCCCATCGCCGTCCCCTTTGCCACCTGCCAGGCCGTTAGGCAGTCGGCAAAGATAAAATTTTTTTATTTTTGAAATTTAAATTTAGGTTTTGGACATTCGACGTCGTCACTTGCTCCAAACTTTCTCAAACTTTTTCATAGCCTCCACATGCAATAAGAGTGAACCTTAAAAACTTTCGTGATTTTGTGACCCTTTTTGCTATATTTTGTTAATTAATTTCTTTAATTGTATTTTCCATCGCAGAATCCTACTTTGAACTGTAGGTGCATTAAATGATGAAATTTAGTCATTCGAAAAATGATATTCATGTTGGCGAGTCTATTTTAAGGTCATTTCCAGAAACTCACCCAAAATTTTGCCGTCTTTATCCATGGAACATACCATCCAGGTATGGTAGAGGTGATTTTTAATTATATAAAATTCAAACGAAGTCGGAAAATTGCAAAACTTGACGAGGTGTCATGTTATCACAGGTGAAGCCTATGATAAAATTTTGAGAAAGTTTTAAGGAAGTTGCGATGTCAAACGTCCAAAACCCAAACACCTCTACATGTAATCACATGTCAACACATGCGGACATGTGTGTGTTTTGTACATCTGACATGACATCTTGCTCTAAATTTTTTCAAATTTTTATCATAGGCTCCTCATGTGATATCTTGACACCTCATCAAGTTTCGTAATTTTTTGATTTCGTTTGAGTTTTATACAATTAAAGTTCACTTCTACCACACTTGGATGATCACGTTCCGTGGACAAGGACTTTAAAATTTTGGGTCAGTTTTTGGATATGGTCTAAAAATATATTATTCAACATGAATATCATTTTTTGAATGGCTAAGTTTTACTATTTCCTGCACCAATAGTTCAATGTAGAATTATGCAGCGGAAAAATCAATTTAAAGAAACTAATTAATGAAATATAGCAAAAAAAGTCAAAAAATTACAAAACTTTTTGAGGTTTAATGTTATCACATGTGGAAGCTATAAAAATTTTTTGAGAAAGTTTGGAGCAAGTTGCAGTATCAGATAAACAAAACCCAAACATTTCCAATATGATCACATGTGGAAGTGTTTGGGTTTTGTACATCTGACATTACAACTTGCTCCAAATTTTTTCAAATTTTTATCATAGGCTCCTCATGTGATAACTTGACACCTCAACAAGTTTCATAATTTTTCGATTTCGTTTGAGTTTTATATAATTAAAAATCACTTCTACCACACTTGGATGATAATGTTCCGTGGATAAAGACTTCAAACTTTTGGGTCAGTTTTTGAATATGGTCTAAAAATACATTATTCAACATGAATATCATTTTTTGAATGGCTAAGTTTTACTATTTCCTGCACCAATAGTTCAAAGTAGAATTATGCAGCGGAAAAATCAATTTAAAGAAACTAATTAATGAAATATAGCAAAAAAAGTCAAAAAATCACAAAACTTTTTGAGGTTTAATGTTATCACATGTGGAAGCTATAAAAAATTTTTGAGAAAGTTCCCAAACATTTCCAATATGATCACATGTGATCACATGCGGAAGTGTTTGGGTTTTGTACATCTGACATTACAACTTGCTCTAAATTTTTTCAAATTTTTGTCATAGGCTCCTCATGTGATAACTTGACACCTCAACAAGTTTCGTAATTTTCCGATTTTGTTTGAGTTTTATATAATTAAAAATCAGTTCTACCACACTTGGATGATCATGTTCCGTAGACAAGGACTTCAAAATTTTGGATCAGTTTATGGACATGGTCTAAAAATATATTATTCAACATGAATATTATTTTTCGAATAGCTAAGTTTTACTATTTCATGCACCTATAGTTCAAAGTAGAATTATGTAGCGGAAAAATCAATTTAAAGAAATTAATTAATAAAATATAGAAAAAAGTCAAAAAAATCACAAAACTTTTTGAAGTTTAATGTTATCACATGTGTAAGCTATAAAAAAATTAAGAAAGTTTGGAGCAAGTTGCAGTATCAAATGATCAAAACCTAGACATTTCCAATATGATCATATGTGGAAATGTTTGAATTTTGTATATTCGACGTCACAACTTGCTCGAATTTTTTTTAAAATTTTTATCATAGGCTCCTCATGTGATAACATGTCACCTCAACAAGTTTCATGATTTTCTGATTTCGTTTGAGTTTTCTATAATTAAAAATCACTTTTACAACACTTGGATGATCATGTTCCATGGACAAGGACTTCAAAATTTTGTGTCAGTTGGTCTAAAAATACATTCTTCAACATGAATATCATTTTTCTAATGGCTAAGTTTTACTATTTCATGCACTTATAGTTCAAAGTAGGATTATGCAGCAAAAAATTCAATTTAAAGAAATTAATTAATGAAATATAGCAAAAAAAGTTAAAAAATCACAAAACTTTTTGAGGTTTAATCTTATTATATGTGGAGCCTGTGTTAAAAATTTCAAAAAATTAAGAGCAAGTTGCGGCTATAAAAAAAAGAGGGGAAAAACACAACAATTCTTTGCCGACTGCCTTAGTCCAGGGCAGTCGGCAAAGAAGTTATAATAAAATATTTTCCAGTGCCTTTGCCGACTACCTTTACCAGGAAGCAGTCGGCAAAGGCCTTTACCCTAAAGAATTTGGGCCGGCCCATTTCTCCTCATTTCTCCCCATCTCCTACCCGCAGCTCCTCCCTCCCCTGCCCACAGCGCCACCGCCAGCCACCTCCCCTGCCTGGAGCGCCGCCGCCCTCTCCCCTGCCCGCAGCGCCGCCGCCCAGCTCCCCTGCGCCGCGCCGCGCCCCTCTCCCCTGCGCCACACTCCTCTCCCCCGCGCCCCGCCCCTGTCGCCTGCGCCACGCCCCGCCCCTCTCCCCTGCGCCACGCTCGCCTCCCGGCCGCGCCCCGTCCCGGCACCCGACCGCGCTCTGGCTCGCAGCCCTCCCCGCCCTGGCTCGCCGCGGCGGGGATCGACAGCGTCATCTTCGTCCGCATCTTCGCCGCCTCCGGTGCTCGGCTCGAGCGCTGAGCGCCGCGTACAGTGGTGCGCGACTGGGCGCGGAGCTCGAAGGGCGAAGGGCGAAGGCGCAGGCGGGCTCGCGTCGCGTACACCCTCGTTGAGATCACGCAGTTCGAGTGTTCGACCCCGAACCCGAACCACCGTTCGTCATCGATCTGTGCTAGGCCACCAGCACCGCCCCTACAAGGATACTCACGTCCCCATCAAGGTGAGGCCTTCCTCTCCTTCATTCCGATTTGTGTACAACCTAGGATAATGTAATGTAGGAGACGAGCTATTGCTACCTACAGTAGTGCTAAAGATGAGAAATTGTTTTGTTTGATAGTCAATGTCATATATTTAGGCATAGTTGTGATTGGAGATGGTTTGTGTATTTCATTGCTAAGGTATTATCTTGCGTGGCTTGAAATACTCTAAATTAAGTTGTCAAATTTATGTAAAATCCTATTTTGCATACCATAGTAGCAAACCCAATAGTCTGTCCTTACATTTTGATGATTGAGTGTTTCAGAATGTGGATGTTGCTTGTGAGATTGCTAAACTAACTGCAAATGTGGACCAATAGAGGAAGACAACATGCATGCCATTTGTTGCAGAGTGTGGTTCTGAAAAGGTATGATCTTTGTTTTTTTGTTGGGTGCTGGTAGTTGGCTTGGCTTGCTATTGTGGGTTAGTCTGTGTTGATGCAAAACTGATCTGCAAACACAAAGGGCTAATACCCGATTCAAACGTTAAGGCGTGCCAGCCGATTTGACCTTGCTATCGGCAAAGGTGATAACTCGAATACTTTAGTCCTGACAACAGCGATGCGCCCGGATGTCACGGCTAAGAGGTACTCACGCGGAACTTGAGAACACGCCGAGCTTAAGTCGACGAATTCCTAAGAACTCGTAACAAAAGGAAAAAGTATGACGAAGTCGTCAAAAAGTAAATGCTGGAATATGAGTAAAAATGTGTGTTTGATTCATTGATTGATTTTTTATTACAAGGCCCTAGGGTCTATATTTATACCCTGCTCAAAGAGCTACAACCAGACACGATTAGAATTCGAATTCCAAATTACACGGAATCCGTATACAAAACGATGCAAATAATTAAGGAAATAACAAAACTATCCCTCGTGACAAACCGAAACTCCTCCACATAACGACCGGCAGCTTCCGGACTCCCTCTTTGCATCATCGGCAGACCCTTTGCCATAGTCATCGGCAGACTTTCTTATCTAGCCATCGGCACCATATTACTGCCTGTGGACTTAGTCACGTTCAACTTCTCCCTCATCGGCAACCATCCTCATCAGCAACCCACTTTGTAAACATCGTACTGCCACCTTATCCTGCCATCGTAGACACGTGCCCAAAAACGGTGTCAACACATGCCCCCCAGTTTCAGAGTATAAAACTATTAATGCTCCGAAATTCTCTGCAGTAATGATGCCTTTTCCCGCAATTAATGCTCCTAATCTGGTAACCGACAACCTCAATCTGAACAACTCTGATCCTATTCCTCCGCAGATTTCTCGAAATCCCCAACTTCCTAAACGGGCATTTTTCTCAGCCGTACATCGGCAACAATACCGTTACAAAGATCTGCCGATGTTCTGACCAGGATATTCGCACAAACGGTTACTTCCCCTCTATCCGCCCATCGGCAATATGACCGTTATAGAATATTGCCGATGGACCGACCAGGAGATCTCGCACAGTAAAATATCTTCAGATAATGACCGCTTCCCGTCAAATCACCTGCACAATCCCTGGATTACCGTGCGAACAGTTACCATATCCACCTGAGTACCCTCGGATTTCTCGGATACGGCAAAGAGATAAGTCGGATTTGCCCTTGCCCATTTTGTCCTATAAATAGTTCCTTCTTGGGTACTCCTTCCCCATCACACCATTCTACTACCCAACTTTACTTTTCCAGCGGCGGCGCCACCAAAAACTCCCAAGGTCTCCGACAAGTACCCCTCTTCACCAACTCCGGCGCCTTCAAACGCTTCCTTCGCAGCAAGATGGTCGTCGGGTTCGTCGTCCCTGAGGTCAAATCTCCACCCCGTCTTCTGTATTTTTCTTCATATCCCTGTTCACTCGCAATTCATTTTACTGAACATCTTCCTTTTCTTTCCTCTTTGTATTTCTTTTTACGCCCAAAATCACTAGGAATTGTCCAACAAAATTGTCATCCCCACCGATCAACCACACCTTCAATGCCTCGGCCCTCTAGGGGACCCAGATCCAACTGACCTTATCAACGCAGAAACCAACAGGATCCCCTTCAGAGCCAAAAATTTTTCCTTAGATCTGTGGAAGGACACCTTCCGCTCTTGGCCCAGCCCAACTGTAGGGTGGAAAGACTGGTTCTTAAGGGTCAGCAACTCTAATAAAGTTCAGTGGGGTGAAAGGAATCTAGCCCAATGCATTAGATTGTCCATTGCCGATATGCATAGGAACGAGTCACTGCTGATAGCTGCATCCTACTTTTGGTCAGACACCCTCAATGCTTTTGCCTTTGGCCACGGCCCTGCTTCTCATACTCTTGCCGATGTAGCCATGCTTACTGGTCTAGATATATCTTCTGCCGATAGCACCCACTTTTTTGATACTGCCCCTAGTGCCAAAGTGGAGACTCGCGCTATCGGCGGTTGGTCGGGGTACATTCAGAAGTACCGTGGGAAAGGATCTGTCACCATAAAGGAACAAACCACCTTTCTGAACATGTGGCTGGACAAGTTTGTATTCTGTGGTCGATCGGCAGGACCGACTTCTGTCTACCTATCGGCAGCAGAAAGACTGGCTAACGGTGGAGAATTCCCTCTCGGCCGATACTTGCTTGGCGCTGCTTATCACCTTCTCCATCAAGTAGCCCAGAAACTTCTGCTCGGCCAATCCACTGGCAACTTGGGAGGCCCCTGGTGGTTTGTCAACATGTGGCTCAATCTGCATCTGCACAAGCGTCTCAACTTCAACCTGTTCACACAACGTTTCCCAAGAGATATAGCTGAAAACCATGTATTGGGTGAAGAGGAATCGGCAACACGCGCCCCCTTGAACTTTGGCGAAGCTGTCATAGTTCTGCCTGGTTCAGGGGGTAATCCAGATCAGATCGGCCGATTCTTCCAGACTCTGTATGAGGGTTTGACCAGAGACGAACGACCATGGTTGGCTTATGATGACCCAGATAGCATGCTCCCTCTGACCTTCAATCCATTTGATGAAGCTCTCGACAGGGACAATGAGGCGATGATGGCAATTGTGACTCCCAGAATCATTCCAGTGAATTTCTTTGGTAGCACAAAAACCTCCCCTCAAACTTACGAATTTTACAATCCATCGGCATTTGCTCGCCAGTTAGCTTTCGGCCAGTTGCCGATTGCACTTCCTTATGCCGATGTGATAAAACCCAGAGAAACTATCAACAACCTTCTTGAGTGGACTCGAGCAGCCCAACTACCACCAAACGCCGATATAGATGTAGATCTGTCAGAATGGGTTCCGGCTGCTTTTATCACTCAGGCATACAAGTTATGGTGGGCAGAATGGAAAGAGCATCTATTCTGCAGATCGGCACTTTCATACCGCGGCATGATTGACTCCGAATACGAAGTTCCCGATGATACTGTAAGTAACTCAAACCAATGTTTCATTTTCTCAATATTACCTCCATCGGCAGCTTACCCTTGTATTCCTTTTGCAGGTTGACAATATTCCTCCATTGGTTAGCAGGAGTGGCAGGCCGATCGACTTGTTTCCATCAGGCCCGATTTCCTCAATCGGCCACAATGCTCCCACTCTAGCTTCCATCGTGCATCGGGGTGTACGCCTCAGGAAAGTCACCACCAGAAGAACCCAGACATCACCAACGGTTGCTGCTCCCACTCTTGCACGGGCTTTCAAGGCAATTTGTCAAATCTTTTCCTTTATGCTGACTATCTTTATATCGGCTATATTTATGCTTATAAACTCTTGTTCATTATTGCAGCAAACCGGCGCATCGGCGAAAGCCAGGTGTGAGAGTACCGATGCCCCCCAGTCTAGCCAACCCAAGAGAAAGGGCACCACGGGTGCTAAGACTGGAACAAAGCGCCAGAAGGTAGCAACTCCCCCTCCTCCTCCGGTATCTCCAATTCCGGTGGAGTCTTCTCCTTCTTCTCCAGAAGCCCAGCCACAGCAAGCACCATCTCCCCCACCTATGCAGGAAGCACCACAGATAGAAGAACCCCAACAGGAAGGATCTCAAACAGAAGATACATCAGCTGACATGGGTGAACAAACAACTGGCCCGGTGGGTCCAGTTATACCATCGGCAGTTCTCCCGGTTCAGACAACCGTTGTCCCTCCTCCAGGTAACATACTTTAACAATATCGCTACCGATGAACTTATTCTTATTTAGTCTCATAACTCCTTTTGTCTTCTTTCAGTTGATATCGTTCCATCAGCAATCTCAGCCGATCAACCTGTAGCTCCATCGGCATCTTTGGCCGATCAGCCTGCAGCTCCGGCAGCACTTCTCAGTCAAAGACAAGAGATCGCCTTGAAGCAAGTAAGTCACCGTTTACCGTTAGCACTATTTGCCGATTCTCTGAGTATGAGCTAATTTTGCTTTCCCTCCCAGGAACAAGATTCTCCCGATAGCCTGTTCTCCTTCGCCATCGATCTCTCTGAAGAAGAAGGTGAAGAAGCAAGCTCTTCTCAGACGGTCGGCATCACATCGGCAGAGATCAGGGTCAGGCTGGAAGAATTGTCAGCTCTCCTTCACCAGGACACAGCGCAATCGGTTGATGATTCTGACCCTACCAAGACCCTGTTCAGAACTCTCAGAGGCCAAATCCCAGCCGATGTTGAAGAAATCCTGTTCCAAGCCGCTCATCTGGAGAGTCGCCAGCTGCAGTACCAGAGAGCTTCTCGGCGGCTTGCCGATAGAGCCGCTCAGACTCAACTCTCCGATGAAATGAGGAAAGAGAAGCTTTTGACCGATGAGAAGCACAAGAACATCGGTATCCTGAGATCTTCTGGAGACGCGCTGAAGCAGAAGATATCCGATCTATCGGCAAGAAAAGAATCCCTGTTGGCGGAGCTCAAGGAAGTAGAGAACGCTCTGTCCCAAGCCCAACAGGAAGAGAGCCAATTGCCAGAGACCATCAGGCTTCTTGAGCACGAGCGAAATGCTCATGGTCGCAAGGCACTTCAACTGAAGAAGAAGCTGAAGCCGATAGAAGGTTCTGCCGATGATGACATCAAGGAGATAGAAGCAGCCAACCAAATTCGGCTACGCGCTATATCGGCAATCCAGACGCTGCTTAACACATAGAGTTTCCATCGGCATTATATCTGCGCTTTCCTGCTTCCTCAGCTTTTAGTCTAGCCGATAGGACTGTTATCGGCACCTAAACTTTTGAAACACCAAGTCTTGTCCCCAAGCATTTGGATCCAGCCGATAGGAGTGTTATCGGCACCTAAACTTCTATGCATCGACCCATATACTGGGGTAGTACTTCTTTAAATATTTGCTGTTTAATGCTCTGGGAAATTCAATTCCTTCGAGGGTTTCTAGAATGTAGGCATTACCAGGAGCCGATCGACTTATCCGATAAGGACCCTCCCAATTAGGAGACCACTTTCCAAACTTCGAACTTTTGGTCCCAATTGGTAAAATTAATTTCCATACCAAATCCCCATCGGCAAACTCTTTAGCCTTCACTTTCTTATCATACCATCTAGCAACTCTCTTCTTATTTTCTTCTATACTCATTAAAGCTTTTAACCGATGCCCTGCTAGATCGTCCAATTCATCGGTCATCAAAGTGGCATAACCATCGGAAGTTAATTGATCTTGAAAAGATAATCGCCTAGATCCAGCCTTAATTTCCCAAGGCAACACTGCATCATGTCCATACACCAATTGATAGGGTGATACTTTGGTCGATCCATGACAAGCCATCCGATAAGACCACAATGCTTCATTTAATAATGTATGCCACCGCTTAGGATTTTCTTCAATCTTTCGTTTAATAAGCTTGATAATTCCTTTGTTAGACGCTTCGGCCTGCCCATTGGCTTGGGCATAATAAGGAGAAGAATTCAACACTTTAATTCCCATACCGATTGCGAATTCATCGAACTCCCCCGATGTGAACATGGTGCCCTGATCGGTAGTAATCGTTTGGGGAATCCCAAATCGGTAAATAATATGCTCCTTCACAAAATCAATCATATTGGCCGATGTGACTTTCTTCAAAGGAATAGCTTCAACCCACTTAGTGAAATAGTCAGTGGCAACTAGAATGAACTTATGCCCTTTGCTAGATGGTGGATAAATCTGGCCGATCAGATCGATGGCCCATCCCCGGAACGGCCAAGGCTTTATTATAGGATTCATAGCCGATGCGGGTGCTCTCTGGATATTACCAAACTTTTGACAACCTTGACATCCCTTGAAATATTTAAAACAATCTTCAAGTATGGTTGGCCAAAAATATCCATTCCTTCGAATCATCCACTTCATCTTAAAAGCTGACTGATGCGCTCCACACACTCCTTCATGGATTTCCCCCATCAAACTTCTAGCTTCATCATCACCCAAGCATCGGAGAAGAATTCCGTCGATAGTTCGATAATACAATTCATTTTCAAGGAGCACATACTTGGTTGCTTGAAATCGAACCCGTCTTTCAACTTTTTTGGATGGATCTTTTAGATAATCAATAATTTCTTTCCTCCAATCACCGGCACCGACTGCCGATGTCGCATTAATCATTGGCTGATATCCCGAGGCATGCTGAGCTAACCGATTAGCGTTTTCATTATGCAATCGGGGAACATGCTCCAATCGAAAATCCTTGAATTCCTTTAACAGTTGCATACTTCTCTCGAAATAAGTTATGAGAACTTCACTTCGGCATTCATAGCTTCCGGCCAATTGATTTATAACCAACATAGAATCCCCGAATATTTCAACAGCATCAGCACGAACTTCTCTTAACAACTCCAATCCCTTGATCAGAGCCTGATACTCAGCCTGATTATTTGTTGATGTGGCAACAATCGGCAAGGAAAACTCATACTTCCTCCCCTTAGGGGAAACTAATACAATGCCGATTCCTGCCCCCCGGTCACAGGTAGATCCATCAAAGAAGAGCGTCCAAGGTACAATTTCCAAGGTTTCCACTAGACCGCAATGCTGAGTCACAAAATCGGCCATAATCTGCCCTTTGACTGCCTTAGCCGATTCGTAACGCAAATCGAACTCCGACAGCGCTAAAATCCATTTACCGATCCTACCACTCATAATCGGCATAGATAGCATGTATCGGACCACGTCATCTTTGCAAACAACAGTGCATTCGGCCGATAACAGGTAATGTCTCAGCTTGATACATGAAAAATATAAGCATAAGCATAGTTTCTCAATGGCCGAATACCTGGTTTCAGCATCAATCAACCTCCTACTCAAATAATAAATTACCCTTTCTTTCCCTTCAAATTCTTGAACTAAAGCTGAACCGATAACCGATCCATCGATAGATAAATACAATCTGAAGGGCTTCCCTTGTTGAGGTGGAACTAGAACTGGAGGATTTACTAGATACTTCTTGATTTCATCCAGAGCCAACTGCTGTTCTTCTCCCCAAATAAACTCTTGATCGGCTTTCAATTTAAGAAGAGGACTGAAAGCACGAATCCTACCAGACAAATTCGATATAAATCTCCTGATAAAATTTACCTTGCCGATCAAGGATTGGAGCTCGGTTTTGTTGGTAGGGGCCACTATTTTATTGATGGCATCAATAGATCTTCGACTAATTTCAATACCCCTCTGATGTACCATGAAACCAAGAAACTGCCCTGCCGATACACCAAATGCACACTTGTTGGGATTCATCTTCAATCCATGCTTCCTTGTGCACTCTAACACTTTTTGTAAATCGACAAGATGCTTTGAGAAATCTCCAGACTTAACCACCACATCATCAATATAAATCTCCACGAGCTTGCCGATGAACTCATGAAATATAAAATTCATAGCCCTTTGATAAGTAGCACCAGCATTCTTCAACCCAAAAGTCATGACTATCCATTCAAATAGCCCAACATGACCAGGACACCTGAATGCGGTTTTTGGAATATCCTCCTCCGCCATGAATATTTGATTGTAACCTGCATTACCATCCATGAAGCTGATGACCTGATGTCCAGCCGCAGCATCAACCAGTAGATCGGCGACAGGCATTGGGTATCCATCCATCGGCGTAGCTTTATTGAGATTCCTGAAATCAATGCACACCTGAAGCTTCCCGTTCTTCTTGTAAACCGGAACAACATTGGAAATCCACTCGGCATACCGACACTGCCGAATAAACTTAGCTTCAATAAGTTTGGTGATTTCGGCCTTAATATCAGGTAGAATGTTAGGATTACATCGGCGGGCTGGTTGCTGATGTGGCCGAAATCCAGACTTGATGGGTAACCGATGTTCAACAATTGATCGGTCTAAACCAGACATCTCGGTATAATCCCAAGCAAAGCAATCTTTATATTCCTTTAACAAACTAGTCAATTGTTGCTTACTCTCAGGATCTAATTTAGCACTAATAAAAGTAGGCCTAGGCTTATCACCACTACCTATATCTACTTCTACCAAATCATCGGCCGATGTGAATCCCTGGCCTAATTTTCCATCATCGGCGAATCTATCCATTAAAAACCGTCGTCAGAACCGACTGCTTGGATCGGTGGAATCTCATAATCGGCAACTTTGAGAAAATCTTTCTCCCAAACTTCTCCTGAAATGCACCTGGTCCTTTCGTAAGTATCCGCTTCTGCCGATGCGATAACATAAGAAGAATCTCCTGGGACAATCTCAATCTTGTCACCTACCCACTGAACCAAGCATTGATGCATTGTAGATGGGATACAACAATTGGCATGAATCCAATCTCTTCCCAATAATAAGTTGTAAGCACCTTTTCCGCTGATCACGAAAAAAGTTGTCGGCAAGGTTTTGCTGTCGATGGTCAACTCTGCACATATCGCCCCCTTGACTGGAGACACGTTTCCTTCAAAGTCTTTGAGCATCATATCGGTCTTGGTCAAATCTTGATCCCCTTTCCCAAGCTTCCGATATACTGCATACGGCATAATATTAATAGCAGCTCCACCGTCAACTAGGATCTTGGTCATTGGCTGCCCATCAACCCTTCCTTTGAGGAACAGAGCTTTAAGATGCTGCCTCTCGTCATCGGCAGGTTTCTCAAAGATAGCCGTCATCGGATCCAGAGCCAACTGAGCTATCTGATCAGAAAATTCCAACTCATCATCACTGGCTGGTGCAAGAAACTCCATCGGCAACATGAAGACCATGTTGACGCCTGCCGATGGACCTTCCCTCTTAGTGTCTGACGGCTGCCGACTTCCAGAGTTCTCTCCCTTGTTTAGCTCTTCTTGCCTTTCACGTTGCAATCTCCTTTTCTGTGTCTTGGTTAATCCTCCAGGGCACCATGGAGGAAGTGGCCTTTGCCTTGCCGTCGGGCGTCGGTTCTCCCTTGACTCCATACGATGCGTGTTAGCATCCCTGCAAAATATGAATTCATCGGGAACCCGCGCATCAGCCATTTCCTCGAGCTCTTCTTGGTTCCTGGGAAAATACTGGACACGGTCACTAAGTCTGTCGTGCCCACTAAATCTGCCCCCCAGCCGGTCATGAACTGACACCCTTCCTCTGATCGGCCCATTAAATCGCCGTTCATCATCAAGATAATGCCGATCGATCCTATCGTACCGATCATAACCGTTGCACTCAGGGCAGTCTCTGACAGTAGGAAGCTTGATATTTTCCTCCCAACAATGGATGAAGAATGGACAATTCCAATGATCCCTGTGCCGATTCCACTCCTGTCGGCGTCTTTCTTCTTCCCGTCGATAATCTTCCTGCTGGCGCCGATACCGATCTTCCCGTTGTTGCCAATTTCCTCGAGGCCTTCTATGAGTTATGACGACACCAGATCGAGGAGGCCTTCCTGAGCTAGTTCCTTCCTGGACCAAGCCCTTACTTCTTGCATCGGCAGTAGTAACTTGATGCTGAGGATCTACCGATGCACTCTTCTCAGCTGTCTCCGATGTTAAGACCTTAGCCTTCCCCTTAGCATCCAACATGTTTGTCGGGAAAGGATGTTGGTCTATCTTCATCGGCTTCTGGGCTTTGGAACTGTCAAACTTGATTCTCCCTGACTCTATAGCCGATTGCAGCTGCTGTCTGAATACTTTGCACTCGTTGGTGTCATGGGAAGTTGCATTATGCCACTTGCAATATCTCATCCTCTTCAACTCTTCTGCCGATGGGATCACATGGTTAGGTGACAGTTTGATCTGACCTTCCTGAAGCAGAAAGTCAAATATCCTATCATCCTTAGCGGTGTCAAAAGCAAACTTCTCTGGTTCCTTCTGCCCAAAAGGACAAGACATCGGCTTCTTGTTTTTTACCCACTCTGCCAAGCCGATTACTGGTTCTTCATCAGAATCTGAGCTTGTTGCTTCATCGACAAATGACACTTTCCTATTCCATGCTCTTTTAGGCTCGAAAGGCTTGATGTCTTGATCAGAAATCCTCTGCACCAAATGACTTAAACTTTCAAACTCCTGAGAGGCATACTTATCCCTGATATGTGGCAACAAACCCTGGAAAGCCAAATCGGCTAGCTGCTGATCATCCAGAACCAAGCTATAGCATTTATTCTTGACCTCTCGTATCCTCTGCACAAAACCCTCAACCGACTCATCATTACGTTGCCTCAACTTGACCAAGTCGGTGATCTTCTTCTCATGAACCCCCGAGAAGAAGTATTTGTGGAATTGCTTCTCTAGATCGGCCCAAGTAATTACTGAGTTGGGAGGTAATGAAAATAGATGAACCCTCAATTCGTCCCTGTTACCGGCCTCTCCACATTGAATGATGAACCTGTTGACATGCTCCATGGTTGACGTGTCGTCCTGCCCGGAAAACTTTGTAAAATCCGGTACCTTGTACCGATGTGGAAGCGGGATCAAATCATACGCGGGAGGATACGGTGTCCGATAAGAGTAAGTGTTGACTTTGGGTTTTATCCCAAATTGTTCCCTCATTACTTCAGCAATCTTATCGGCCCAATATGCATCGGCATCTTGCCGATGAGGCGGCTGCGGATCTGGCACTTGGTGGCGAACCTCCACGTGTCTGTTCGGGACGTGATCTGCACGGAACATTGTATTGATCACCTGTCCTCCAATCTGCGGACCACCAAACTGCTGTCCACCGATTGGCTGTCCTCCGAGTTGCTGTCCAAAATTCATTGGCTGGTTGGGAATCCCCTGACCTTGGAACCCGGGATAGACCTGCCCTTGCTGGAACCCTGTAGTCTGGTAACTCTGCTGGGGCGATTGTGGAAAGGCTTGCTGTCCAAGCCATCCATTATTAGCGTTCATCGGCATAGGTGCTGCCGATGATTGGTAATTGGGTACCGTCGTTGAATTGACATACCCCGACTGGGCCCTAGACCTCTGTTGCATCAGCATTGACTCTGCCGATGCGTTGGGCATCTGGAACAATGAATCTTGAGGATTTCCAGTGTGAGGCCTTGCAGTAGTAGTTGTGGTATACCGAGGACTCTGGTTCACCGGCGCATTGGGAGGTGCCGATGTCATAGGAGTTTTGCCCCTCATGTCAGTTATTTGTGATGTTCCCGGTGTCAACTCTGGAGGCATACCGTAACCCCACCAGTTGGGAGGAAGAGTCAACCCTGACATTGCCGATGCCAACATATCTGTTGTCAGTTTATGCTGCCCAACTGAAATTTGTGGGTTGGTTGTCATCGGCATAGATAGTGCACCAGTAGTCCCCGATGTACTTGGAGGGACGGCAGATTGTGCACTTGCAGTCGTCAAGGCAGCCGATGGAGCCGTGACCTCTGGTGCCGTTGGCTGATGATGGGAGGGGCCCACATAATCTGGTGGGATTTGTCCTTCCTTGAAAGTTCTTGCCACGGCATTGAAAACCGTATTAGACAGTACACCAGCTTGGTTAATCAACGCTCGATTGATGGCATTGTCAACCATATCTTGAAGCTTGCCAGGATTGGCGTCAAAGGTAACCTGCCGTGGTGCCGGCAGTGCATCTTTCTGGACCACTTCGCCGCTCCTGTTTATGCTGAAAGACCTCAGGCATTGCTGCTTGAACTCTTCCATGGCTTGGGCAATAGCTTGCTTCTGCTCATCCTTGAGGTTGGCCTCCGTCACGGGGATGACGTTCTCTTGATCGAGGTCAGAGATCGACATGTTGATCTTGATCTTGAATCCTGTCCCACTGGGCGTGCCAAAAGATGTGTTGATGCAAAACTGATCTGCAAACACAAAGGGCTAATACCCGATTCAAACGTTAAGGCGTGCCAGCCGATTTGACCTTGCTATCGGCAAAGGTGATAACTCGAATACTTTAGTCCTGACAACAGCGATGCGCCCGGATGTCACGGCTAAGAGGTACTCACGCGGAACTTGAGAACACGCCGAGCTTAAGTCGACGAATTCCTAAGAACTCGTAACAAAAGGAAAAAGTATGACGAAGTCGTCGAAAAGTAAATGCTGGAATATGAGTAAAAACGTGTGTTTGATTCATTGATTGATTTTTTATTACAAGGCCCTAGGGTCTATATTTATACCCTGCTCAAAGAGCTACAACCAGACATGATTAGAATTCGAATTCCAAATTACACGGAATCCGTATACAAAACGATGCAGATAATTAAGGAAATAACAAAACTATCCCTCGTGACAAACCGAAACTCCTCCACGTAACGACCGGCAGCTTCCGGACTCCCTCTTTGCATCATCGGCAGACCCTTTGCCATAGTCATCGGCAGACTTTCTTATCTAGCCATCGGCACCATATTACTGCCTGTGGACTTAGTCACGTTCAACTTCTCCCTCATCGGCAACCATCCTCATCGGCAACCCACTTTGTAAACATCGTACTGCCACCTTATCCTGCCATCCTAGACACGTGCCCAAAAACGGTGTCAACAGTCTGATTAGGTATCTTGATCATGGTCGTGTTATGTGTATTCTAAATACATGAGCTTGGTAATTTTCAGATCACTCCTAGCCACAAAAAAAAAGAATATGGTTCTGCAGTTTGCTACTCAATCGCAGTTTCTGTTATGATGGGAGCAAATCAAGGTGTCTACTAGCACTGTTGTATGTGTGAGTCTCCTCTCCCTCCCTGCGCGCTCTGGATCTGTTGTCCTAGGATGATAATCTGCTTTTGCCCATGCCCCCTTGCTTGAAGGGTTTGATGAGGCGAGTTTAGTCAGATGTTTGTTCATGTATAGATCAAATGGCAAAGCTTTTTCTGCTATGTTAGAATCCAAGTGCCTAACTAATGAGCATGTGTAGGTTCTTGTACAATATGGTTGCAAAATTTTGTTTTGCAGATGGCAAGTGCCTAATTAACGCTGGATTTCATACTTGTACCATTGTGTACATAGGAATTTACATTATAACTCACAACTACAGCCTGCAGCGGCTCTTAGCTTGAAAATTGAAATTATACTATTAATTGAAATGTGACTTAGAATGTCTGTCATTAAATTTCCTTGCTTCTTGGAATAGGTCATTAGTAACTTTTTTTTACAGAATGGATATTGTCACTTGTTTCAATGGTTGATATCATCCCCTTTCTATGCACTTATCATGTTTTCATGGATGCACTATAACTAACTTCTAATATATGATATCTTTATTATCACAGTGCAGTGAATATGAATCGTGTGTTGTCCTTATCTTTTTCTTAATCAGACTATGCTATTCCATGTGTTCCGCATCTTTCACTGCATGGATTGAGAGCATATCACGATATTAGAAAGTATTTGTCATGTTGTGCTGATTTGACATAATTTTGCCATAGTGAGGTAGAGTAGCTGGTTAAGAAATGACAAAAGCATAGATGAATAAATTGTTTCTGTTTTGATTACTGAACATGCAGAGTTTCTGCCTTTTTGCTGTCAGTTAGATAATTTTCTGATAGACATTTCTGCTATAAATACGTCAATTCAAACATTTGATTGTGTGAAAGAAATTTCAGATTTTATGTGCTTGTAGAATATCAATTTTTGATGTAGTTGAATGTGATGCACTATTTTTTGCAGAGAAGTGATTGGTTGGAGAGCCTAGTTGAGTGTGGAGAAGAGTTGTGATCTAAGTGCTGCTTCATAGGTATGGGCAATATATGGCTTATGAGCAATGGGTCAAAATACTTATTCTGTCCAATTGCGGCCCCTTTGTGTTAAATACAGTTTGAAAGACAATTTCTAAATTTGTGTAGTCAGAGCTGCATGCAGAGTGCTTAGCTGGTGTCACAGCCGTAAACTTAATCATCTTTATGGTAGACATATGGTTGAATATACCTTGTGAGCCTTGCTGGTGTTGTCATGTGGATATGGTGTCCTGTTTTATTCAGCCCTACATACTCCTATAAGCTTTCCTGGTGTCATTGTCGTTGTTTATAATCATTCCAAAATATAGATTAGCTATGCATGGCCTTGTACGTATACATAAGAGTTCACAATGACATTCCAAAATATTGATTAGCTATTCGCCAGAAATAAGCAGGATTCGAAGGCTCAGATCAGTGCAACTCACACCTAATAATTATCAGGCTCTGAACATTGTCAGCTGCAAACCTTATTATTTATTACAGTATTCTCTATTCGCACTTCTAAATTTGTACTTTGGTTTATAATGGTTTTGCAGGATCTCAAGAACACCTTATACTCAATGTAGTTAGAGTTTACTGTTAAACGTCTTCTATGTTGCTGCTCATGTATTATTATAAATCTTGTAGGCTGCAGCAACTTGAGTAGATGCTTTGTAGATAAGTTGTATCTGAAGTTTGTAAAGAATTTGATTGCTGAAATGGATGAAATATGTGTAATGTTTGCTGAAATGGATGAAATATGTGTTTTTCTATATCGTGATTAGTGACGCGTTAAGCCAAGGTGGGTCGCTGCTGAGATCCACATTAGTGACGCGGCTCAACAGCCTTTGCCACCTGCCAATAAAAGCAATCGGCAAAGAACCCTTTGTCACCTGCCAAAAAAGGCAATCGGCAAAGAATTTCTGTTTTGAAAAAAATTAAAAGAGCCCTTTACCACCTACCAAGAAAGGCAGTCGGCAAAGAGCCCTTTACCACCTGCCAAGAAAGGCAGTCGGCAAAGAGCTCCGTCATCTCACAACGGCGTTCGTTCCCTTTGCCGACTGCCATACTGGCAGGTGGCAAAGGCTTTGCCGACTGTTTTCCTCTTGGCAGGTGGCAAAGGTTTCTTTGCCGACGAATTCTTTGCCACGTGTTCTTTGCCGACTGCCACGTGTAAAGCAGTCGGCAAAGCCTTTGCCACCTGTTTTAGGGTCTTTGAGTCGGCAAAGAACGGAATTGCAGTAGTGTTCATCCTAAGGAACGGTGTATTCCTATATATATAAGTATTTCTCACGCGAGAGGAGTTGGTGGAGTCAACTCTGTGAACCGAGGTTAGTACCACGTCAGTCAAGAGGATCGACGACGCGAGTTGCTAGCCTGGTGGGCCATTGCAGAACACTCGTGGCGGCCGTGCGTCACACGGCACAAGGGAATCATACGTATGGTTATGATCAACATTGACAATGTAAATTCGCAAGAGTCTTATGTAACATAAGGGTATGTAGTGGCAGTCGCAGAAACGGACTAGAAGAGGGGTAAATAATAACGCATGGCAAAAAATTTTGCTCGCTGTACATAGTACACTAGCTAATAAAATATAGCAAAGATTGATACCGATTTAAAGTGGTCAAAGATACATAGAACTGTGATGAGGATAGAAATGTACCAAATACAAAGAGCCTTCCATAATCCTTAATTAAAAAAAATCCATGTTGAATTTCCTGGTAAAAAAATCCATGTCGAATTTACACCACTTGAACCACCATTATGTAAGTAGTATTTTTCTATACGACTGTAGCGAGGATAACTTTTACAGTAGATATCAGCAGCATATCTATAATATCTTTGTTCTCTAGCAAAGCTATTCTATGCTGGGCAAAAAAGACAGGCAGCAGCTGAGATCCCTTTCTTTGACGTCACCTCAACCAACTACAGAAAATTGGAGTATGTCTACTAGTAGTAATAATAATTAATAGGCACGTGCAACTTGCGGTCACTCCATCCCATAAATAAAGAGATAAAAATATCCTTGTTCTTGTTTGTGGTATGTCCTCTGAGAAAATACAAATGGCTTATGCTGATCGAGCAGTATCCTGAGGATAGCGGAGGCAACTCTGTGCACCTCTGCATTGACCGAGAGGTTAGCACCACGTCGAACAGTTAAGAGGACCACGCGAGGGCTAAGGCATACTAGAACCCTCGCGACGGCCATGCGTCACATGGCACAACGGAATTATCTATGGTTTTGACCAACATTGACAATGTATGTAAATTGATAAGAGTCTTAACACCGAAAAAAATAGCGGGCTATTTTTCCGCTATAGCGGGATATTTAAAACGCCGCGATGATATCGTCATTTTCCCGCTATCAGCGCTATCTCCGCTATTTTCCGCTATAGCGCCGCTAAACCGCTATATCGGCATAGCGCCGCTATTTTTCCGCTAAGCCTGAAGTGTGCTTAGTGCTTGTCATTTCATTTATGTTTCAGACTTTTAGTTGCTTATCGAACTATGGCACTTGTGGCTTTATGCCTTTTGCTTTTGAATTTGGATTGTAATAAATAGACTATTAGATCTTGGGTTGTGACTTGTGAGTTACTTGTCACTTGTGAGATTTTAGTTTTAAACTTTTCATCTGGTGTGTGCTGTATTTAAATAGCGGGCTCTAGCGGCGCTATAGCGGAGCTATAGCGGCACCATAGCGCGACCGCTACGTCGTATAGCGGTCGCTATAGCGGCGCTACAGCGGAAAATAGGAGCCAGAATCAGCCAACGCTATTTTTGATAGCCCGCAATTTTTTTCGTGGCATGGGTATGTTAAGTTCGCGGGGAAGAGACAGCCGACCGGCAGACTGCCCGCCTGATCTCGGGGTCTACACCCATCGAATATGCTCGTAGGTGCCCTCCGGAGGAGTTAGGATGAGCCTGAGTGCGTCCATAGTCGCTGCTCGGGGCTCAAGAGCTCGGCTACAGCATGCAGGCAGCACAG
The DNA here is from genome assembly GCF_000003195.3 of Sorghum bicolor. NCBI lineage: Eukaryota > Viridiplantae > Streptophyta > Magnoliopsida > Poales > Poaceae > Sorghum > Sorghum bicolor. The sequence goes on along the minus strand of NC_012879.2, from coordinate 16,337,314 downwards.
CAGCGGTCATCCAATGTCCATGAGGCCAAACTGGCCACTCTCGACATGGTCACGCAACAGACATGGCGCATCAGGACAAATGAGTCCCCAAGCTCCAAGGGTAGGGGGGGTCCTGGCCCGTGCTCTCGTCAACCCCTTCGAGCAGGAGAGCTCCTTGGACGCCAAGAAAGCCTCGATAAGGCATACTTAGGGGAGGCCACATAAAAGACACACAACCCCTAATAGTCAAGCATCGAACGGAGGCAGAGGCATCAGAAAATGGTTGTAGCCTTGTTAGCTCCCTCCTAGACAACAAGATGGTGCCCAGAAACACCATAGCAAAGGACACATACGCCCGGTGTATAGACCTTAGACTAGAACAGAAACCGACTTATAAATCATGACCTCCTCATGATATAAGGGGAGGCATGGACCCTTAGAGGTTTTTTTCTTTCAGGATTCCTTGTTGGGTTTCTTAGATTCTTATAGGGTTTAGAGGCATAGGAGAGGATGGGGAGTTTAGGCTTTGGATCATCAACCAGACTCGATCGCAAGAGCATCAGGATAGCACCACGCGATCCCCCCTGCCAATCTCTCTCGATTCCACATTGTAACAACCCGATTGGGCATTGCTAACATGAAAACACCACACTGCTAGCATGTCGGTCCCTTATTTTTGAGAGTCCAAAGTGCATCTGTACTTGCTTCAGGATTCTGCACAAGTACACACCAAATAACAGAAATGGCTTCCATATATATATATAGCTAAAAATAAGGTCTTACAATAGTGGCCCAAAGGGATGCTTTACATATCTCATGGGGTTCTATTGTAGTGAAGTCACATTTACTTATAGTGGGATGGTAGCTACTATAGCAGTATTTTCTAGCATAGTTCCATTCCTAAACCACAGGCATGCTTGAGCGTGGTCAAATCCCTAGGTCCTAAACTTCTTCCAACAGTTCCTATCATTGCGGGACTCCTACTTTTCATGGTTCACCTCTTCATCATAGTTGCACAGTTCCTCAAATTCTATGAGTCAACAACGGGTGAGTACAATGTACTCAGTAAGCAGTAACCATAGAGAGTGGGTGGTGGAGGCTGGTCTGTGGAGGTGAATGGTGATGGAGGATGGTGAAAGTGGTAGGGTGAAGTAGTCATATTTAAAGTTGGGGCCTTGGTAGAGTTTTACCATTTTCAATAGTTTCTGGGTTACTACTAGAGATTCATTATACATATTAACACATTTTCATTACACAAAGGTAAATCTAATCATAAGAGAACTAATCCTATTGGTTGCCCATTCCAAGGACATGGCTATTTGAATAGATTTAATATACTCTGCATAGGGTGTACGCTTCTTCCCACATGATAGGCACAGTGCCATCCATAAAATGGATGAAATAGGCCTAACAAGACCACATACCCAAAAGTATGCGTCCTTAGATATCCATATAATTCCACCATGGATTCTTAGGGTGTGGAAACACACAAAGATTTAGATGTGTTGGGTACCGTAACCTAGGGTACCCAGAGTAGAGAGCTAAAAATCCATCTGCTCTCCTTAGTAATAGGCTAGGCCGACCAAACTGTCACTCTCCATCCTGCCCGAGACCTAATGACAAGGCCTTAGATGGAGCCGAGACCAGTCCACTTTCTCCGCCTCAACCCATACCTAATATCTAGGCCTCGAATAAGGTCAAGACTTAGCAACCTCTGACTCGCTCGACCCCTGGGATCGGGCGCCCTTCTCCCATTGATGCGCTTGAGACCTCTCCTGACATCAACCACGTCGGGGCCACAGTACGGCAGGATACGACGGGAGTCAAATCCCACCACGGTCATGCCACGTAGAGCGAGGCATGACGATCACTGTACTATCTACTCCCTTCACTATACCACCTGCTCCCATCTTGGTGTGTACGGCCAAGACTCGGGAGGACGTTCAGACATCAATCTAGGTTCCTGTGACCACACACTCCCTAGAACCTAGGGCATGGTCTACAACCAAGAGGGTCTTGGGTCTCTACTCTGATCAATGAATAGGGGTCAACACGCCCGCTATAGGTATGTACATCCCATCTATAGGACAAGCAAGGCTCGGCACGACAGCCACAGGGATGGACATGCCTCGTATGACAACAACGACAGACTATAACACTAGAGGAATGGGGAGCCACTCCACCATACATCACCACGCTTGACTCAGCCTTGGATTCTAGAGTAGCAGCATAGCGCATACACATGTAACTCATGCCTCCTCTTACAACTATAAAAGGAGGAGGCAGGGTCCTATTCTATGATGTAGACACATTCACAGAAGAAACTAGCAAAAAACACAACACCACAACAATCCCACATGAGACTTGGGAACAACTCCCTCTATCACCCCACTTGTAACCTCTACTACAAGCACTTAGGTGCAAGATAATACAAGATCTCTACCACTACTAGACGTAGGGCACTCTTGGCCTGAACCAATATAAATTGCTTGTGTTCTTGTTGTTTCACCATCCAGAATGAGGGCATGCAGATACAAAATCACTAGACGGTGGTAGGACCAAGTGTTCAAACATCGACAATTGCACGCTAGGTAGGAGCCTTCTGCGTGCGACATCACTTCCCTCACCAAGCTCTAGATGGCTGACAACCATCACCCACTTCACCTCAGCATGGTCATCTGGTTTGGGAGCCTCGAGTTCATGTCGCTCAATTACGACAACAACATGGTGCTTGTTGGCAAATCTTAACGCACACCGGCTAGAGTAAGATGTGACAAGTATCTAGAAATGGTGGCGCCTAACCAGCACTACTTAAATGCAAGCCTAAGCTGTTACTAGGATAGGGTGTCAGGCTACCCTAAGCAACGGCTCCAGAAATGCTAAGCAACGCTAAACTCTAGCGGTGACGCAAGACGTACCAAGGGTAAATCTACAAGCGCACAGGTATCACTGTAGCACTTCAACCGTGGTAAGTATCCGCGGTGTCGTAATTTATAGTTCGCTCACGGGAAGCGGACTAAGACTCTCTTAATAAATATATGGATAGATATCTGTGGTTTGTGTCTACTCAATCTAAGTTCACTAGTGCTAATAAGGGGGGTAAGAATAGCAAGATAGAATAATAGATAAGTCAGATAAAGGTAAGTAAAGATAACTGGTGGTGAGCTTGCTAGGTGGGAGGACAACGAGTGAGTAAGGACTCCTATGTATCTAACTCTACTTCTGTGTTCTAATCCTAATTAATGTAAATGACTCTACTAGACTAGTATCCAAACAGTCTTGTGTGGTGGAAGTCGACTACAATAGGAGGACAAAACTCCCACTCTAGACTAGACTACACTACACTTGATCTCCCACTCTAGACTAGACTAGACTACACTTGATCTCCCAAGTGGGATTTGGAAATGAAAATGAGAGATGGAAGATGGGAGATGTAGGTGGAGGACCCCTCCTTATATAGGGGTGAGAGAGGGGGTGCCACATCAGCGATACACGTGCTCCTTCCTTCTCCACTATTGGATGCACCGACCTCCCAACCACCTTAGATTGATGGTTGAAGCTTTACCACACATGGTGAATGTGAGGAAGGTCGGTGGGAGTGAACCGACTCCAGATGGGGCCCACATGTAGGTTGGTCGACCTGCCCTGTGGCTGACAGTGGGTCCCACTGACCTTCTGGAACATCCTTAAGTCGATGGGAGGCTAGGCCAGGTGGCATCACCCAATTGGTCGGTTGGTCGACCGACCTTTGGGGCCCCTGGCCCACCACTGGCCTCCTGGTGGTGTCCCACTTGTCATGTGAAGTGTTGTCCAAAATTGAGTCTAGTTGCATACTTGCTTGCTTCCATGTGGGCCCAAGGATCCATGTGCTAAGTGTTTGAACCGTTGAGGGCAAGCACACTTGGATCCAAGGGTTGAGATTGACTCCTTGGAGTATGCCATGGCTCATGCCATGGAGGGGAGCCCCTGGTGGGCCCAAACCATGGTCGGTCGACCTAGGTTATGGGGCCCATAGGGCTCATTTCCTTCTTCCCTGCTTTGAACAAGCTAAGAGTACAAGTGGAACTTTATTAGTGATAAATATGGTCATGTGATGCTTATCTTCCTTCAATCGAGGACTGTTGACGGGATTTTAAGTATATAGAACTGGGTCTTATTTCCCGTCAACAAGATCCCCCAAGCTTAACCTTTGCTCGTCCTGAGCAAAAAATCAAGACTTGGTTCGATTGGATCAGGTATTATCACTAAGTTAACATCTTAATAGTACTAAGTGCACAACAAAGAGCTTCTCCTTTAATGGAAAACTTAGCAATGCTAACACACCAATGTTACTTTACCGCCCATGGGGCTTATAGCATTAACTCAGTCTTGGGGTGTTGAGAGATAGAACAGCTTTGACTGGACATCTACTTTTCTCATTCTTTAGCAAGTTTCATGCCAAAGGTTTTTTTGCTAAGTTTTTCAAAATAAATCTTCATGTTCCTCATATGGTTTCTCTCAAGTCACTCAAGTGGTGTATAAATCCTTACCGAGGCATATGAGTAAGTTGCTTTCTCTATGTAATCCTACTATAATAAAGGCTTATGTGGAACTCAAGGTAGGAACAAGGGGATGGCGTACTTACATTGCATATGTTGTGAAGTCAAACCTCGGATCCTTGGAGGAAGAGTAGTGTCATGCTCGAGATCAAGATATATGTGGAAAGGTGGTATGAATATGATGGCTAGATGGCTCCTTTATTTGATTGTGCTCTCTCTTTTTTTCTTTCTATTGAGACAAGGCTAGCATTTTTCTCTCTCTTTTTTTTCAAGGACTTGATGATGTCCTTCCTAACAAGATGATTATTTTTCTATAGCCTTTGCTTTATGTCTCATCTAACACTTAGCTATTAGACAGAGAGATTCTACACTTAGAGCATGGAGCATCTATATATGGTGGAATGGAATGGAATGGTATGGAATGTTGTATACTCCCAGTGTACGAGCAGAAAATGTATGTGGATGGTGTGGATCTTGATCTCACTAAGCTAATAACAACTTTTAGCAACTGTAGTTAGTTGCTGATTAAGGGTTGTGGTGTAGTGTAAACCAAGGGTCAACAAGAGTTGACAACTCTCAAGACAAGCAAGCAGCCTATGTGCTAGGTTTCTATCATGTAGAGCATATATGGCTTGTGGTAGGAATTTAACACCATAGAGGAATAATTAAGTTTTTATTCATCTTTTAAAAAATTAAATTCTCTGGCAATCATGCATGCTTAGAACAATAGTATAGATCTCTTATCTTAGCTATATCATGTCTCACAACAACTTAGACTTTGTTTTAGCACTTGCAACCCACTAAGTGTTCAAGTTCATGATGGTTAAGAATGCTAAGTAGTTCATACTTACAGAAATGCTAAGTTGTAAACAAGTACTAGAGAAACATTAACTAGCAATTTCATCATCATTTCCATAGGAAGGATAGCACACATGAAGCATATATACAAAAAAAGGAAATAAAGCAAATAAAAACTTTTTTGTAATTTTTTATGCAAGAAGGAAACAAACAAAATGCAATAAAGCAAGAATTAAATTAGGGGGTTTGGAAACTTACCTTGGATAACTTACCTTAGTGGAGGAGAGAATCTCCCCCAATCTTGCCTTCCTGCTCGCTGGGGTGGTTGATACCCAAACCACTGGTCCCATCGGTACTCACTCTCAGCTTGGAGGCTTTGGGCCATGTCTAAGTTCTCTTGCATGAGCTGCAAGGTGGTCTACTGTCCGATGTTGATGTTCTCCATATCGCTGATGAGTGTCTCCATTCCAGACGGTGGTTGGCGCTTCCCCCTACCACGAGGGCAAGGGGTGCGCACTGCTGAAGACATCCTGGAGTGATGAGGTGTTTCCATGTGCTTGGAGTTCACCTCATCCTTCTCTTGTGGTGTAGCGTAAGCGGGACTAGCTTGCCGTTGAGCAGCACGGGACCGTGCTCTCGTCATCCTGTCCGTCCCTGCAACAGGGTTGGCTCTATTCTCTCTTCCTAGCCTTAGGGTTAGTGACGAAGCATTATACAACCAAAGGTCCTCATCGGGGAGAGAGACCTCAATAGGATGGTTCCCATAAATCATTTTAAGGCCATTATTGGGATCTCTTTTAATCAAATTAGCACTCCTAAACATCTGCTCACCTAAGATAGATCTATCATCCTGGATGTACTCTACTTCATTTGTTTCAAGCAAACCCGTAGATTTAGCAATTCTCGTGATAAGTGAAGTAAAGCATAGGGGCATGCTAGGTGCAATGGAGGAAATCCAAAAAGGTACTAGCCACTTGATAGGTGAAAATATAATTTTATTTACCATGGCATAAAGGATTTGCAATTCTTTAAAGCCTATATCATCCACACTAGTACCAGGGAAGAGAGTGACTATGATCCAAAAGTACATGAATCTTAAGGTTGGGTTATGGATTTGGACTGGTCTACAAACACAGAGATTATTCGAGCAAGTAATCAACTTCCAGAACTTAGCTAAGTCAAAGTTTTGCAAAGCATGATCTATATCTAGCTCACAATCTTGATCAAAGCCTAGACATGTACTTAGTTCACTCCAAGTTAAACTGTAATATTTGTTGAACATGCGAAAAGTTACTCCCACATCGTTTGATTTTAGTGTGGCAAGAAATTCTTGAGAGAGTAATTTTACACCAAATTCAGGAACTAACCCAAATCCACCCCAACCAATGGCATAAAAGACGGTAGGAAAGTCGATGCTCATACCTGATTGGTCCAAGAGTTGCTTGTCAAAGACAGTGGTGTGGTTGAAGCCGCAAGTGCGAAGGGTGTAGAGTTTCCCTAGCTCTTCATGAGTGAGTAAGAGGTTGTTGTGGGGCTCCAGTATCCTATCAGCGGGGATAAAGGGAACAAGTGTGTGTAGTTATTCCTCCTCAACTCTCTCATGGCTCCTACTCTCAAAGTGGTGAGAGCTCGAGGATGAGCCATCACCTTCCTCTTCATGGTGAGCTTGGCGGAGATGAATTTCTTCATGCTAGCTTCAAAAGTGAACAAATAAGACCAAGCTTTCTACTATACTACTATGCGAAAGGGAAATGTTTTTGGGTTTATATCTACTACTACACTAAGCTTGAGAAGGCTTGGAACACTAAAGAGAAGAGAGAAGGCCAAGTGAGCTCGAGATGATTCTGTTGGTTGTAGTGTGGAATTGAGCTCACATTGGGGTGCTATTTATAGGGGTGAAAGGGCATGGCAAAACCCCCCATAGGGCAGGTCGGCCGACCAGGGTTCACACCCTTTGAAGCATGCCTTCAACTTTGCAGAGGGAACCTAGCCTCGTGTTTGCAAAAAGTCACCAAGTGGGACCAAAAGCATGGTCGGTCGACCAAGACTTTTGCCCCTGCCACTTTAATCATGCTATGTTGGGTTGTCTGATAAAGATGGTGGTGGTGCTGACCTAAAGTTGCTGCTGGTTGCCTAGGATTCCCATGTTTAGTGCTTGGTGAAAGAGAAAAGGAGAAAGCAAAAGAAGGGACAAGCACCAAAGTGATTTCCATGGACCATGGGGACCCTTAAGCATGCATTGTTACTCCCTATGCTAGCTTTGGTTGTTGGAATGTTCCCTAAAGCATCAATGTGCTTAAAGTAACATCCTAAGCTAAAGTCATGAGCATTGGACCATCTCACCTCAATTTATGGCTAGTGTCTTGAGCATGGGATCCTTTGACATCATCAGTTGGAGGTAGTAGGATGCCTGGTGGCACCAAGGCCAGGTCGGTCGAACTGCCTTTTGGACACCAAGGGTATCCAATGCTCCTCCAAGGATTCCTACTTCTAGCTAGAGTGGAGGGAGAGGTGGTGGACCCCACAAAGCGAGGTCGACCGACCTGGCAATGGTGGCCCCACTAGCTCACCTTTTCTCTAATCACTCTTCTCAAGTTTTATTATTTATATCTAAGTTATTTGGTCGAAATAAAAAAATGCATTTTTTAAGTAAGCATGCAATTGAAAAGCAAAATTTAAATGCAGAACATAAATATGAGATAACTACTGACATACCTGGTCAATGGAGGGCTCCATGTTTTAGGTCCATAGAGCAGGACCTCTCCATCGGGTTTCATTCTGTGGACGGCTCGGTTGGTCCTGAAGACGGGGACCGTGCAGGCATCTCCTTCTCCCGCCATTCCTTTTTGGAATGTTCCGCTTGCTTGGCGGGTTCCTCCTTCTGTTCGGCCTTTTTGGCCGACTTGCCATTGTTGTACCTCCGGCGGGATTTGCCACGAGGTTTCTCCTCCAGTTTTGTGTCCTTCGGCTGCATGTTAGTTTTATAGCTATTGAAAGGAGATTTGATCGTCTTACATGCGAACTGTAGATGGATCTAGCCCGACTCGACGTAGATGACGGCATTCACCGTGTTCAGGAATGGTGGTCCCAGGATGACGGGGACGTCGATGTTCGACCCTATGTCGACGATGACGAAATTGACAGGGTGTTTGTTGATATTTGGTAACGCAATAAGGAATTGATCCGCAAGCGCACGGATATCGGTGAGCACTTCACCCGGGATGTTATCCAGAGTATCGTATTTATATTTTTATCACTAGGAGAAAGAGTGCATCTGACTAACCCGGTCTATTACTACTAACCTTTAGGTTACAAAGAATGTTTCTCGATGTGAGCGATGTATAGAGAAGACTACAACCGTAATCTCATTCTAACCTTAGTAAGGATGATCTACTGTTTTGTTGGGGAAGATCACAGAATCTAGACACCACAGAGGATGTTCAACCCGCACCTATAAACCCTATCGATCCTACTAACGGGATATGTGCTGCAAAGGTAACTCGGAAATGTCACATTCCTCGCTACTACCACGGTCCAGCTATTCAGGGGATATCTATGAGTATCCTAGCCCAAACACCACGTTTACGCTAGAGATGATTACTCTAACCTCTACGCGAAGAGATCAAAGTAAACTCATTAACCAAAGAACAATAAAACAAGAACTTACTAGAATTTAGATGTCGAAATACTGAAGAATCCTAGGAGCAAGCCTCAAGATAGAAGACTTGATCCCGCAGGTGTAACCTCAGAGTAGACACCGACAGGTCGGGCTTCCTCCGATCTACACCTCCACTCTTTCTCTCTCAATCTAGTAGATCTAGTCTACTCTCACATTGGATGCTAAGCCCTAAGTCTATGTAGAGGAAAGGTTATCCTTCGAGGGCACCTCTCAACTATATGATGAACTTGTTCTCCTCCAGGGGCCAGGGGGTCTCCTTATATAGTCCCCTTAGGTGAACGTGGGCCGTCGGATCAAATCGACATTGATTGAACGGTTATCCTTGATCCTTTAGGTCGGTGGAGCATGATCCACGAAGTTGAACTTGATTGGCCGAAACACCAGGGCGGGCGCCCTAAGGGGGAGGGCGGGCGCCCTGCCCCTGGGCCCGATTGCCTTCCCGTTCGTTCCCGTGGCTTCTGGAGTATTCTAGATGGTAGAAAATTGTGTGGCACGTAAATATCTCTATGTAATCCCGACATGTGGGCCTTTCTTCCCTATTTCCTGATAACCTGCTGTAGAAATAGATAAACAACAAAACTCGTGGAATTCTGTCAGATCAAACCCTAATTCTAGGTGTTGTTTGTATATTGGTCCTTTTCCTTGTTTATTTGATAATTAAAATTGATACTTAAGAAACGTCAACAAACACCCCCATACTTAGGCTTTTACTCGTCCTCAAGAAAAGGATGGTTAAGAAAAATATCTAGGTTTAAAACATTGTAAAACATTCTCTTCATACCTGCAGGGTGTTGTAAAAATTCACTGTGTACCGTAGTCAGGGAAATATATGGTCAAGAGTAGAGATCCTTTCTTCTCAATCCTGTTACTTGGAGTTTTTGTATATTTTTGAGAAGAAATTTAGCATACCTTTATCCTCATAGGTTCTGTCAGATCATGAATTATCTTTTATATATCTCACTGAGGCTGTTTTAATTTGCAAAAATTCTCTAGCATACTTACCTTGCATTTATTGCCTGATCAAAACAGGATCCGAGGAAAGGAATGTCATACTCTTAGATCAAAAACTTTGGAAATTAAAAACTTCTCAACTCTTACTAGCATATTGCTTATTTCAGGGACCATGGGCTATCATTTTCTTTCTTTTCTATTTTTTTCAGGTGGATACCGAGGTACCCCTAATTCTACTGCCGGACACTTGTCCATTTTTTCTGCGAGGTTGTCGAGCACTTGCTCCATTTTATTTCCTTGAAATATTCATATTTTTGCATAGCCCATGCCTCTAACGCAATAATACTTCGGAAGAGTGAATCTTTCTGAATAAATGTCTTGATCTTAGGAGCATGATAAATCTCTCAACAAGGGTCTAACTCATTTTGAACAAACTCAATACAGAGCAGATAGCTTTTATAATTATCATAGTTAATATTTTTAGGTTTATCAGGCATATAAAATACTGAGGATGGTAGCTAGAATTTTTGAAGATTTTGAAATAAATTCTCCAAGCAACAACGATATCAAGAATAAGATACTCATACTCTACCATTTCATATTCCATAGTGACTTAAGTAACAGAGGGGTTTTAAATGACTTTTAATAATTGCAAGTTTTCAGGAAATATCACAGAGTGAGATTAATCATGATTAGAAACATTTTAATCTTTTTAATTTATCATGTCGGAGACAATATTCTGCAAATCCATGATATATATGTATGTGTAAAGTGTGCAGAGTATGTACCTGAATCGTGGAGTGGTGTAGTCGAAGTACGTTTGGCGTGTCGAGGGATCTCCCCCATACTTGTTTTCTACTTTCTTGCATAAAAATAAAGTAGAGACACACAAGACATAATAGTAATAATACTCTTTATTAATCTTGAGGCATTTATTACAAATGACTAGTAATGAACTGAAGCTAATAATAGATCTAAACCGAATTTAAAGATAAATAACTAAGATGCATTGCCTCAAGATCTAATCTAGATAACTTAGCGGCGCTCTAAGTCCCTAATCTTCTTATTGGCACTAGCAAGATCATGCCTAAGACCTAGTATAATGGTGTTCTGGTTAGAGAGCTGCCTAGTGATAGAGTTAACCGAGGACTGGAGCTCTATGATGACCCTGTCTAGCCTATGAACGTCCTCATCGATATCTATTATAGTCTTGCGACGCTTAGGAGGTGTCTCGAGAGCGTTGAGAGCGTGCTTCGGGGCTGCCTTTGGAGGGATGAAACAGACTTTGGCTGCTCTAATCTCCTCAAAGTAAGGCCTCTCCTCCTCTGAAGTGTAGCGGATGTTGCTGATCTCGCCGCTCCGGTTGGTCTTGACTCCAACGACCCTCTCATTGGGTCTGGGTGGTAGGATCCTTGTGCCGGCTGGCACCTTAACGGTGGCCTCCTTCTTGGCTGACGGTCCCTTGAGAAGTAGGGGCTGCGGCGGTGCGGTGAAAACTTGTTGAGCATGGTAGGATTGGGTGGAGCTGTGCTGGCGTAATGGCATGGCTTCTAGCTGTCGCTCTGTGTTGGCCGGGACGAGAGCGTAGGCGTCGGGGTCTTCCTTCGGCTTCTTGTTGAGGTCGTAGGGGACGACTTCCCAATCGTCGTGGAACTCTTCGGCCAATGGAGCAGCGAGGGACTAAGCAAGCTCTAATTGAAGAAGGAGAGAAGGCTTGTATGAATTGGTGTTTGAAAACTGACATCAGGGGTCTGTTTATATAGGGGTCAAAAAGTGCCTCTAGGGTTTGTTCGGGCTACTCCCGCCGCCGTGCGTGCGAAACTTTTCATCTGTATGATTATTTAGTTTACCATAAATGTGTTTATCATGACGGAGGAAATCCGGACCGAGAGAGGATAGGGGCTGGGCGCCCGCCCTCTTCATCAGGGCGCCCACCCTATGCCTGGCCCTTCTATGGGCCCGCTTCCTCGAGCGTGCTTCGAGATGCAGACTTTATTCGAAAAATATATACGTGGCCCAAAAATGTCAGATTAAAAAGGTTAGGCTCTAAATCTCCATGGGAAGGTAGAAATGGATCACGTCTATCTCTTCTAATTCTTTATTGGGCTCTAAAAATAATTTAAGACGTTGACGATTTACCTTGAATAACGTACCTTCGTCATTTTGAAGTGTGATAGCTCCGTGGGATGATGAATTGATTACCTTGAATGGTCCTTCCCATTTACTCCGGAGTTTTCCATGTCCGAAAAAGCTTCACCCTAGAATTAAAAAGTAATACCTTATCTACAGGTGCGAACTCCTTCTTCTTGATTCTCTTGTCATGCCACCTTTTGACTCTTTCTTTATAGATCTTCGAATTGTGATATGCTTTCTCTCGCCATTCTTCCAATTCTGATAGTTGCATTCTTCTATGATCTGCAGCGACATCTAGGTCCATATTCCATCTCCTTATGGCCCAGTGTGCTTTGAATTCTAATTCAACAGGTAGGTGGCATGTCTTCCTGTACACCAATTGGTACGGGGACATTCCAATTGGGGTCTTGTATGCTGTCCGGTATGCCCAGAGTGCATCGGGTAACTTGTCCTTCCATGCCGTTCCTATTTCATTGACTGTCTTCTAAAGAATATTCTTGATTTGCTTGTCAGAAGTCTCTGCTTGTCACTTGTCTGAGGATGGTAGGGGGTAGCGACATTGTGACGAATTCCATGTTTTGATAGATATTGCTTGAAGCGTTTGTCGATGAAGTGTGCTCCTATATCACTTATCACTACTCTGGGGACTCCAAATCTTGGAAATATAACTTCTTCAAACATCCTCTTTGAACTGATGTTGTCGGCGTGCTTACAAGGTAATGCCTCTACCCACTTGGAGACGTAGTCAACTGCCACCAAGATGAACTCACACTTCTTTGATGGGGGAAATGGACCCATGTAGTCTATTCCCCAGGCATCAAAGAGCTCAATCTGAAGGTTGTTGGTGAGTGGCATGGCATCTCTTGTGTTTATGTTTCCGTGCCTTTGACATGGCCCATATCTTCTGATATATTGCTTCGTGTCTTCATACATTGTAGGTCTGTAGAATCCACACTGCCAGATCTTTGAATGTGTACGAAATGCTCCATAATGACCTCCATATGGTGATGAATGACATCTGTCGATGATCTTCCATCCTTCCTCAGTGGTCACACATCTCCTGAGTAAGCCATCAGAGCATACTCGGAAGAGGTATGGCTCATCCCATATATGTGAACGACTTTCTTGAATAAGGTTCTTCTTGTTTGCTCCTGGTGGTACATATCCTGAAACCATAAAATTAACAATATCTGCATACCAGGGGTCAGACCTGTTAATCCCGTAGAGCATGTCGTCTCGGAGTGAATCATTGATGGGGTTTCCTATGGATTCTTAAAATACATTCTAGACAAGTGATCAGCAACAGAATTTTGTACTCCCTTTTTATCTTTTATTTCTATGTCAAATTCTTGAATTAATAAGATCCATCTTATCAGGCGAGGTTTAGCATCTTTTTTAGTGAGCAGATATTTTAGTGCAGCATGATCAGTGTAAACAATTATATTAGCTCCAACTAAATAAGATCTACATTTATCAACGGCAAAGACAACAGCCAGAAGCTCTTTTTCAGTGGTTGCATAATTAAGTTGAGCTCCTGTCAAAGTTTTGCTGGCATAAGCAATTGCATGATGCTTCTTATCTTTAGTTTCTCCCAAAACTGCCCCCACAGCATAATCACTAGCATCACACATAATTTCAAAAGGCAACGACCAATCAGGGGGTTGAATGATTGGTGCAGAGATGAGTGCATTCTTTAATAAATTGAAAGATGTTAGGCATGCATCATCAAATTCGAAAGGAGCACCCTTGGCTAGCAAAAGAGTAAGTGGTCTAGCAATAAATGAAAAATCTTTTATGAATCTGCAATAAAAACCAGCATGGCCAAGAAAGCTTCGAATTCCTTTTATATTCACAGGTGGAGGTAGTTGTTCAATTACTTCAATTTTAGCTTTGTCTACCTCAATACCTCTTTCAGACAGTAAGTGTCCCAGCACTATTCTTTCCCTAACCATAAAATGACATTTTTCCCAATTAAGGACTAAGTGCTTTTCTTCACATCTTTGCAAAATCTTGTCTAAGTTTTCAAGACAACTATCAAAAGTTTTTCCATAAACAGAGAAATCATCCATGAAAACTTCCATAATCTCTTCAATCATATCAAAAAATATAGACATCATGCATCTTTGAAAAGAAGCTGGTGCATTACATAACCCAAAAGACATTCTACAGTAAGCATAAGTTCCATATGGGCATGTAAAAGTGGTTTTGCTTTGATCATCACGATGGATCAGGATCTGGTGATACCCTGAATATCCATCTAAGAAACAAAAGAATGAATGGTTCGCTAATCGCTCTAGCATCTCATCTATGAAAGGTAAAGGAAAATGATCCATTCTCATGGCTTTGTTTAGTTTTCTATAGTCTATGCACATCTGCCACCCTGTGACGGTGCGTTGCGGAATTAGCTCATTCTTTTCATTCATGACGACAGTCATGCCTCCCTTTTTAGGCACAACTTGAACTGGGCTCACCCACTCACTGTGCGGCACAGGATATATAATCCCTGCATGCAGCAACTTTATAACTTCCTTTTTAACTACCTCTCTCATCGCGTTGTTAAGTCTACGTTGGGGTTGTCGAGAAGGTGAAACAGAAGGATTTGTCAGAATACGATGGGTACAAATCATAGGACTGATTCCTGTAAGATCTTGGAGTGAGTAGCCGAAAACTGAGTGATGTTTCTCAAGAATGGCCATCAAACGCAGAGTTTGCTCCTGAGTGAGTTTATCACTAATGATCACAGGAAACTCTAGATTATTGTTTAGGAAAGCATAGATAAGACCGGGTGGTAAAGTTTTAAGCTCTATGGGAGGTCTAGGTGTTTCTGCAAACTCGTCTAAGGGTTCAGGTTCAGAAGGTTCGGCCTCTTCTTCTATGAAGAAAGGAGCTTCTTCTTCTAAGTCGGGTTCATCTAAAAGCTCTAGAGATGCAACCTTTACCTCCTCCATAGGATCAGGCAAAAGATATGACTCGGCCTTATTATTTAACGAGTGTGAAATTGTTATTGAAAATTTAAAAGTTTTTCCAAAAGAAATGTGTAGCTTTCCAGTATGACCATCATAAAGGAGTCTTCTAAAAGGTTGTCCTATCAACAGGTCGAAGTCCCATGTATCAAAGATATAGAAGTTCAAATGAACCATGGAGCCTTCTACCATAAAGGGTAGGACATTAATCATTCCAAGACTGGGGACTAATCGTCCCAAAGATTCCTTTATGACCTTTGTTGTGGGGGTTAAGACCAAATTTTTAAATAATTTAAGTGCAAATGATTCAGACATGATGTTGATCCCCACAACAGGATTATAGAGAGCATCAAATTGTTCAGAATCATAAGCACAACGTATAGTTATAGGAGGTGTGTCCAAACGGATCACATCAGAGGAAAGCTCTGACTTCTCCAACCATTCGCAACTCATGACTGTGATAAGCTCTCTCAATTGATGTTCAGTTGACAAACAAATGCTAAAATGGTCGTTTTGGGGTCTGTCTATAGAATGGTAGTTTGAAATGTTTCCAAAATCGGCAAAAAGATCAGATTCTATATCCAGCATGAAATCCGGTGGTGGAATTTCTTCCTTTTGTGGCTCATAACATGGGATAGCTAAAGTAGATGGAGAATTTGGCAGAGTGCCTACTTTGGCTTCGTGAGTTTCATCATGAAGGGTATTATCCATCTCAGCTTCTAGGATTCTATCTAGGATCACTCTAGCGTCATCAGTAGGGATGCGAAAGAAAGAACCTCTAGACATTGTTTGTAGCATTTGTTAATGATCCTTCTGAAGACCTCGAAAAAAGTGAAATAAAAGAATAGGATCTTCAAGATTAAGGTTTGGACCAGATTCTAAAAGATCAGAAATATGTTTCCAGGATTTTCCTAAAGTTTCATTATCTTTTTGTTTAAAAGATAGGACTTCGAGTCTAAGGTTGCCGATACGGTCGAGGGAATAAAAATCTAGGCTAAAGTTGGCTCATAAAACTCCCCATTCACCTCGTTGTTGACTTACCTTCTGACTATACCATTGTCTAGCTTCTCCCCTTAAAGAGAAAGGAAAAAGCTTCCAACGTAAAGTCTTATCAGAAATGCCTTCAATGCGAAGACAATCACATGTTTGCTAAAAATCTATAATATAAGGGTTTTCGTCTTCCTTTCCTAAAAAAGATAGGTTTTGAATCATGGCAATCAACCTAGAACTTAACCTATACTGGGATGTTTGGATAGGCTGTGATGACTCCCATGGTAAAAGGTCAGTTTCCGAAGGTGTTGCAAATTGATAAATCGATTTAGAATCTTGGTTTTCCATATGGTAAGAATAAAGAAAATAAAGAATATAAAAAGATAATAAAAGATAACAGTATAGATACAAGCTAGTAGTAAGACTCAAGGTTATCTCAGCAAACCATCTTTCTCCCCTGCAACGGCGCCAGAAATGCTTGTTGATATTTAGTAACGCAATAAGGAATTGATCCGCAAGCGCACGGATATCTGTGAGCACTTCACCCGAGATGTTATCCAGAGTATCGTATTTATATTTTTACCACTAGGAGAAAGAGTGCATCAGACTAACCTGGTCTATTACTACTAACCTTTAGCCTACAAAGAATGTTTCTCAATGTGAGCGATGTATAGAGAAGACTACAACCGTAATCTCGCTCTAACCTTGGTAAGGATGATCTACTGTTCTGTTGGGGAAGCTCACGGAATCTAGAGACCACAGAGGATGTTGAACCCGCACCTATAAACCCTATTGATCCTACTAACGGGATATGGGCTGCAAAGGTAACTCGGAAATGTCACATTCCTCGCTACTTCCACGGTCCAGCTAGTCAGGGGATATCTATGAGTATCCTAGCCCAAACACCACGTTTACGCTAGAGATGATTACTCTAAACTCTACACGAAGAGATCAAAGTAAACTCATAAACCAAAGAACAATAAAACAAAAACTTACTAGAATTTAGAAGTCAAAATACTGAAGAATCCTAGAAGCAAGCCTCGGGTTAGAAGACTTGATCCCGCAGGTACAACCTCGGAGTAGACACCGACAGGCCGGGCTTCCTCCAATCTACACCTCCACTCTATCTCTCTCAATCTAGTAGATCTAGTCTACTCTCACATTGGATGCTAAGCCCTAAGTCTATGTAGAGGAAAGGTTATCCTTCGAGGGCACCTCTCAACTCTATAATGAACTTGTTCTCCTCCAGGGGCTAGGGGGTCTGCTTATATAGTCCCCTCAGGTGAACGTGGGCCGTCGGATCAAACCGACATTGATCGAATGGTTATCCTTGATCCTTTAGGTCGGTGGAGCATGATACGCGAAGTTGAACGCGATTGGCCGAAACACCAGGGCGGGCGCCCTGCCCCGGGCCCGATTGCCTTCCCATTCGTTCCCGTGGCTTCTGGAGTCTTCTAGATGGTAGAAAATTGCGTGGCACGTTAATATCTCTATGTAATCCCAACATGTGGGCCTTTCTTCCCCATTTACTGATAACCCCCTGCAGAAATATTCCCTGCAGAAATAGATAAACAACAAAACTCGTGGAATTCTATCAGATCAAACCCTAATTCTAGGTGTTGTTTGTATATTGGTCCTTTTCCTTGTTTATTTGATAATTAAAATTGATACTTAAGAAACATCAACAGTGTTGATATTTGGTAACGCAATCAGGAATTAATCCGCAAGCGCACAGATATCGGTGAGCACTTTGTTAACACTTACTAACACCACTTGGATACTAGGTTGTCATCCCCAGCATGGTGCCAGAGTTTACAAAGGTATTTATGAATATGTAGGCTCTCTAGAAAATAATCTATTCTATCCGCAAGCGCACAGATAAAATACCTCATTGTAGCATTTCACCAGGAAAGTATTCCAGGTATTGTTATTTATAGTTTTGCTTAAGAGAACAAGGGTGAAACTAAGATAATGATTAAATCTATCAAGGCATAGACTAGAGATAAACTTGCAAGAACATGATTACTAAAGAGGAACTCGTCACACAGTCATTTACTTTGGCAGGGGGGTAAGCCATAATGATAATGATAATGAAATATAAGCTCATGGGTAAATAACACAGCGATTAGAAAATAGACTACTCCTCATATATGTAAGGTGACGTCGGATTAGCTAGAGAATGGATTCTAAGTTATCTACTATCTACTAAGTCACAATCTACTCTAGTTATCTACAAGATCATATATAGTATAAAAGACTCTTCATTCATGTATAAGGAACATTACTAAAGTAAATCAGAGCATCGCAAGACTCACTCCGCAATACAAATTCTGCCTGTCCTATCAACAGAGGGTGGACTATATAAGAATCAACGAAGCTGTCACTATCGTGAACTACCACACAACCCGGCCAATAGGATACATTTGCAGGTAAATAACATCTAAGCACCACGCCAACATGTTATCTACCACTTAACTCCCACGTGTCTAGAGCTAAGCGCTTTGCAAACTCATACATAACTCATTATCAATCATAACAATATCAAATATAGAACTAGAGCAAACTAAGAGCATAATAAATAGAGACATAATGCAATTAGAATAATGTAGTAGAGAAAGATATGAAATAATACCAATCTTTATTAACGAAGATCCGAATCCAGAGCGTAGTGCTCTACTTCTCTAATTCTATCTAATCAATCCTCTAAACTTGAAGGATTAGGGAGTAGCTAATTCTAAGTCTCTCTGGGAGAGAAGCTCTAAACCCTAACTTTGATGGCTACCTCTGATAATGACTTCTCCTCCCTCCCCCTGGGGTGGAGAGGCCTTGATTATATAGTCCTTTCAAGTGAATTTGGGTCGTCGGATCAAACCGGCATTGATCGCACGGTTTTCCTTGATCCTTTAGGTCGGTGGAGCACGATCCAGGAGATTGGTTCTGATTGGCCCCAAGGCCAAGGCGGGCGCCCAAGGGGGGAGGGCGGGCGCCCTGTCCCCGAGCCCGTCCGGTCTTCCATTCGTTCCCGTGGCTTCTGGACTCTTCTAGATTAAGGAAAATTGCGCGGCACGTAATTATCACGTTGTAAACATGACATGTGGGCCTTCTCTCCACATTTTCTGATAACCCCCTACAAAAATAGATAAACACCAAAGCTCGTGGAATTCTGTCAGATAAAACCCTAATTCTAGATGTTTGGTGTATATTGATCCTTTTCCATGTTTAGTAGATGGTTAAATTTAGTACTTAAGGACTGTCAACACACTTAGCCCGGGATGTTATCCAGAGTATCGTATTTATATTTTTACCACTAGGAGAAAGTGTGCATCTGACTAACCAGATCTATTACTACTAACCTTTAGGCTACAACCACTATGATTCGATGTGAGTGATGTATAAAGAAGACTTCAACTGCACCCTCGTTCTAACCTTGGTAAGGATGATCTACTTTTCTGTTGGGGAGGCTCACGGAATCTAGACACCACAGAGGATGTTCGACCCGTACCTATAAACCCTATCGATCCTGCTAACGGGAGTATGGGCTACAAAGGTAACTCGGAAATGTCACGTTCCTCGCTACTACCATGGTCTGGCTAGACATGGGATATCTATGAGTATCCTAGCCCAAACACCACGTTTACGCTAGAGATGATTACTCAAAACTCTATGTGAAGAGATCAAAGTAATCTCATAAACCAAAGAACAACAAAACAAAGAACTTACAAGAATTTAGAAGTCGAAATATTGAAGAATCCTAGGAGCAAGCCTCGGGTTAAGAGACTTGATCTCATAGGTACAACCTCGGAGTAGACACCGACAGGCCGGGCTTCCTCCGATCTACACCTCCACTCTATCTCTCTCAATCTAGTCGAACTAATTCTACTCTCACATTGGATGCTAAGCCCTATGAGGCTGGATCCCTAAAGGAACCTCTCTCTGAATCCTCTATGGTAAATATGCTAATGAATAATGGGGATTGATTTCTCTAGGGGTCAGGGGCCCTGCTTATATAGCCCTCTCAAATGAATCTGGGTCGTCGGATCAAACTGACCTTGATTGAACGGTTTTCCTTGATCCTCAGAGGCGGTGGAGCATAATCCGTGAGACTCGTGCTGATTGGCCAGGAGAGGAGGGCGGGTGCCTAGGGGGGTTGGGCGGGCGCCCTGCTTGTGGGCCCGCTCGGCCTCCCGCTCATTCGTGTGGCTTCTGGAACCTTCTAGGCCGAGGAAAATTGGCACACAAGTTAATATCTCTATGTAATCCTGACGTGTGGGCCTTTCTTCCATATTTCCTGATAACCCCCTGCAGAAATAGATAAATAGAAAAACTCGTTGAATTCTGTCGGATCAAACCCTAATTCTAGGTGTTGCTTGTATATTGGTCCTTTTCCTTATTTATTTGATGATTAAAATTGATACTTAAGAACCGTCAACACAGGGGCATATTCATCTTGGATTTTAACCAAGTTGTCCTTAGTGACTCCCTAACAGATTTTCATAAATTACCTTGGACATGATGTTGATGCTTGATCCAAGGTCGCAGAAGACGTTGTGGAAGAGCTGTGGTCCGATCTCACAAGTGATGGTCGGCATGCCTAGGTCGTCCTTCTTTGTGATGAACGGGGGATCAAGGAGATATCCCCAATTTGAACGGACTGGAGGCTTACCATACCTCGTAGAGACTACTTTAACGGACTCAAGCGGGTCCTCAGGTTTCCCTAGGATCCTACCTTGCTCATATGATGGGACAGCTACAGCTAATTGAGCTAACTGTGTTTCTAACATTTTATTAAAGCTCAATTGATTCTTAATGGCAGAATAGGCTGTCCATTTTCTCACTAAGGCTTTCTAGGATCTTGTCATTAGCCACACTTCTCTTATTGATACTATCGTTAGTTTTAGTTTGGCCTAGCACAAGATCTTTAAGAGAAGGTTGGTTACCAAAGGAATTACTAGAATTATTATTGTAACCCATACCTTGGCCTTGGTAGAAGGGGCGTGAACTCCATTGTTGTTGTTGGGGCCAGTTCCTGTTGTTGAAGTTGTTGTTGATGTAGTTCACCTCCTCCCGGGTCTCGGGGCAGTTATTGCCCGAGTGATCATCTCCTCCGCATACCTCGCACCATGGATCAGTTTCCATAGCACGAACAGCGGCAGGGGTCTGGATGTCATCAATTCCCTTTTTAGAGGAAGATTCCTCTATTTTCTTCATAAGGAGGTCCATCTTGGCAGAGAGCATGTCCACCTCATTGAGGGCGTGGACACCACTCTTCTTGGGCTGGAGGCGCTCCTCATTCCATCCTTGGTTGATGACCATCTTTTCAATGAGGTCCCTGGCATCCTTGTTATTTTTCTGTAGGAATGCCCCTCCAGCTGACGCATCAAGGTGACTACGGGCCATGCCGGTCAGCCCGTGGTCGAAACCTTGAATAATGAGCCATTCGTCTATCCCATGATGAGGACAGGCGTGAATGTACTCATTGAGACATTCCCATGCTTTAGGAATTGTCTTGTCGGACTGTTGCTGGAAGCTCGAAATCTTCCCACACAGGGCACTGGTCTTGCCCGCTAGGAAGAACATCTTGAGGAAAGCATTGGCACACTTGTCCTAAGTTGTCACTTCACTCTTGTTGGCGTAGAACCACTGCTTTGCCTTCCCTAAGAGTGAAATGGGAAAAGGCGAAGGCAGATGGCGTCCGCCCTGACGTTCTTGATGGTAAAAGTGTTGCACACCTCCAAAAAGTGTTGAAGGTGGTCATTGGAATCCTCATGTGGCTTCCCACAGAATGGATTGGCTTGCACCATGTTGATCAGTGTAGGCTTGAGCTCAAAGGTCACATCGCCCAAGTTTAGGTTCGGGCCCACAGCGACAAAGTCAGCTGACGGGGACGAGAACTCAGCGATGGTCTTTTGGGCTATGACTTCCTCAACAACTAGTGCGGGACTTCCTTCCATGAGCTTTTCGGTCTCTGAGATGAACCTTTGAGGATAAACCTGATGGCGTCTAGTTCTCCTCAACAATTGCTTAGGATCTTCAACGAAGTTTGATGGCAATTGAAAACCGCTCATGCACTATCTAGATTCATGATACCATCAACATAGCATGAGAAAGGATTAAAATGAGAATACTATCTAGCTGTAGGGGTTATCACTAATAGAATTCCACATGTTTTGGTGATTGTCTATTTCTGCAGGGGTCATCGGAATAACGAAAGGAAGTCCACATGTCAGATTTATATACAGAGATCACGTGAAATGTCAACTTAGGAATACTCCAGAAGGCTCAGGAAGACACCACCTGATAGTCCATATTTATCTGTGATTACCCCTTATAGTCCGGAGCTTGAGGTAGATCGCGGGAGTGACAGTCCTATTGAGTCTTTTGTATTCCTTCTCCCGATTATAAGGATTGTAGAGCACCATTATTACATAGAAGTTCTTACGATGTTCATGATCTTTCTTGCTAATATCACTATGCATAGATATAACATTTTCTAGTGATGACGCTAGGTGTACTTGCACTAATCATAGTATGCTTTGATAGTATAGTTAGGATACTTAGGATTTATTCTTGTAGATTGTCCTAATACCATGCTAGTGCTATAGACTTAGAGTAATCTAATTGAGATGATTATCATGTTTATCTTATGGCTATGAACTCTTATTTATCCTTTGTCACTTATGATTTATATTCATATATTTATCTTATGTGACACTTACCCTGTATGAGAGATAGATAAAGACATGGTTAAGGTCTCCATTATTACATGCAATGCTCATTGCTCATTATCTCATGAAATGTAAAAATATAAATAACGATACTTGGAATACTCCTGGTTAAAATGCTACACCAGTATTATTTGTGCGCTTGCATATCCTTTATTTATTTATTTATATCCTAGAAAAGCATATAGATTTAATACTAGCACTTGTATATGATTACAACCTAGCTTAAGTGATGTTATGTAATTTTGACGTCGTTGCTAGGGATAGGTTTAAGATTCTATTTTTAGTAGTTGCATTAAGAAGTGTCAACAAGCATTTTTTGCGCCGTTGCCGGGGAAGGTGATAGCAATAAAGGATAATGAGCATCACTACATCAACTCATTGATTGAGCATCATCCACCCTTCTCACTCATACAGCTTTACCCTTGTCTTTTTGTCTATTTTTATCATATGTACGGTAATGTATGAATATGTTTGATCTCCCAGATAACTTCATTGATAATCTAGAGACATTGATCAGGAAGACAAAGGCTAGGTTGAGAAGGAACCAATCAACATCATCAACATTTCAGCTTGCCAATCCTCCTGAGTCATAAGATCAACCTACTCAAAGTTTGACACCAGAGATTGATGCCATGGCTGACAAGTCACTTCATGAGTTCTTAGCTCCCACTACGGCCAATATCCGTACTGGACCAGCTATGGACATTAATGGGTCATTTGAGCTCAAGCCGGCGCTGATCAACATGGTGCAAGCAAGCCAGTTCTACGAGAAGGCCCATGAAGATGCTAGTGCTCATCTCCAACACTTCCTGGAGATCTGCAACACTTTTACTATCAAGGACGTCCCTGAGATGCTATATTACTTTGCCTTTTCCCATTCTCACTCTTGGGGAAAGCGAAGCAGTGGTTCTACGCTAATAAGGAGAAGAATACTACATGGCCACTATGTTCCACCAATTTTCTAGCGAAGTTCTTCCCCACAGGCAAGACAAATGCTCTGCGTGGGAAGATATCAAGTTTTCAGACAACATGATGAGACAGTCCTAGAAGCTTGGGAGCGCTTTCAAGATTACATACTCGAGTGTCCTCATCATGGGATGGAGAATTGGTTGCTCATGCAGACATTCTATCATGGGCTCAGCAACAGCACTCGTGAAACCATGGATGCTGCTGCTGGAGAAGCATTCTTATCACTTAATATCTCTCAAGCCACTGCTCTTGTGGAAAAGATGGCCTCCAATCAAGGTTGGAGTAAAGAAAGAACATAGACCCATAAGAGAGGTGGAGGAATGCACCAACTCAAGGAGATAGTCATGCTAGCTGCCAAGATGGACCTGCTGATGAAAAGACTTGATGAAAGAAGCATTGAAAAGAAAGAAGTCATGCACATTCATGATTCTGGCATGACTTGTGAAGAGTGTGGAGAAACTAGGCATACATGTACCAACTGCGCAGAGCTGATGGAGGATGTTAACTATATCAACAACAACAACTACTACTACTACCGTCCTCAGCAAAACCTTGCGTTGGAATCAGCAATAGCGGCCTAACTACTCAGGTAATTACCAAGGTAATAATTCTTACAATAGCACTAATCAACCACCTTTAAGAGAGTTAGTGCTTAATCAGGTTAAGCTAATGGATAGCCTATCTAAAAATCTAGCATCTAATGATAAAACTTTAGAATCAATTAATATTAGGATGGAAAGTTTTTCAAATGCTATCTAGAATCAACTTAGCTTTAATAAGATGCTAGAATCTTAGTTACAATAGCTTGCTCCTTTTGCTGCCGCTAATGATCAAGGTAAGATTCCTAGGCAGCTAGGAGAATTAGAAACTACAAATCTTGTAGACATCTTTAATGCAGGAAGCTACAGGAGTGACCCTCCGAGAGGAACATGGTTAGACTCGTCTCTACCAACCAAGATAGGTGATCCAGGGAGACCAATTATTTCAATCTCTTTGGGAGTGCAAACTTCGATGAGGCAATCTGCAACTTCGGTGCAAGCATCAATATCATGCCTAAGGTGATCTATGATAAACTCTTCAATTATCCTTTATCACGTACAACCATGTGTTTGTAGCTTACAGATCAGTCACTCTGCTATCCCATGGGAATCATGGAAGAGATCTGCGTACGAGTAGGCAACTCATACATTCCTGTAGACTTCATAGTGGTGGACACTGGCATCGACGAGAGGTCACCTATCATTCTAGGATAACCATTCCTGAACACTGCTAGAGCTATCATCTACGCAAGCAATGCCAAGATCACTTTTAGCATCTAGGGCAATAGGGAAGCCTCTTCTTTCAAGAACAAGACCTTGTCAATCTCTGCCTAGAAGGAGACAGTCGGTGGTAGAAACAAGAGCAACACCTAAAACAAGGCCAAGACCAAGAACGAGGGCAAACAAAAGGCGGAGAAGACTGAGACAGCACAGATGGTCACTAAAATCTACATGGAGTATGACCACCTACTCAAGTCCCCAAATCTAATCAAGAAGGACGATCTAGGTGTCCCAACCATTCTTTGCTCCATCAATATATGCTACTTCTATAACGCTGTCTATGACACCAGATCAGGCGTCAACATCATGGCCAAGGTAACATATGAGTTCCTATATGGTATTATGCCTTTGGACCCTACCTATGCACGGCTATAGTTGGTAGACCAGTCCTTTTGCTTTGTGGATGGGATAGCCAAAAACGTCCATGTCCAGAGTGAAGACCACTACGTCCCCACTGACTTCTTAGTCGTTGACATGGGAGAAGCATACGATCCACCCATCATCTTAGGATGACCGTTCCACAACACTACCAAAGCTATCATATACATTGGAATAGGGGAGCTTCATTTCCAATTCCCCTTAGAGAAGGTACGCCTGCACTTCAATAGCAATTATATAATTGAGGAGGATCCCAAGAAGAATAGGTCAAGGAGAAGGCGATGCACTTGCCACCAGAAGAAGAAGAATGCTGTAGATGGATGGGCCGACTATGAAGGAGGGGTTTCAAGATACGAAGATCGATGACCTAAAGAAAAAACATCATCAAGGAAGAAGAACCAGCAGAAGAAGAGATAGTGATTCCAGACACTCTCTCCTCCAAGTCGCCATCACCTACAAAACATGTATGGAAGCCCAAGGTAAATTCAGAAATAAATCCCGCTCAGGACACAACACCTGTAGCGCTCTCCGATGCACCCTTCAATCAGTGAGTGAATAAGAAGGTCTTGTTCGGAGGACTTAAAATCACCGAACGTCGTGCCAGGAGGCTTTAAAGGATCAAGAAGAATCAACAGGTAGAAGGGCATCATGTCCCCTGTCGGAGTACTGTCCATATCAAGCAAGTGCTGTTTTTGAGAACAAGCACCTACGATAATCCAGGAGGACCAATATGCCTTCACTTCCTATGTGCAACCTCAGCAGACTATGTCAACATCTAGCTCGGGGGAGAGCAACCCCCGTATACCGAGCTAAGTATCTCTTACTTACTCATTTATTTATCTATTACTAGTGCGTTATGATAAGATAAAAAGATGAATAATCTTAGAAACCCAATAAATATTTTATCTTTCACAATTAATTTTGCTAGCTATGGAGAGATCTTAATGAATCTATTAAAATGAACCTCTAGAATAAACTCTTATATGGAGATGATGAATAGTTGCTCTACCGTAATTCCTTCCAAGTATCTAGTTTTCAACCTTGTACTCTCCTAAGTTTTAGACACAACTGTTTAGACTTAAGATTTTGCTCTAAGCCTAAAACTTATGGGTAGCAAATGCTTGATTGAAGTCTAGGTAGTTGAGGGATATGATATGGGAAGGTCTTGAGCTGCTATGAATCTTGCTCCTAGAGATGCTAGAGTTCCGAAGAATTTATTTTGAAAATCTTAAATTACTACATGATGAGTTCCTTTATGACGAGAGTTTAAATTCCTACCATAGCCAAATACTCATGCTTGCTAGATTAGGAAAACCTCCACTTATATTTCAGCCTATAAGCATTGAGGGTAGTTAAGCTGTGTAGACCCTAAGGAACTAGTCATGCAGTTAAAGTCAATATTATGTGCTCTCCATCCATTGATCTTAGGTACTTCTGTCCTTAGAAGTACGCAACCACTTACATCCACCACATTCACTATGTGCTACTTCTGTTCCTAAAAGTACCACCCACATATACGCACTACACTCTGTGTTGTTTCTATCCTAGAGACACGCACCTATGTTTCTCCTACCCTAGGAGTACGCATTCGTTCATCCACCCACATACGTTTCGTATCCACTTAGGAAATATTCTACTCCTACACTAGGAGGGAATACCCAAAAATATCCATTGCCATTATGTCTTATTCTACTTATCTAATAAAGCTCTAGTTGTTTCTGTTGATACTCCCTGTTGTTACCAGTACATTAGAAGGGATGGCTGATCTTAAAAAAATGAGAAAAGAAAGAAAGAGGACAAAAGTCCCAATGCAAAAGAAAAGAAAGACAGCCAAGTCCTTATTCTTAGATTAGGGAGGTATGTTTCCCCAAAGAGTAAATGTAGAATTAGATATTCACCATCAGTCATCACCCCTTTCATTCTTATCACTTCACTTCACCTCACTCACATGCACATATGACTTAGTTTCTCTGGATCCACGGTTTAACTATGCAATATATGTAAGTAGGTTTGAATAGTCTTTCCCACCTATATGCTCCACATAAGCCAATTAGAAGTAGGGTGAGAGAGAGAGAAGGCATACTCACTTGCCTTGGAGAGGACCCAAAAATACCACATATGAGAGACTAGAAAGTGTCACACAAGGAAACTCTAAGTTTTGTTTGAAAATATTGCAAAACTCTGGAATAATAGTTGATCAAAGAGTAAGTAGCATAGTGCTCGACTTAATTGTTCTGTCTTTCAACTGCCCAAGACCTAAGTGATAGCTATAAGCTCCATGGTTAAAGGTAATATGGGTGAGTCTTGAGTCAGAATAGTTCACTCTAAACCAGAGGAGAGTCCTTGTTTCAATGCTTGTGTACTTGTCAGGCGTGAAAGTATTATAGCACCTCCTGATCAATCACTGAGTCTATCTTTGCTTAGGGACGAGCAAAAGGTAAGCTTGCGGGAGTTTGTTGACGATTGATAAGTACTCTTATTAACCGTCAACATAGCATGAGAAAGGATTAAAATGAGAATACTATCTAGCTATAGGGGTTGTCACTAACAGAATTCCACAAGTTTTGGTGATTATC
Source organism: Sorghum bicolor (assembly GCF_000003195.3). NCBI lineage: Eukaryota > Viridiplantae > Streptophyta > Magnoliopsida > Poales > Poaceae > Sorghum > Sorghum bicolor. Next base: position 16,309,316 of record NC_012879.2, on the reverse strand, counting down.
TATTTTTGTAGGGGGTTATTAGAATAAGAACCAAAGGAGGTCCACATGTTAGATTTACATAGAGAAATCATGTAAAATGTCAACTCAGGAATATTCCAGAAGGCTCGGGAAGACACCACCTGAAAGGTGGGGCCCACCTGCCATAGGGCAGGGGCATGCTCCCCACCCTTTCAGGGGCGGCTGCCTAGGAGTAGAAGCCAATCAGCTTCAACCTTGTGGATCTTGCCTCCAACGACTTTGAGGATTAATCTTCAGTGCACGTTTAAGTTGGTTTGATCCAACAACTGTGGTGCTTCCTAGGGGGCTATAAATAAAGGCCCTGCCCCACTGGAGGAGAGGAGAAAATAGGTCATTATTCTCTAAATTAGACAGAGAGGGGTCCCTCGAATGGATCTATCTCTATAGGATTCTTAGCCACCATCTCAATTAGATCTTGTCACACCCAAATTTAAGGATAAATTTGAGTACAATAAACCTCATGTGCGCCCCAGGAATGGTCGCGCACACAAGTCGACAAATTACAAGAGTATCATCACAAGTGTCTTACACAACGATTATTACAACAAGAACATCAAATTCTGGCACAAGCGGAAATAAAACACATATCAAACTAAAGCTTGGTAGCTCCAACACAGGGACGACCGACTGGTGGATCGCCAACCTAGAAATCCTCCGGGAATTCTTCATAGTAGCTTTCATCTGTTACCCATCCGGGATTTTGTCCAAAAAGAAATATAGAGACAAGCGTGAGTACATCTCGTACTCCGCAAGCATAACATAGGATTTTATGCAGCTCAAAAAGGTCATACACGGGCTACTGCAGTTAGGATTTTAATTGGTGAATGTTTTAATCCTATTTAATCATAAATTATGCTTAAGCTCCCGATTAGCCCACATGAGTACATGAAAATAGCACCGTTAACATTCACGGCTAACACCATCACCGTCACGGTTAAACCACATTAATCTTCACGATCAATGCGTCATATTTTTCATAAGTCATTCCCCCATAACCATCCACACCCAGCTATTCCGTAAGGGTCCAAGGCCGCTCATGTTCGAGAGCACGGCTAGTATACCACTTTGATCAAACTCTGCGCAGAGGTGTGCACTTTTCCCGTAAGTCGTGTTACCCATATGCCCAGGGTTTGCAAGACCCACTAACACTGCCAAAGTGAGCGGGCAAGGAACACTATAAAGCCTTCCATAGGCCTCGTCTAACCAGTTAGGGCCACGAGGTTTCCTCGGCAGGAAGATATAGAGGACCCCCTTTCCTATGACACATTTCCATCACGGCTATACACATAGGAACAGAAGCAGTTCTATACCCAAAGTGGCAAGCCCCTCGTGCGGTCTTTCGGTTAACCTCTAACCAGCTAGATGAGATCCTACTACTGAGCTAACGTTAGAGCCATATAACCATCACGGTTGCACTGTAAGTTCCGGATAGTCGCTTACAGAGAAGTCCTTACGGAGGGTCTAAGTCAACTTGACCGAAGTCAATTGCACCATAGCCCTTTTCCCAACATTTGTCATCATATTTATTAAAGTCAGAATGGTAGTAAAGTCTCAATTAATTTAGAGCACTAGCAAAGCTACCCACATGCAATCTACCCATAGGTGTCATAAATATATAGTCAGGTAGCTAGGATGTCCTTAGGCTTATCATATTTAGACACATGTAGATGCATAATTAATTAAGTGAATAGGTGTACAAGGGAAACCCATGTTATACTTGCCTTTGGTGAAGGGAAACTGCTGCTGGTCCTGCTGCTCCTCCGAGTAAAACGGATCGCCCACGGTCACGTCACCGTCTGCTCTCGTTCGGCACCACACAACAACACGCATCTAGGTTCAGTCATACAAGCAAACAATCCTTTAATTAGAACAGTACACCAACAGATCAAAAACAAAATAAAATATTTAAAAACAGAACCTACGTTTCGCTACGAACACATAGATACGAAGATCACGAAAATCGGGACTAAAACGATCAAGTTACGAATTTACGGCGATTTTCTATAGGCATTTAATTAATTAAACCTAACCCTAAAAACAAAAAGTTGCAAACTACAGTAACAGTGGTACTAACATGTAGAAAATTTAATTACGAATCTAACGCAATTTGAACGGATCAAATCGGAGCTAAAACGAATACTTTATGGCCAAAACAAACTCAGTGGCAATTCTATAATCTTATGAAAGCGTTATTTGACCTAACCGACGAGAAATACGTTTTCTAAAAGACAAAGTGTAATTCTAACGGATGCGCTAAAGACTGCGGACATAAAATAGAAAAAGATCGGGGTCTCTATAACAAAAAGGACCCCGAAGGGGTACGGTGCGTTGAGGGCTGTTGGATTAGAAATGGACGCGCGAGATTAGAAAAAAAACAGAGGGAGGGAGGGGATGGCGCGCCGGCCGGAGTTGGGGAGGAGCGCGGCGGCGCCGCCATGGCCGGCCGGCCAAGCTCGCCGGAGTAAACCGTTCGGGCGCTACGGGGCTCGGTTTTCAATTCCAAAAGCACAGGGAGATAGAGGAGGGCGAGGAGAATCTATCATAGGGAAAAACGTGGCCAGTGGGGGCGGCTTTCATGGTGGCCGACGGTGGCGCCATGGCTGGCCCCGTCGGTGTTCCTGGGAAGCCCACTAGAGGCGCTAAAAACCAAGGGAAATAGGTCGGGGAAGAAGAGGGAGGTGCAGCGCGCTCACCACGACAAGAAATGGGGGCAGAGGCGGCTGGGAACGGCGGCTTCGCGCGGCCGACGAAAATTCTCCGGCGGCGGTTCTCTGCGTGCTCACGGATGAGAGCAGTGGCGAGGAGAGCGGAAATGGGGATGGGGAGGTGCTCGGGCGCGCGGCTCTGCCCACTTCTATCCGAGCGCGGGGGAGAGGAGAGGAGTCGTGGGGGAGCGGGGGGGCGCGGCTTTCGGCTGGCGGTTCCAAGGTGAGAAAGAGAGGGGGAGCGGGGCAGGCGGTTGGAGAAGAGGGAGCTGACAGGCGGGCCCGGCCTGTCAGCGGGTGAGAGAGAGAGGGGGAAGGGGGGAAGGCTGGCTGGGCCGCGGCCCAAAAAGAGGGGAGGGGGCACGGGGGAAAAGCTGGGCCAAAAAGGCCGAAAGAAAAGAGAGAGAGGAGAGAAAAGCTTTTTCCTTTTTATTTTTCCAAACAAATTTTCAAACTCTTTTTCAAAATGGAATTTGAATTCAAATTCCTTTGCTCAAAGCCACACATGACAAAAGAAAATGCCTCCAGCATGAATGCAACATAAAATGTTAATCTAAACTTATATTAAATTTTAATTTCCCCAATTTTATTTATTTTTTCCTATATTGAAATGCTCACAAAATAATTCATTTAAATTCAATTCATCTTTATTAAAGAAATAAAATTTTTGGGTGTTACAATTCTACCCCCCTTAAAAATAATCTCGTCCTCGAGATTGAGACGGTGCATACTCAAAGAGATACCGATAAGATTGTCTCAGCTCGTCTTCTCTTTCCCAAGTGGCTTCTTCTTCTTTATATCGGTGCCACTGCACTTTGCACATCTTTATAACCCGACTCCGGGTGACTCTTTCCGCTGTTTCTAAGATCTTGATCGGATATTCCTCATAAGTCAGATCCCCTTCGACAGTGAGCTCTTCCAACGGAATTTGTTCCTCAGGCACTCGCAAACATTTCTTCAGTTGCGACACATGGAACACATCGTGAATACCCGACATACTCGCAGGCAACTCTAACTGATAGGCCACTTCTCCACGTCTCCTATGGATTCTGAACGGTCCAACGTATCTTGGTGCTAATTTACCCTTCATATTAAATCTCATGACACTTCTCATAGGTGACACCTTCAAGTACACATAGTCGCCTATCTCGAAGGCCAAATCTCTTCTTCTAGTATCAGCATAACTCTTTTGCTGAGACTGGGCTACTCTCAAGTTGTCCTGTATTTTCTGCACTTGTTCCTCTACATCTCTAAGAACATCAGGTCCAAATACTTGACTCTCACCGGTTTGATTCCAAAACAAAGGCGTTCTACATTTCCGCCCATACAATGCTTCAAATGGTGCCATATTGAGACTTTTTTGGTAACTATTATTATATGAAAATTCAGCGTATGGCAAACTAGTGTCCCAACTGGTACCATACTGTAACGCACATGCCCTCAACATGTCCTCTAAAATCTGATTCACCCTTTCGGTCTGCCCATCGGTTTGGGGATGGTACGTGGAACTAAAGTTCAACTTTGTTCCCAATGATTCATGTACTTTGTGCCAAAACTGTGATGTGAACAGTGTTCCCCGATCCGACACGATCTTCTTTGGAACTCCATGCAGGCTCACGATTATCCATATATAATTTCGCCAACTTTGCACCATCATAGTTGGTCTTAACAGGCAAAAAGTGAGCAACTTTAGTGAGTCGATCCACTATTACCCAAATTGAATCATACCCACGCTGAGTGCGGGGCAATCCAGTGATGAAATCCAGACCTACCTCTTCCCATTTCCATTCAGGCGCTTGCATTGGTTGCAACAACCCTGCAGGTCTTTGGTGCTCGGCTTTCACTCTCTGACAAGTATCACATATGGCTACATACTCCGCCACATCTCTCTTTAACCCATACCACCAATATTTTTCTTTAAGATCTAGATACATCTTGGTGCTTCCGGGGTGAATTGAATATGCAGAGTCATGTGCTTCACACAGGATTGCATCTCGGATGGATTTCACTTCGGGCACACATATTCTTTTCCCAAACCATAGTGTACCATTTTCATCCAACCTGAAACCTGGTGCTTTTCCAAGCACTACATTCTCTGAAATCTCTTTTATTTTCTCATCCTCCAACTGACCTATACGGATTTCTTGCTCTAGGGTGGGCTCTAACTCCAATTCGACAATGTTGTTTACTAAACCCAAATTGAGATGCTCTATTTCAGCTAGCAACTCTGTGGGTATGAAGGTCAATTGCAGCCCATTGGCATAGCTCTTTCGACTAAGTGCATCGGCAACAACGTTTGCCTTCCCGGGATGGTAATGCACTTCCAGGTCATAATCTTTTATTAATTCTAGCCAGCGGCGTTGCCTTAGGTTCAGATCTGATTGTGTGAAAATATACTTTTGTGGTCAGTATAAATATCACACTTGTGTCCAATTAAGTAATGCCTCCAAATTTTTAGAGCATGAACCACGGTAGCTAGCTCCAAATCATGAGTAGGATAGTTCAGCTCATGTTTTCTCAACTTCCTGGATGCATAGGTCACTACCCTTCCTTCTTGTATAAGCACACATCCAAGGCCTAGGCGAGATGCATCGCAATAAATAGAGAATGTTTTACTCAAATCCGGCAAGGTCAACACTGGGGCTATTGTCAACTGTTTCTTTAGCTCCTCAAAATTCTCTTGGCACTTATCTGACCAAATAAACTTGGCACTCTTCTCTAGTAGGGCTGTCATGGGCTTTGCTAACTTAGAGAAGCCTTCAATAAATCTCCTATAATATCCAGCTAGTCCCACAAAGCTACGGATTTCACTAGCATTGGTTGGAGGCTTCCAATTTAGCACATCCTGCACTTTACTGGGGTCTACGGCTATTCCACCGTTAGAGATCACATGTCCCAAAAATGAGACCTCATCCAACCAAAACTCACACTTGCTTTTCTTGGCATACAATTTATTCTCTCTAAGCTTTTGCAAGACCAGTCTCAAATGTTCAGCACGTTCTTCTTTTATTTTGGAGAAGATTAGTATGTCATCAATGAATACTACCACGAACTTATCCAAATATTCCATGAACACCTTGTTCATCATATACATGAAGTATGCAGGTGCATTGGTCAACCCAAATGACATCACTGTATACTCATACAAGCCATACCTTATGGTAAAAGTTGTCTTAGGTATGTCAGTTGCACGGATTTTCAACTGGTGGTAGCCAGATCGGAGGTCAATTTTGGAGAACACACATGCTCCTTTTAGTTGGTCAAATAAGTCATCTATTCTAGGCAGTGGGTACTTGTTTTTAATGGTGACTTCATTTAATGACCAATAATCCACACACATCCTCCTAGTGCCATCTTTCTTATCAACAAAGATTACCGCTGCACCTAGGGTGAAGAACTAGGACGAATAAACCCTTTTTCTTGCAATTCTTTAAGCTGTTTCTTAAGTTCCTCTAATTCATTTACCCCCATTCTATATGGTCTTTTTACTATGGGTGCAGTTCCAGGTAAAAGATCAATAAGAAATTCAATGTCTCGGTCTGGTGGCTGTTGACGGTTCTTAAGTACCACTTTTAATTATCAAATAAACAAGAGAAAGGACCAATATGCAAACAACACCTACAATTAGGGTTTGATTTGACGGAATTCCACGAGTTTTGTTGTTTATCTATTTCTATAGGGGGTATCAGGAAATAAGGAAGAAAGGCCCACATGTCGGGATTACATAGAGATATTAACGCATCGCGCAAATTTCTACCATCTAGAAGACTCTAGAAGCCACGGGAACGAACGGGAAGGCGATCGGGCCCGGGGGCAGGGCGCCCACCCTCCCCCCTAGGGCGCCCGCTCTGGTGTTGTGGCCAATCACGTTCAACTTCGCGGATCGTGCTCCACCGACCTAAAGGATCAAGGATAACCGTTCAATCAATGTCGGTTTGATCCGACGGCCCACGTTCACCTGAGAGGACTATATAAGCAGACCCCCTGGCCCCTGGAGGAGAACAAGTTCATCGTAGAGTTGAGAGGTGCCCTCGAAGGACAACCTTTCCTCTACATCGACTTAGGGCTTAGCATCCAATATGAGAGTAGACTAGATCTACTAGATTGAGAGAGATAGAGTGGAGGTGTAGATTGGAGGAAGCCCGGCCTGTCGGTGTCTACTTCGAGGTTGTACCTGCGGGAACAAGTTCTCGTAACCCGAAGCTGTAACACCCTAAAAAATTGCTTCTTTTGAAATCGGGCTAAAATAATTTAATTATGTATTTTTGCGCTCATGAAAACATAGGAAAATAATTTTTTTTCATCAAATTAAAATTTATCATAGGGTTTAGCAACATTGTTATGTATACATGCTAGTGCATAAGATTTGATGCAATGTTTGCTTATTTCTCATTGTGTGTTGATAGTGAGAAAAATATTTAAAATACGTTTATTAGATCGATATTCCTTCTTTGGCATATATTTATCTTTTTCTACAATCAAATTCCTTGCCTCTCAGCTCAATATTTCATCCAGAGTCTCTCAGAATCTTTTCTTTCAAACCTAAGTCACTCCTTCTAGTTTCTCGTCCATCAGGAGATCTCTACAAAAGTTCTCGCGAATTTTTCTCGCCTTTTCCGTGGAGCATAATCCAATTTTTAGATGCTCCAAACAATCTCATCATGAGCTCCAAATACTTTATTTGGGTTCTTCATATTCCGTAATGTCTCTGATAATTTTCCCTGAATTTTTGGAGCTCCCAGAGTATTTTTCGGGCCCTTAAATATTAATTATGGACTTTTCTGAATTTATTTTATCCATAAAAATAATTAAATTCGAAAATAATAAAACAACTCATTTTCCACCAAAGCCCGTGTGCAATACTTCCTAATAAGCCCTAAATGTCTATGTCTTTATTTACTAATGGGCTTTAATAATTAATTAGGCCTATTAGTAAAGATGAAGGTTGCAAATCAATTAGAACTTATGTTTGGTTGTTTTACCTAAACTTAAAGACAGAATCTGTAATACCCGATTTTAAGGACAAAACCAGATATGCACCATATGTGAGTCTTAGAAGTCAAATCTCACATATAGCTACAAATAAGGGGTAATATCAAAAGATAATGCATAAACATATAACGTACTTAGTATAAAAGAGATAACCTTTAATAGCAAACAGCGGATAGACAACTCCAACTTCAGGTATTAACTTCTCTACAGGATCCAACTGACTGGTTGATCACAAGCCTAAACTCCTCTTGAGGGATGGGGGAAATAGCAAGAGTGAGTCCATGTCGAACTCCACAAGTATAGCAACTAGATTGTATAGCTCCCACAATCTCATGATCAATGTGACATAAATAATGTAAAGCATTAAACAATAAATAATGAGCATATTAACACACAAGAATCATCATCCTTAATGTAGATGTCCCCAAGGCCGCTCCTGATCGTGAGCTCGGCAAGTATACTAGTTTTAACACTCTGCAGAGGTTGTACATCTTTACCCATGAGTCATGATTTACCCTTTCGCCCGAGGTGATCAGCCTCTTAACCCACTTTCAAGGAAGGTCGGCAGGGATCACTATGAAGCCTTTCAAAAGTTCATCTAACATGTTAGGACCGCAAGGTTTCCTTTGCGCGCAGTCTATACACATAGGGACAGGGGCTCGCACTATACCCAAAACGGTTCAGCCCCTCCGCCCATTCGGGTAACCTATAACAAGCTAGAAAAGGTCTTCATACTGCGCTAAAGCCAGAGCCATTATAGCCCTCATGGTTGCACTGTTGTCCCGGTTATCACTTACAGATAAATCATCAAATGGCTAAAAAGTCATTTTTATCATTTATTACTTAACATTAATCTAGTCACAGGATCATGGTCACAGAAATAAAATCCAAATGCTATACTTGCCTTAATCCAATTGCTCTTGCTGATCTTGGTAGTTGCCAAAGCTCTGATCTTGATCACTGAAGTACTCTTGTGCACCTTTAATTGTTCACCGTCTAAACTCGATCATCGATCACACAAACAATCGGAGACAAACATACACGAAGCAAACAAGGCTACAATTAGAACAGTACACCAATCATCTAAAAACAGTATGAAAAGTTTATAAAAATGATTCTACGCATCGCTACGATTTCATAGACGTAAAGATCGCGAAAATCGGAATTAAAACGGAGGAGTTATGAAATTTCTAAGATTTTATATAGAAAAGTAATTAATTAATTAGGGTCATGAAAATAAAAAGTTTCAAACTGAGAAAACAATGTTACTAACATGTAGAGCTCATTAATACGAATCCAACGCAATTTGAATGGGTCAAACGGAGTTAAGATGAAGATTTTATGGCCAAAAGAAAGTCAGTGGCAATTCTGTAAATAGTGAAAACGTATTTTTAATCTAAAACCCAGCTGTTTGTGTTTTCTAAACTGAAAGACAAAGTGATTGGGGCTTACGTTGGTGGACAGGGAGTAGGTTCACCGGCAGTGACGCTTTCTTGGAGCTACAGCAACGCCGGAGCAGCCGACCGTTCGTAGATATCGTGTATAGGCGAGACGATGGCGATCATGTTGTAGAGAAGAAAATATAAATTTTATTTTAGGCCTTGTTTAGTTCCCAAAAAATTTTGCAAAATTTTTCAGATTCCCCGTCACATCGAATCTTTAGACGCATGCATGGAGTATTAAATATAGATAAAAATAAAAACTAATTGCACAGTTTGGTCGAAATTGACGAGACGAATCTTTTGAGCCTAGTTAGTCCATGATTGGATAATTTTTGTCAAATACAAACGAAAATGCTACAGTATCGATTTTGCAAAATTTTTTGGAACTAAACAAGGCCTTACTACCTTAGGAATTCTCAAATTAGAGACTTCCCATATGATAGTCTTTGATGTGCTTTGCCTAAGGGGTTGGTACATATATATATAGAGAGAAAAACTCCCCACCTTCACGTCAACTAGCGATATAGTACTAATTGATTTGCAACCTTCATCTTTACTAATAGGTCTAATTAATTATTAAAGCCCATTAGTAAAAAAAACATTTGGCCTTTGAAATCATGGGCTGAGCGTTGAGATAAAATGAAGGATTTATTATATTCGGAATTAATTATTTTTGTCAATAAAATAATCCTAGAAAAGTCCATAATTACTATTTACACTGCGAAAATACTCCAAAAGCTCTGAAAATTCAGGGAAAATTCTCGGAGACATTATGGAACATGAAGAACCCAAATAAAGTATTTGGAGCACATGAGAAGATTGTTTGGAGCATCTAAAAATTAGATCATGCTCACAGAAAAGAAGCTGAAAAAATTCCCGAAAAAATTGTAGAGAGTGCTTGATGGACGAGGAACTAAAAGAAGTGCTTTGAGTGACAAAGAAAATATTTTAGGAAGGTCCTAATAAAAATTTGAGCTTAGAAACAAGAAATTTGGTTGTAGATAAAAGATAAATACGTGCCGAATAAGGAAGATCGATCTACTAAACGTATTTTAAATATTTTTCTTACTATCAACACATAAAGGAGCAACAAGCATCACATCAAAACATATGCACCAGCATATATGCATAATAATATTGCTAAGCCTTATGATAAATTTTAATTTAATGAAAAATATTATTTTTCCTATATTTTCATGAGCACAAAAATACAAAATTAAATAATTTTATCTATATTTCAAAAGGAGTAAATTTTAGGATGTTACAGAATCTAAGGAGGTCTTCTACAGGAAAGTAGTGGTGAATTTCATAAGTTTTCTAACGGTATAAGCTACAATTTTATTGGATTAACAGAATAAGAGTTATACCTGCTTTACTTCGCTCTTGTTTTCATACCACGAGGAAAATTTCAGGATACATGTTTGTTCTCTTGCACATAAGTTCTTTGGGATGTCAAAAGGTCTCAGTGCTAGTCAACTTATCTGGAAAAAGTGCGAGCTACCCTTCTTGTGCCCCCTAGTTGACCATTTTAAGAGGGTAGCCTAATTAAAGGAGTTACAATGAGAAGGATTGGCTAATGTTGGATCATATATGAGGATCACAAGTGTTTGGTGAATTTGGTTTTGTTTCAAGATATCATCTCTTTTAGAGAATATCAATGGAAGTATATGTCATTGCTGATACTCATAGATTGAGAGTTATGCTTATGAGGATCAGATGACATCAAAGTCTACAAAGTTATACATACAATGTGAGAGTGAAACAACTTGATTGTGATAAAGGTACCAATAGATGGAACATAGTGATGAAACCAACCTTGGATTAAGAGACTTGGTACAATAAATTTAAAAGACTATGATGTGTAGCGTCCAAAAAGGATAGGAGAGCTAGTCCCTAGTGTTCCCCAATCAATCTCATCTTAAGGGGGGTAGTACCTTGATCTCACGAGATGATGCATTTTAAAACTATACTGAAGAGATAATTGTCTTCTGAGATATCTTAGGGTTATGGTCATCTATCCTTGCCGTGTTACTGACATTGGTCACTTGATGACAAGGAGTGTAGTGTCCCATGGATCAGGAGCATAATATGACACCTCCCATGGATATGAGGGAAGATTATGATCATCTCGCCTTTGAAGAAAGATGCATAAGTCAAAAAGTTGGTAGTTAAGATGGACTTCAATCAATTATGAATAATAGACATTCTGTGGAAAACCTTGATTCACAAGTTGTGATCCCGAGACATAAGTGCTTATTTTTGGAATACAAGTTGTGAAGTTGAAACAGTGATCAATATCTTGCTCTTGTTTTCTCTTCTGGAATCTGTGCCTCTTTCGAATCTCGAGGACGAGATTGATTTTAAGGGGGGTAGAATTGTATCACCCTAAAAAATTGCTGCTTTTGAAATAGGGCTAAAATAATTTAATTATGTATTTTTGCGCTCATGAAAATATAGGAAAATAATTTTTTTCATCAAATTAAAATTTATCATAGGGTTTAGCAACATTGTTATGTATACATGCTGGTGCATAAGATTTGATGCAATGTTTGCTTATTTCTCGTTGTGTGTTGATAGTGAGAAAAATATTTAAAATACGTTTATTAGATCGATATTCCTTCTTTGGCATATATTTATCTTTTTCTACAATCAAATTCATTGTCTCTCAGCTCAATATTTCATCCAGAGTCTCTCAGAATCTTTTCTTTCAAACCTAAGTCACTCCTTCTAGTTTCTCGTCCATCAGGAGATCTCTACAAAAGTTCTCGCGAATTTTTCTAGCCTTTTCCGTGGAGCATAATCAAATTTTTAGATGCTCCAAACAATCTCATCATGAGCTCCAAATACTTTATTTGGGTTCTTCATATTCCGTAATGTCTCTGATAATTTTCCCTGAATTTTTCTCCCGGAGTATTTTTCGTGCCTTAAATATTAATTATGGACTTTTCTGAAATTATTTTATCCATAAAAATAATTAAATTTGAAAATAATAAAACAACTCATTTTCCACCAAAGCCCGTGTGCAATACTTCCTAATAAGCCCTAAATATCTATGTCTTTATTTACTAATAGGCTTTAATAATTAATTAAGCCTATTAGTAAAGATGAAGGTTGCAAATCAATTAGTACCATATCACTAGTTGACGTTGAGGTGGGGAGTTTCTCTCCCTATATATATACCAACCCTTAGGCAAAGCACACCAAAACTACTACAAGGGAAGCTCCTAGTTTGAGAATCTCTAGGTAGTAAATTAGATTTTTTTCGTCATCTCGAAACGCCATATTGTCAACACAAGCTTTCTGTTTTGGCACTAAGGATGGATACGTGCATTTTGCAACATCTGGAATGCTGCATGATCCCGAAAGACCATGCTGGTTCATGTCCCTGTGCCTGGCAACGACGGAAGTGGAGAAGCTGTTCGAGAGGAGGTATGACGGCGATGCTGATGCTTTTTTCTGCCTTGGCCACCTTGCTTGTTTAGGTCACATTTTCTTCGTTTTAACTCTGTTTTGACCCATTTAAATTGCGTTTGATTCGTATTAATGAGCTCTACATGTTAGTAACGTTTTCTCAGTTTAAAACTTTTTATTTTCGTGACCCTAATTAATTAATTATTTTTCTAAAAGAAATCTTAGAAAATCGATAACTTCTCCGTTTCAACTCCGATTTTCGTGATCTTTACGTTTATGAAATCGTAGCGATGCGTAGAATCATTTTATAAACTTTTCATACTGTTTTTATATGATTGGTGTATTGTTCTAATTGTAGTCTTGTTTGCTTTGCGTATGTTTGTCTCCGATTGTTTGTGTGTTGGTGATCGATGATCGAGTTTAGTCGGTGAGCAACTCGTGGTGATCAAGATCAGAGACTTGGACAACTAGTAAGACCAGCAAGATCAGCAAGAGCATATGGATTAAGACAAGTATAGCATTTGGATTTTATTTCTGTGGCCATGATCCTGTGACTAGATTAATGTTAAGTAATAAATGATAAAAATGACTTTTTAGCCACTTGATGATTTATCTGTAAGTGATAATCGGGACAACAGTGCAACCATGAGGGCTATAATGGCTCTGGCTTTAGCTCAGTATGAAGACCTTTTCTAGCTTGTTAGAGGTTACCCGAAAGGGCGGAGGGGCTCAACCGTTTTGGGTATAGTGCGAGCCCCTGTCCTTATGTGTATAGGCTGCGCGTCATTGTGCCATTTGGAAGGGGGGTATCTATATCTGCGTGCAAAGGAAACCTTGCGGCCCTAATATGTTAGACGAACTTTTGAAAGGCTTCATAGTGATCCCTGCCGACCTTTCTTGGAAGTGGGTTAAGAGGCTGATCACCTCGGGCGAAAGGGTAAATCATGACTCATGGGTAAAGATGTGCAACCTCTGCAGAGTGTTAAAAACTGGTATACTAGCCGTGCTCACGGTCAAGAGCGGCCTTGGGGATTCTTGCATCGACGATGATGATTCTTATGTGTTATATATGTTCATTATTTATTATTTAATGCTCTACATTATTTATGTCACATTGATCATGAGATTGTGGGAGTATACAATCTAGTTGCTATACTTGTGGAGTTCGACATGGACTCACTCTTGCTATTTCCCCCAAACCTCAGGAAAAGTTTAGGCTTGTGATCAACCAGTCAGTTGGATCTTGTAGAGAGAAGTTAATACCCGGAGTTTGGAGTTGTCTATCCGCTGTTTGCTATCAAAGGTTATCTCTTTTATATTATGTACGTTATATAATTTATGCATTGTCTTTTGATATTACCCCTTATTTGTAACTATATGTGAGATTTGGCTTCTAAGACTCACATATGGTGCATATCTGGTTTTGTTCTTAAAATCGGATATTACAAAGTGGTATCAGAGCAATGCTGGCTGTAGGACGCAAGCCTAGTTAGAAATTGGCCATCTTAAGGTTTTGAAATTGCTATAAAATTTTTGCTCCATAAACCTTGATATTTTCCTCTATACTATATCCTTTTCATTGCTATTCATCTTCACCTTGTTACTTATTTTAAAGACTTGTTCTCATCCCCACTCCTTGCTTGAAATGCTTTTAGAACTTTTTCTTACCACCTTCTGGCATCATTAGAATAGGTGTTTTAGGATCTCTACCCTTACTATGAAGAGAACGATAGTATCGCAAGTTGAGTGAAGTCTGAACCTTCGATGCTTAATTGGTTTGTTATTATGTTTATGCTTGATTTGGATCTTTGTAATGAGTGCAATGATCTTGTGGGTTTCTCCACAATATCATTTAGTTTATAGGCCTAAGGCATAAGGAGTAGTGAAATAAGTAGTTGGGTTTGGTTATACCCTGTTTCTATCCCTTGCTGTTTTCTGGAGCAGTCTGCAATAATCATGGTGTATATCAAGATCTTTCTCTGACCACAAGAATCACCCTCATAGCTTTTATGGTTTGGAAGTTACAAAAATCACAAGATGATACAGATGTACTGTCAAGAAATCTGGACCAGTTTCGGTTGCTTACTGTTTGGGACAAATGTACTATAGAATTTGGAAAAGTGATCTATAGAGAAGTTGTAAACAATTTGCTAAGCTTTCCAACGGTATAAGCTGGAACTTATTTGGATAAGTAGAACATGAGATAAGATATTTACACCTGGATGTTTCTGTTCTGTTTCAAAATCTGGACAGATCTGGAATTTCCTATTTTCAGCCAAGTTAAATACAGAATCTGGGAAAACGTGGTATACGAAAGTTGTAGAGGATTTCCCAAGCTTTTCAAAAATGTAAGGATCATCTCCAGATGAGTTAAGTAGCTCGAGATATAATTTTTGGAAGTTACTGCACCTTTGCTGAGACATTGTCAGGATGGATACTATGTTTGGTTGTTTTACCTAAACTTAAAGACAGAATCTAAGGAGGTCTTCTACAGGAAAGTAGTGGTGAATTTCATAAGTTTTCTAACGGTATAAGCTACAATTTTATTGGATTAACAGAATAAGAGTTATACCTGTTTTACTACGCTGTTGTTTTCATACCACGAGGAAAATTTCACGATACATGTTTGTTCTCTTGCACATAAGTTCTTTGGGATGTCAAAAGGACTCAGTGCTAGTCAACTTGTCTGGAAAAAGTGCGAGCTACCTTTCTTGTGCCCCCTAGTTGACCATTTTAAGAGGGTAGCTGTAACATCCCAAAAATTCACATTCAAAAATCACTCGCATTAAAAATTATTTTCAAAATATATTTCAAAAACTATAAAATAATTTGAGCTCTATAGTATCTCCATCTAATCCATCCATATTTTTCACGCACAAATAACAACGAGTACCAGTAAGCTTACATGCAAGAAAACATAGCAGTGCACCTACACGAATATATATCACATGCATGCATGCAGGACGAGCATGCACCTGCATGCAAGGACACGGTGATTAGGCACCGTCCATTTGCATGTATCGTGCATGCAAATTAGGCACCGACCATGCGCTATAGTAGCATTTTTAATGGCAACGAGCTGAGCACTCTGGCCTATAAAAAGGCACTCTCAGGTGCTCACTCTCACCACCCGAGAAACACGTTCACTCACTCGCTCACTCGCTCTCACTTCGCGTATACCGTATACGGCCATACGCACAAGCCGAGCTCGACTGTCGTCGCAAGACGAGGTGAGCAGCTCATGAGCATCTCCTTGCTCTTCTCTGTCTTTCTGTAGTATTTTCCTGTATTTTTTCTTGTATTTGTCTGTACCGGTTCACTGCCAAGAACTCCACGAATAGAACCATGACATACAGAAGAGTTCTAATGACCCCCTGCTAATTTCTCTCTAACCATGCATGTGTGGGCCAAGCATTAACTCCAAATAGTACAAGCATGCATGCAACATGCACTACCAGCCAAAATTCATCTCGTGAAGCATGTATTTCTTAATCATCGTTAGCCTTTTTCGCATGATTAAATTCCGACCATTTCACAAATGCCACATGCTAACTCTGATTTTAATAATTTTTTTTCCTAAATTCATCTAAAATCATGATCTACCTCCCATATTAATTTCATGATTTTTGGAGCTCATTTGAATTTATATGATTATTTATCTGTGCCTGTTGTCTGTGTCGTTCGTCGCGTATTTTAGCTGACGGTGTGAACGAGCCGGAAAACGAGAACGTTGGAAACGAGTAACCCGGACTATCAGCAGGAGTTTGGCGAGGACGCCGACGGAGGCAAGTCCAACCGATCCCCTTTGATGCATATTGATCCTATTTTTAAACACAACCAGTAGAAGCCGTTTTAAATATTGCATGTACGATATATGTACGAAGTATTTTCGCTGCTTAGTTAAAACCTGTTGAATAGCCATCCTTGAATTGATATTACCCGATAATTGTCTTGTTCAAACCTAGGAACAAATAATATGCTATGACAGAAATATTATTATTTAGTGTGCTTAGGACTTGTTACTCATCGCGGATACTCATCGCTATATTTTCTCAATTATAATGATTTTAAACGTAAAAGGTGTGAGTGGTGAAAATAAATTGTGGGTATTGTGAAAGGGTTAATGAACAAGTTATAGATGTGATTACTATGGAGATGGGGCGGATGGGATCTCTTTTGGGGATGCCCTGGTGTTGTGGCTTATACCTTGCGGGGTTAAGCGTGAAGATATCCGCCTTGTCTCGATTAAGGACTGAGTTGATGATTCATCTTGCCTAACTCATTTATCGTACAACCACTCGCCTTGCATAGGAAAGGCTTAGTCTAAATCCCTCTAGTTAGTATGGCAATCACATGGAGGCAGGTGTGCAACGGGACACTAAGTGATGTATGTGAAATTGTGGAAATATATGAAAAGAGCTTTGTGAATTTTTGTGGTATCATGAGATGTGGCCTTAGTGTTCCCGTGGTGAGCACCATTACTTAGCTATGGAGGGTAATGACTTTGATGGATCTGTGCTTGCACGACGGTGTAAGTTATGGTATCCTACTTGTGGAAAAAGTGTACAACCTCTACAGAGTGTAAATCTATCTGGATAGCCATGTCCGCGGTCTCGGACGGGTTATGGTTTGGTTTCAACAACTAGATGGGTTGGGATGAGTGAAAACATGAGAGTGAGTGTGATTTTGGAAATAAATGGTTGACTGCCATTGTGTTGTGGGAACAAGGGTTCAACAACACTTAAAATTGTGATCAAACCCCCATTTTTAGAAATACTAACATATGTGGAAAAAGAGGTCTTTTACAACAGTATTTGTGAAATGAAACCTTGCATGTGTAAAAAGATAGCTTTATGCAAATAAAACTAAGCCTCATCCTTGATTTATCCATATGCATATATATTGTTATCCCCTTCCGTAGGGTAAGGTTGGATTTGCTGAGTACTTTGTACTCACCCTTGCTTTATTAAACAGAGGAAGATCCGGACTTTCGATCCCGAAGTGGCGTTCGAGTAAGGTCGTGTCTGCACCCAACTAAGCCTGTGGCATTGGGACTCGTCAGATGTTCGATTGTGATATCGTTTGTTTCTGGGTCCTTTGGACCTATGTTGTATTTTGGTGTCTTATTATTATAGCGTGCCTTCCTTGTCCACGCTTACCGAGACTACTGCGCTGAAACTTAACTGATGTAATAAATGTGTTACTAGCCTCCTGGGACTAGTATTGTATCACATTTGAGTTCCTGGTTTACCAGGGGCGCTTCAGGTGGTATCAGAGCCGTAGTTGGCTGTAGGACGCGACCTTAAGCTTTTCTGGACCAGTATTTTACTAAAGAAACATATTTTACAAAAGTTCTTACCCTCTTCCCTCTATTTGAAAAAAAATATTTACTCTCATCTATGTCTCTCAGATGGCAGAAGGAGTTTGGACCAGCAGTTACTGTCTAAGTGTAGAAGGCTTTCCGTAGCTCTTGTATGCTACCATGCAGAAACTTGGAATCAAGGATCGCCCAGAATATGAAGGTAGAGAATATGAAGAGCATGAGACCGAGAGGTGTGAAGTTACCGTCTATATTGGGAAAAGTGAGGACTTTCCTAACATAGCCGAAGCTTGGAATATGACTGCGACCGGATTTCGGTTTGCAGATACATATCAAGCCATCGCCCGCAAAGCCTTGAGGTACCTATGCCAGATCTACGAGCAGCCCATCACCCGTACACCCATGAGGTTCTTTCCACCCGACGAAAAAAACCGACCAGTTTGGAGGACCCGCATGGAGCTCTTGCAAGGACGTTACTCACTTGAAGATGACCCAACTGTGGTATTCATGACCACATACCTACTTGCTCTAGATAAGCAATATGATGAGCAGGCCTCAGAGTTAAGGAAGTGCATCCATCGTGCGGAGGAAGCCGAGATCATAGTTAGAAAGCTCCATGTGCAGCTCGCGGAAGCTCAGGCCCAAGCAGCTGCAGCCGAGAGTCGTGAAACCACCATTGCTGAAGTCTTGAAGGCAGTTGAAGACCGCCATGCTCAGGAGTTGAAGGATGCCTACCTTATCACTAGGATCAAAAGAAGGATGTTAGCAGAGGGAGACCAAGAGCCCGTAGTCCTAAAAGGTATCCCAATCATGTCCCTAAAAAACAAAAGAAAGATGGACATAGAAGGGCCATCAGCTCCCCCACCCACAGAAGCCTCTCATGAAGCTTTAGAGTTGGAGCCCAGTAAGGAAGAAGGATTTCCTCTCCTCACCCAGCCAGCACCAAAAGAAGACAGTGACCCACCTCTTAGTCCAAAAGAAGAACCACAAATGCCGGAAGCATGATCCTCCTCAACACCAAGGGAATGAAGTTGTTCTATCCGAAGAAGTTGAAGAATAGTAGCACCTAGTTCCTCCTTATGTCTTGGGGAACTGAAGTTCACTTCACTTTTGTTCAACCCCCAAAGTAGATGAATCGTATTGTAGTACGCTTATTTCCTCCATTACTATGTTGTAAACTGCCCTCTTATTCAAAATATATATTTGTGCTTGTTGGTTGTGCTAAATAATTGAGTGCTCTATGTTGTTCCCTTACGGGATAGCAAGTCTTAAAACTTGCACCTTTTTAAAATATAACGCCTTAACAAAAAAAACAACATCACTCGATAGATCTAACCCTTATCTAATGCTTTCTCATCTTAACCAACAGATGCCTCCCAAACCAGCTACCCGCTCTCAACCAAGTGGTCGTGCAGCTAGTAGACAAAGCCAAAATCCAAATGGAAGTCAAGCCAATGCAAATGTGGATGGTATTCATGAAGATGAAGTGAGTCAGACTAGGAACCATAATGAAGGAGATGACTTGCCCCCTCCTCCAGTAATTGACTTAGCACAAGTCATGGCAACTCAGACTCGCCTTCTAGAGACCTTGGCTCAAGGCATGAACCGCCCCAAGAACAACCGTGGAGTCAGAGTCCAAGACAAGATGACTGAGTTCATGAGGCTTAAGCCACCCACCTTTACTGGATCTGACAACCCCATGGAAGCAGATGATTGGCTTAAGGTGATTGAAAGGAAGTTGGACACAATCCACTGCGATGGAAGGGATAGAGTTCTGCTAGCATCTCATCAGCTGACAGGAATTGCCCTTTCTTGGTGGGAAGCCTATAGTGGAGCTGTGGACAATGCCAACACAATCACATGGGAAGAATTTGTGGATGAATTCCGCCGGTACCACATTCCAGATGGAATCATGAAGCTGAAGGCTGATGAATTTTGCAACTTGAAGCAAGGAAATAAAACTCTAAGTGAGTACATCTTCCAATTCACTGAGTTGTCTCGCTATGCCCCAGAATTGGTCAACACTGATTCCAAGAAACAGACAAAGTTCATAGAAGGATTGACCTGTGAGCTCAGAACCCTCTTGACCCCATAGATCTATCCAGACTTCAACACCTTGATGAACAGGACCATTCTGACTGATGTGGCCAAGACTGAAGAAAGGAAAGAGAACAAGCGCAAGTTTCTAGAGCGCAAGGTTCAAGATGGTGCTAGATCCCAGAGGCTGAAAACCTTTAGCCAACCAAGCCAGCGGACTCAAGCCCCAATGCAGTTTCGCTCTCCTACTAGTGTCTCCATTAACCAAATGCAGTCGTCATATCAACCCAAGACAACCTATCAGAATCAAGCTTATGGCAAGACTCAACAGAACAACACTGGTCAAGTCACAAACAATGTTAGGACTTGCTTTAATTGCCATGAGACTGGACACTGCATTGCCAACTATCCCTACAAGAACAACCCACCAGCAGTGTCCACTCAGTCCCACACTATTAATGGACCAAGACCTGCAGTGTCTGGAGTCAACCATGGTTTCCCTCACAACAATAGCAACACCAACAATAATAGCCAAATGATGAAGCAACCTCAACAATCCTATGGTAGAGCCCGTGTCAACCATATTCATGCTCAGGATGCTCAGACTGCTTCAGGAGTGGTACTTGGTGAGTTCTTAGTCGATTCAGTACTTGCAACAGTATTATTTGATTCTGGAGCATCACATTCATTCATATCATCAAGTTTTGTTGAGAAGCATCAAATACCCACAGTACTACTAAAGTTACCCCTAATAACCCGAACACCTGGGTCTGACATCAAATGTCATCTAGGTTGTTTAAATGTAAGGATCATTCTAAGTGGTGTAGTTTTCTTAGCAGACTTAGTAGTGCTCAAGTCCAAAGGAATAGATGTTATCCTTGGAATGGATTGGTTAACCAGACACAATGGAATTATTAGTTGTGCAACCAAAGAAGTATCATTAGTTAACCATGAAGGGATTAAAGTGAAATGCCAAACCCGAGGGTCTAAAGTTAATCCAATGGTCTTCAATTTGGATGCAAGGACCATAGAGGAAGTACCAATAGTGCAAGAATACCCTGATGTATTCCCAGAGGAACTACCTGGAATGCCACCAGACAGGGATATAGAGTTGATCATTGATCTTATCCCTGGGACTGCCCCCATAGCCAAGAGACCTTACAGAATGGCTCCGGCAGAGTTAGCTGAACTAAAAGAGCAGCTAAGAGAATTGCAGCAGAAAGGTTATATCAGACCTAGTTCTTCACCATGGGGAGCCCCAGTCTTGTTTGTGAAGAAGAAAGATGGAAGTATGAGGATGTGTGTGGATTATAGGTCCCTAAATGAAGTCACCATCAAGAATAAGTATCCCCTACCAAGGATAGATGACCTTTTTGATCAGCTTAAAGGAGCCAAGTATTTCTCTAAGATTGATTTGAGATCAGGTTATCACCAGCTCAAGATCAAGAATAGTGATGTTCCCAAGACAGCCTTTGTAACCAGATATGGACAATATGAGTTTACAGTGATGTCTTTTGGATTAACCAATGCCCTTCATGAACCTCATGAATAAGGTATTCATGGAAGAGTTAGATAAGTTTGTTGTAGTCTTCATTGATGACATACTTATCTACTCTAAGAGTGCGGAAGAACATGGGCAACACTTGAGAGTAGTGTTGGAAAAGCTAAGAAGACACAAGTTGTATGCTAAATTCAGCAAATGTGAATTTTGGCTTGAGAAGGTTGCATTTCTAGGCCACATCTTGACAGCTGAAGGAGTTGCAGTTGACCCTGAGAAAGTAGAAGCTGTCTCCCATTGGCAGCAACCCACCAATGTGAGTGAGGTTAGAAGTTTTCTTGGATTAGCTGGATATTATCGAAGGTTTATAGAAGGATTTTCGAAGATAGCCAGACCCATGACAGAGCTTCTTAGGAAAGATAAGAAATTCACTTGGACAGAATCATGTGAGAAGAGTTTCCAAGAGTTGAAGAAGAGACTGACAACAGCACCAGTGTTAACTTTGCCAAACATTCACCAAGATTTCATCATATACTGTGATGCCTCAAGACAAGGTTTAGGATGTGTTCTCATGCAAGGAGGAAAAGTGGTTGCTTATGCATCCCGTCAGCTTAGACATCATGAGCAAAATTACCCTACCCATGATTTGGAGTTAGCAGCTATAGTACATGCTCTCAAGATTTGGAGACACTACCTCATTGGAAACAAGTGTAAAATCTACACTGATCACAAGAGTTTGAAGTACATCTTCACACTGTCAGACTTGAACCTAAGGCAAAGAAGATGGTTAGAATTAATCAAGGACTATAACCTTGAGATTCATTACCACCCAGGAAAGGCCAACGTTGTAGCAGATGCCCTAAGCAGGAGGTCATATGGTCAGCAGTTGGTGCCTAAGAACACTCACCTACAAGAAGAGATAGCACAGTTGAACATGCATATAGTACGTCAACCTCAAAATGGCAGTCTGATGGTGCAGCCAACTCTTGTGGAAGAAATCAAACAGACACAACATAAGGATAAGGATCTAATGAAGATTCGTGAGCAAACTGGAGAAAATAAAGCTCCATACTTTAGAGTGGATAACAAAGGAGTATTGTGGTATAAAAACAAGATTTGTGTGCCCAAGGAGGGAAAGTTTCAAGAATTAATCCTTGATGAAGCCCATAACTCAGCTTATTCTATCCACCCTGGTGCCACCAAGATGTACATGGACCTAAAAGAAAGATATTGGTGGAATGGCATGAAAGCTGATGTGGCACGATTTGTTGCACAATGTGATGTTTGCCAAAGGGTTAAAGCGGAGCATCAGAAACCAGCAGGCTTGCTCCAGCCATTGCCTATTCCTGTTTGGAAATGGGATGAGATAGGCATGGATTTTGTGAATGGATTACCCAAAACTCTGAAAGGAAATGATTCAATATGGGTAATAGTGGACCGCCTTACCAAGGTTGCTCACTTCATACCTGTGCGCACCAAATATAGTGGAGACAAGTTAGCCCAGTTATATGTGGATAACATAGTCAAATTGCATGGTGTGCCAAGTAGGATTGTATCTGACCGAGGTACCCAATTTACCTCTAAGTTCTGGAAAAGTTTGCATGAAGCTATGGGAACCAAGCTAGATTTTAGCTCAGCTTATCATCCTCAAATAGATGGTCAGACTGAAAGAATAAATCAGATTATGGAAGATATGCTAAGAGCATGTGTGCTCACATATGGTAAAGATTGGGAGAAAAGCCTAACTTATGCAGAGTTCTCCTATAATAACAGTTACCAAGCTAGTTTGGGCATGTCACCTTTTGAGACCCTGTATGGAAGAAAATGTAGAACCCCATTGATGTGGTCTGAAGTTGGAGAACGAACCTTGCTTGGACCAGCCCTTATAAAAGAAGCAGAAGATCGTGTAGCTGAAATCAGAGAAAAATTGAAAGAGGCACAATCACGTCAAAAGAGCTATTCTGATAAAAGAAGGCGAGAGTTAAGTTTTGCAGTTGGAGATTTTGTGTATATTAAAGTCTCTCCTATTTGAGGAACTCGAAGGTTCCAAGTTAGAGGCAAGCTAGCACCTCGGTATATTGGACCATATCAAGTATTACAGAGGATTGGTGCTGTGCTTATCGTGTTCGGCTACCTGAAGAAATATCAGATATACACAATGTGTTTCATGTTTCCCAATTAAAGAAATGTCTCAAAGTACTAGAGGAACAAATATCGCCAGACACAGTTGATTTACAAGACGACCTAAGATATCAAGAAGTGCCAATAAAAATCCTAGATACAGTCACCAAGCAAACTCGAACGACAACAGTCCGAATTTGTCGTGTTCAGTGGAGTAGACACACTGAAGCGGAAGCAACATGGGAAAGAGAAGATGCCCTGAGAAAAGAGTTTCCTTATCTATTTAGGACCCAGCCGAATCTCGAGGACGAGATTCCTTTTAAGTGGGGTAGGTTTGTAACATACCAAAAATTCACATTTAAAAATCACTCGCAAACTATAAAATAATTTGAGCTCTATAGTATCTCCATCTAATCCATCCATATTTTTCGCGCACAAATAACAACGAGTACCAGCAAGCTTACATGCAAGAAAACATAGCAGTGCACCTACACGAATATATATCTCATGCATGCATGCAGGACGAGCATGCACCGTCCATTTGCATGCACCTGCATGCAAGGACACGGTGATTAGGCACCGTCCATTTGCATGCATCGTGCATGCAAATTAGGCACCGACCATGCGCTACAGTAGCATTTTTAATTGCAACGAGCTGAGCACTCTGGCCTATAAAAAGGCACTCTCGGGTGCTCACTCTCACCACCCGAGAAACACGTTCACTCACTCGCTCACTCGCTCTCACTTCGCGTCTACCGTATACGGCCATACGCACAAGCCGAGCTCGACTGTCGTCGCAAGACGAGGTGAGCAGCTCATGAGCATCTCCTTGCTCTTCTCTGTCTTTCTGTAGTATTTTCCTGTATTTTTCCTTGTATTTGTCTGTACCGGTTCACTGCCAAGAACTCCACGAATAGAACCATGACATACAGAAGAGTTCTAATGACCCCCTGCTAATTTCTCTCTAACCATGCATGTGTGGGCTAAGCATTAACTCCAAATAGTACATGCATGCATGCAACATGCACTACCAGCCAAAATTCATCTCGTGAAGCATGTATTTCTTAATCATCGTTAGCCTTTTTCGCATGATTAAATTCCGACCATTTCACAAATGCCACATGCTAACTCTGATTTTAATAATTTTTTTTCCTAAATTCATCTAAAATCATGATCTACCTCCCATATTAATATTTTTGATTTTTGGAGCTCATTTGAATTTATATGATTATTTATCTGTGCCTGTTGTCTGTGTCGTTCGTCGCGTATTTTAGCTGACGGAGTGAACGAGCCGGAAAACGAGAACGTTGGAAACGAGTACCGCGAGTTTGACGCCGAGGACCCGGACTGTCAGCAGGAGTTTGCCGAGGACGCCGATGGAGGCAAGTCCAACCGATCCCCTTTGATGCATATTGATCCTATTTTTAAACACAACCGGTAGAAGCCGTTTTAAATATTGCATGTACGATATATGTACGAAGTATTTTCGCTGCTTAGTTAAAACCTGTTGAATAGCCATCCTTGAATTGATATTACCCGGTAATTGTCTTGTTCAAACCTAGAAACAAATAATATGCTATGACAGAAATATTATTATTTAGTGTGCTTAGGACTTGTTACTCATCGCGGATACTCATCGCTATATTTTCTCAATTATAATGATTTTAAACGTAAAAAGGGTGAGTGGTGAAAATAAATTGTGGGTATTGTGAAAGGGTTAATGAACAAGTTATAGATGTGATTACTATGGAGATGGGGCGGATGGGATCTCTTTTGGGGATGCCCTGGTGTTGTGGCTTATACCTTGCGGGGTTAAGCGTGAAGATATCCGCCTTGTCTCGATTAAGGACTGAGTTGATGATTCATCTTGCCTAACTTATTTATCGTACAACCACTCGCCTTGCATGGGAAAGGCTTAGTCTAAATCCCTCTAGTTAGTATGGCAATCACCTGGAGGCAGGTGTGCAACGGGACACTAAGTGATGTATGTGAAATTGTGGAAATATATGAAAAGAGCTTTGTGAATTATTGTGGTATCATGAGATGTGGCCTTAGTGTTCCCGTGGTGAGCGCCATTACTTAGCTATGGAGGGTAATGACTTTGATGGATCTGTGCTTGCACGACGGTGTAAGTTATGGTATCCTACTTGTGGGAAAAGTGTACAATCTCTGCAGAGTGTAAATCTATCTGGATAGCCGTGTCCGCGGTCTCGGACGGGTTATGGTTTGGTTTCAACAACTAGATGGGTTGGGATGAGTGAAAACATGAGAGTGAGTGTGATTTTGGAAATAAATGGTTGACTACCATTGTGTTGTAGGAACAAGGGTTCAACAGCACTTAAAATTGTGATCAAACCCCCATTTTTAGAAATACTATCATATGTGGAAAAAGAGGTCTTTTACAACAGTATTTGTGAAATGAAACTTGCATGTGTAAAAAGATAGCTTTATGCAAATAAAACTAAACCTCATCCTTGATTTATCCATATGCATATATATTGTTATCCCCTTCCGTAGGGTAAGGTTGGATTTGCTGAGTACTTTGTACTCACCATTACTTTATTAAACAGAGGAAGATCCGGACTTCGATCCCGAAGTGGCGTTCGAGTAAGGTCGTGTCTGCACCCAACTAAGCCTGTGGCATTGGGACTCGTCAGATGTTCGATTGTGATATCGTTTGTTTCTGGGTCCTTTGGACCTATGTTGTATTTTGGTGTCTTATTATTATAGCGTGCCTTCCTTGTCCACGCTTACCGAGACTACTGCGCTGAAACTTATCTGATGTAATAAATGTGTTACTAGCCTCCTGGGACTAGTATTGTATCACATTTGAGTTCCTGGTTTACCAGGGGCGCTTCAGTAGCCTAATTAAAGGTGTTACAATGAGAAGGATTGGCTAATGTTGGATCATATATGAGGATCACAAGTGTTCGGTGAATTTGGTTTTCTTTCAAGATATCATCTCTTTTAGAGAATATCAATGGAAGTATATGTCATTGTTGATACTCATAGATTGAGAGTTATGCTTATGAGGATCAGATGACACCAAAGTCTACAAAGTTAAACATACAATGTGAGAGTGAAACAACTTGATTGTGATAAAGGTACCAATAGATGGAACATAGTGATGAAACCAACCTTGGATTAAGAGACTTGGTACAATGAATTTAAAAGACTATGATGTGTAGCGTCCAAAAAGGATAGGAGAGCTAGTCCCTAGTGTTCCCCAATCAATCTCATCTTAAGGGGGGGTAGTACCTTGATCTCATGAGATGATGCATTTTAAAACTATACTGAAGAGATAATTGTCTTCTGAGATATCTTAGGGTTATGGTCATCTATCCTTGCCGTGTTACTGACATTGGTCACTTGATGACAAGGAGTGCAGTGTCCCATGGATCAGGAGCATAATATGACACCTCCCATGGATATGAGGGAAGATTATGATCATCTCGCCTTTGAAGAAAGATGCATAAGTCAAAAAGTTGGTAGTTAAGATGGACTTCAATCAATTATGAATAATAGACATTTTGTGGAAAACCTTGTTTCACAAGTTGTGATCCCGAGACATAAGTGCTTGTATTTGGAATACAAGTTGTGAAGTTTAAATAGTGATCAATATCTTGCTCTTGTTTTCTCTTATGGACGAGATTCATTTTAAGAGGGGTAGAATTGTAACACCCTAAAAAATTGCTTCTTTTGAAATAGGGCTAAAATAATTTAATTATGTATTTTTGCGCTCATGAAAACATAGGAAAATATTTTTTTTCATCAAATTAAAATTTATCATAGGGTTTAGCAACATTGTTACGTATACATGCTGGTGCATAAGATTTGATGCAATGTTTGCTTATTTCTCGTTGTGTGTTGATAGTGAGAAAAATATTTAAAATACGTTTATTAGATCGATATTCCTTCTTTGGCACATATTTATCTTTTTCTACAATCAAATTCCTTGTCTCTCAGCTTAATATTTCATCCAGAGTCTCTCAGAATCTTTTCTTTCAAACCTAACTCACTCCTTCTAGTTTCTCGTCCATCAGGAGATATCTACAAAAGTTCTCGCGAATTTTTCTGGCCTTTTCCGTGGAGCATAATCTAATTTTTAGATGCTCCAAACAATCTCATCATGAGCTCCAAATACTTTATTTGGGTTCTTCATATTCCGTAATTTTTCTGATAATTTTCCCTGAATTTTTGGAGCTCCCGGTGTATTTTTCGTGCCTTAAATATTAATTATGAACTTTTCTGAAATTATTTTATCCATAAAAATAATTAAATTCGAAAATAATAAAACAACTCATTTTCCACCAAAGCCCGTGTACAATACTTCCTAATAAGCCCTAAATATCTATGTCTTTATTTCTTAATGGGCTTTAATAATTAATTGGGCCTATTAGTAAAGATGAAGGTTGCAAATCAATTAGAACTTATGTTTGGTTGTTTTACCTAAATCAATTAGATCGAGTTTAGTCGGTGAGCAACTCGTGGTGATCAAGATCAGAGCCTTGGACAACCAGTAAGACCAGCAGGATCAGCAAGAGCATATGGATTAAGGCAAGTATAGCATTTGGATTTTATTTTTGTGGCCATGATTCTGTGACTTGATAAAAATGACTTTTTAGCCACTTGATGATTTATCTGTAAGTGATAACTGGGACAACAGTGCAACTATGAGGGCTATAATGGCTCTGGCTTTAGCTAGTATGAAGACCTTTTCTAGCTTGTTAGAGGTTACCTGAAAGGGCGGAGGGGCTGAACCGTTTTGGGTATAGTGCGAGCCCCTGTCCTTATGAGTATAGGCTGCGCGTCATTGTGCCATTTGGAAGGGGGTATCTATATCTGCGCGCAAAGGAAACCTTGCGGCCCTAACATGTTAGACGAACTTTTGAAAGGCTTCATAGTGATCCCTGCCGACCTTCCTTGGAAGTGGGTTAAGAGGCTGATCACCTCGGGCGAAAGGATAAATCGTGACTCATGGGTAAAGATGTGCAACCTCTGCAGAGTGTTAAAAACTGGTATACTAGCCGTGCTCATTGTCAAGAGCGGCCTTGGGGATTCTTGCATCGACGATGATGATTCTTGTGTGTTATATATGTTCATTATTTATTATTTAATGCTCAACATTATTTATGTCACATTGATCATGAGATTGTGGGAGCTATACAATCTAGTTGCTATACTTGTGGAGTTCGACATGGACTCACTCTTGCTACTTCTCCCAAACCTCAGGAAAAGTTTAGGCTTGTGATCAACCAGTCAGTTGGATCCTGTAGAGAGAAGTTAATACCCGGAGTTTGGAGTTGTCTATCCGCTGTTTGCTATCAAAGATTATCTCTTTTATATTATGTACGTTATATAATTTATGCATTATCTTGATATTACCCCTTATTTGTAGCTATATGTGAGAGTTGGCTTCTAAGACTCACATATGGTGCATATCTGGTTTTGTTCTTAAAATCGGGTATTACAGAAGCTTGTTCCTAGGATTCTTCAGTATTTCGACTTCTAAATTGTAGTAAGTTCTTGTTTTATTGTTCTTTGGTTTATGAGTTTACTTTGATCTCTTCGCGTAGAGTTTAGAGTAATCATCTCTAGCGTAGATGTGGTGTTTGGGCTAGGATACTCATAGATATCCCCTGACTAGCTGGACCGTGGTAGTAGCGAGGAAGGTGACATTTCCGAGTTACCTTAGCAGACCATATCCCGTTAGTAGGATCGATAGGGTTTATAGGTGCGGGCTGAACATCCTCTGTGGTGTCTAGATTCCGTGAGCCTCCCCAATAGAACAGTAGATTATCCTTACCAAGGTTAGAACGAGATTACGGTTGTAGTCTTCTCTATACATCACTCACATCGAGAAACATTCTTTGTGGCCTAAAGGTTAGTAGTAATAGACCGGGTTAGTCAGATGCACTCTTTCTCCTAGTGGTAAAAATATAAATACGATACTCTGGATAACATCCCGGGTGAAGTGCTCACCGATATCTGTGCGCTTGCGGATCAATTTCTTATTGCGTTCCCAAACATCAACAAGCATGTCTGGCGCCGTTGCCGGGGAGAAAGACGGTTTGCTGAGATAACCTTGAGTCTTACTACTAGCTTGTATCTATACTTTTATCTTTTCTTATCATTTTATATTCTTTATTTATTTGCTTACCTTATGGAAAACCAAGATTCTAAATCAATCTATCAATTTGCAACACCTTCAGAAACTGACCTTTTACCATGGGAGTCATCACAACTTATCCAAACATCCCAGTATAGGTTAAGTTCCAGGTTGATTGCCATGATTCAAAACCTATCCTTTTCAGGAAAGGAAGACGAAAACCCTTACCTTCATATTAGAGATTTTGAGCAAACATGTGATTGTCTTCGCATTGAAGGCATTTCTGATAAAACTTTACATTGGAAGCTTTTTCCTTTTCCTTTAAGGAGAGAAGCTAGACAATTGTATAATCAGAAGGTAAGTCAACAACAAGGTGAATGGGGAGTTTTACGAGCCAACTTTTGCCTAGATTTTTATTCCCTCGACCGTATCGGCGACCTTAGACTCAAAGTCCTATCTTTTAAACAAAAAGATAATGGAACTTTGGGAAAAGCCTGGAAATGTTTTTCTGATCTTTTAGAATCTGGTCCAAACCTAAATCTTGAAGACCCTGTTCTTTTATTTCACTTTTTTCGAGGTCTTCAGAAAGATCATAAACAAATGCTACATACAATGTCTAGAGGTTCTTTCTTTCGTATCCCTACTGATGACGCTAGAGTGATCCTAGATAGAATCCTAGAAGCTCAGATGGATAATATCATTCATGATGAAACCCACGAAGCCGAAGTAGACACTTTGCCAAATTCTTCATCTACTTTAGCTATCCCAAGTTCTGAGCCACAAAAGGAAGAAATTCCACCACCTGATTTCATGCTGGATATAGAATCTGATCTTTTTGTCGATTTTGGAAACATTTCAAACTACCATTCTTTTAATAGACCCCAAAATGGCCATTTTAGAATTTGTTTGCCAACTGAACATCAATTGAGAGAGCTTATCGTAGTCATGAGTAGCGAATGGTTGGAGGAGTTAGAGCTTTCCTCTGATGTGATCCATTTGGACACACCTCCTATAACTATACGTTGTGCTTATGATTCTGATCAATTTGATGCTCTCTATAATCCTGTTGTGGGGATCAACATCATGTCTGAATCTTTTGCACTTAAATTATTTAAAAATTTGGTCTTAACCCCCACAACAAAGATCATAAAGGAATCTTCGGGGCGATTAGTCCCCAGTCTTGGAATTATTAATGTCCTACCCCTTATGGTAGAAGGCTCCATGGTTCATTTGAACTTCTATATTTTTGATACATGGGACTTCGACCTGTTGATAGGACAACCTTTTAGAAGACTCCTTTATGAAGGTCATACTGGAAAGCTACACATTTCTTTTGGAAAAACTTTTAAATTTCCAATAACAATTTCACACTCCTTAAATAATAAAGCCGAGTCATATCTTTTGCCTGATCCTACGGAGGAGGTAAAGGTCGCATCTCTAGAGCTTTTAGATGAACCAGACTTAGAAGACGAAGCTCCTTTCTTCATAGAAGAAGAAGCTGAACCTTCTGAACCTGAACCCTTAGATGAGTTTGAAGAAACACCTAGACCCCCCACAGAGCTTAAAACTTTACCACCCGGTCTTATCTATGCTTTCCTAAATAATAATCCAGAGTTTCCTGTGATCATTAGTGATAAACTCACTCAGGAGCAAACTCTACGATTGATGGCCATTCTTGAGAAACATCACTCAGTTTTCAGCTACTCACTCCAAGATCTTACAGGAATCAGTCCTATGATTTGTACCCATCGTATTCCGACAGATCCTTCCATTTCACCCACTACACCACAACCCTTAAATAGCATCTAACGTCTGTTGCTAAAATTTTAAATTAGCGTTGAACGGTGAGTCGCTAAAAGTTTTCCTCGGACCCTCAGTTGCTAAAATTGAATATTGCGATGGATGGTCCGTCGCTGTAGTTATTTAGCTTTTACTTTGGATCGTTCGTCGCTATATATTATAAACTGAATCAAATCATCCGTTGCTAAATTTTGGCCCATCTTTTCAGCTCACTTCCGCAAAATTTTGGCCCAAAACTCCTAACCCTAGCTAAGTGATCACACCAGACACACACGCATCTTCTCTGCTCCTGTTGCGCCTCCACGAGCCACCTCCGCATCTCGCCGCCTGCCCGCCTGCCCCTGCTGCTCGCCCATCCACCACCGGACGACCGGCCCTCGCCGCCCGCCAGCCCTCGAACCTCGACACCCACCGCGTGCCCCCGGATGTTCGCAACCACCGACCGCGCGGCCGCTCACCGGACATCGCCGCCTTCTGCGAACCTTCCCACGATGAGCTCCCCGGCCGCCGCGGCGGAGGCGCCGCGAACGGTGGCCTCAGTGGTGCTGCGCATCCAAATAGCGCTGCTGGACTGCGCCGCGGCGTCAAACGAGGCGCTCCTCCACGCGGCCGCCTCCGCGCTTCTCTCCCGCGCCGACTACGACGACGTCGTCACCGAGCGCACCATTGCCGATGCCTGCGGCAACCCCGCGTGCCCCGATCCTCTCCCCTCCTCCGGCGCCGCCGCCGCCGCCACGGTGCCACGCTTCCACATCGCCCTCAGCGAGCACCGCGTCTACGACCTCGAGGAGGCGCGCAAGTTCTGCTCCGACCGCTGCCTCGTCGCCTCCATGGCACTAGCCGCCTCGCTCCGGCATGACCGGCCCTATGGGGTCCCGCTCGACCGGCTCGCTGCGGTTGTCGCGCTCGTCGAGGGCGCCTCCGCCGCTGCCGGGGATGGGAGCGGGTTAGGGTTTCAGGGCGTGGATGGGAATGGGAAGATGAAGGACGAGGGAAGGAAGGTGGAGATCAAGGAGAAGGAGGTCACCGGGGCTGGGGAGGTTTCGCTGCAGGACTGGATTGGGCCCTCCGATGCCATTGAGGGTTATGTGCCACGCCGTGAGCGCAGTGCCCATGGGAATCGGCGTCTAGGCATTCAGGTTGTGTGTCTACCGCCGCCACCCCGCCACACAGGTGCCTAGGCTGTATGACCTCCACTCCGAAGGTAAACTAGCCACCTGAGCTCCTGAGTTGGCCATGTTTTTTGTTCGATGTGCAGTGGATGTGCAAGATCTATTTTCGTCCTCTTTTGTTGGGGAAAATTGTTTTCAGCCTCAAACTTGCTAGCACAGGATCACGTATGGCTCGAATACATGTGAATCTCATGTACAAATATATGCTATTATATTGCTACTGTAATCAGCGCACAGATGTGTTGTTGTATAATTGTTCTCTCATTTTGGTTCAGGGAAAGAAAAATAAATTGTCAAGATCTGGTAAATATCTACAATGCAATATTAACCATAGAATGGTGCTCAAATCCTAAATGTATGTGCGAAGGTTTCATTGTATGTTTTGGTTAGCACTTTAACAATGCTAATACACAGCAGTTGCTCTCTCCCTGGCGGAATATTCAAAAAAGCCTCTGACTGCATTTGGTGCAGAAACTTTGAAGCACAGTAACAGGAGCTTGATGCTTGACTTGTATCAATTTCACTTGTGTCATATATGTTTTACACACTCATATCCCCCCATCAAATGTGTTTATTATTGATCATTATTCCAGAGTGTAATGAATAGTATTTTCATGAAATGTAATGAACTCGAAGTAACTTGGTTTGAATCCACTTTATTTTAAATTTGCTTCATTGGTTTGGATGTTTCTTTAGTCTAGTTTAACCCTCTTAGACTTGTTTGCAGCTCATAGAATTAGCCCTCAGCCCCCTTCCAATCCCCATCTGCTTATGGATCCCCATCTAGCATTATTCTGATTTCTAGTCTTGTTTCTAGAGAAGGACCCAGACCATGCTGCTATCGTAATATTTTGGTGCACACAGACTTGAAAGAAAAAATATACACCTTTCACTTCATTGGTTGCTCAAAATTTCATATCTGCGGAAGCTCGTAGGAACATTTGTAAACTGAAAGTACTATATTAGAGACTAGAAGAATTTATTCTAAACTATGGTATATTTATTTCTCTTTCAGTCTAAGGGTGGTTTGCATTGCTGTGAATATCTGTTATTTCAAGTCAAAAACCTACTGTTTAGACCCTGAACCAATTCTGTGCATTGCTGTTTTTTAAAAAAAATATAATTCATGACTACTTTTGTAGGTGTGAGCTGCTTTGAAGGTTAAGGCATCAGTCATCATTTGCTTCACCTATTCTGAAGGGGGCTGCAATGTGCGTGTGTGTGTGTGTATATATATATATATATATATATATATATACACACACACAAATGAATATTGGTTATACAGGGCTGCCAGGTGATCTTATTTAGTATTTACAAATGTTCTTGTTTTCACTTCTACAGCTACGGGAATCGAGAGAGAAGCAGATCCAGTTTCTGTGCCATAGCTACAAACTCAGAAAAGGTGTTGTTTAGATATTTTTTACAAGAAATTCAGAGGTCCTATGAACCTGCAGTTACCTATCCGTCCTATGAAGTAGCATCTTTCTTTACCTATGAACTTGTAGGTTCTATGATAACGTTCGCTAACGGTGAAGTTATTTTAGATGTTGTAATCTGACATGAAGCATTAGCGTCACGCCCTTATGCTGAAATCAAGACTATAGGGGATGCTTTAAAGATGCCGCTTGCTTGGCCATTTAATCGGGTAATGTTTACTTGATTCTATTCTCTTTTTTTATATGGAGTGAGCAATATCTACAGTTTCTAACTATGATACTTGTGACAGCCGAAGGCCTGCTATCAGCAACCAAGATCACACGGAGTTGTTGGTTTTTCTCAAAGATCTTCTCAAGGTGCTGCAGGATCATCTTAGATACGCTAAGTGGTGCTAGCTTGTTGGCAGGAAGGGTGCTAGGAGTAAACTTGAATGCTTTTAGACTACATGCTATCTTATGGTGAACTAGATGCTATCTTTAAATATTTTTAGACTACAACCTGGTAGTTTAAGTTTTTGGACTTGAACATGATGGTCATAATGTTAGATCACTTTTAGATGATGACTTAGCTAGATTATGCATTTAGCTACTATATATATGCATGCTTGTATGTTGGCTTTATGTCAAGAAGCTTAAGCTAGTGATATAATTATATATGTACTCATTGATATGGATGAATGAGAGTATGATTTATCTGCCCATTTGTGTATGTCATTCAATATTGTATTGGTTCTGAACGTGAGTTTTAAATATATGTGGATTATTTTTTTACCTATTTAATTGGTCTCGATGGACTGGCCGTTGCTAAAAGTTATTACTGTGATGGACTATCCGTTGCTAAAACTGCAAACAGCCTGTCCGTTGCTGGATTACGAGGCGATAGACGGTCCGTCGCTAAAGATAAAGTCTGTCGCTATATACATACAACGACGGCTTCAACAGCAACTGCTAGGGTCCGTTGCTATAACTTTTAGCAACAGACCGTCTATTGCTATACATCACTTACAACAACTTTAAGTCAGTCGCTGATTAAAGGTTGTGGTGTAGTGACCTTCTCGAGAGCCCCAACGTAGACTAAACAACGCGATGAGAGAGGTAGTTCAAAAGGAAGTTATAAAGTTGCTGCATGCAGGAATTATATATCCTATGCCGCATAGTGAGTGGGTGAGCCCAGTTCAAGTTGTGCCTAAAAAGGGAGGCATGACTGTCGTTATGAATGAAAAGAATGAGCTAATTGCGCAACGCACCGTCACAGGGTGGCGGATGTGCATAGACTATAGAAAACTAAACAAAGCCACGAGAAAGGATCATTTTTCTTTACCTTTCATAGATGAGATGCTAGAGCGATTAGCGAACCATTCGTTCTTGTGTTTCTTAGATAGATATTCAGGGTATCACCAGATCCCGATCTATCCCGATGATCAAAGCAAAACCACATTTACATACCCATACGGAACTTATGCTTACCGTAGAATGTCTTTTGGGTTATGTAATGCACCAGCCTCTTTTCAAAGATGTATGATGTCTATATTTTCCGATATGATTGAAGAGATTATGGAAGTTTTCATGGATGATTTCTCTGCTTATGGAAAAACTTTTGATAATTGTCTTGAAAACTTAGACAAGGTTTTGCAAAGATGTGAAGAAAAGCACTTAGTCCTTAATTGGGAAAAACGTCATTTCATGGTTAGGGAAGGAATAGTGCTGGGACACCTAGTGTCTGAAAGAGGTATTGAGGTAGAAAAAGCTAAAATTGAAGTAATTGAACAACTACCTCCACCTGTGAATATAAAGGGAATTCGAAGCTTTCTTGGCCATGCTGGTTTTTATCGCAGGTTCATAAAAGATTTTTCATTTATTGCTAGACCACTTACTATTTTGCTAGCCAAGGATGCTCCTTTCGAATTTGATGATGCATGCCTAACATCTTTCAATTTATTAAAGAATGCACTCATCTCTGCACCAATCATTCAACCCCCTGATTGGTCGTTGCCTTTTGAAATTATGTTTGATGCTAGTGATTATGCTGTGGGGGCAGTTTTGGGACAAACTAAAAATAAGAAGCATCATGCAATTACTTATGCGAGTAAAACTTTGACAGGAGCTCAACTTAATTATGCAACCACTGAAAAAGAGCTTCTGGCTGTTGTTTTTGCCATTGATAAATTTAGATCTTATTTAGTTGGAGCTAAAATAATTGTTTACACTGATCATGTTGCACTAAAATACCTGCTCACTAAAAAAGATGCTAAACCTCGCCTGATTAGATGGATCTTATTACTTCAAGAATTTGACTTAGAAATAAAAGATAAAAAGGGAGTAGAAAATTCTGTTGCTGATCACTTGTCTAGAATGTATTTTAAGAATCCATAGGAAACCCCCATCAATGATTCACTCCGGGACGACATGCTCTACGGGATTAACAGGTCTGACCCCTAGTATGCAGATATTGTTAATTTTATGGTTTCAGGGTATGTACCACCAAGAGCAAACAAGAAGAAGCTTATTCAAGAGAGTCGTTCACATATATGTGATGAGCCATACCTCTTCCGAGTATGCTCTGATGGCTTACTCAGGAGATGTGTGACCACTGAGGAAGGATGGAAGATTATCGACAGATGTCATTCATCACCATATGGAGGTCATTATGGAGCATTCCGTACACATTCAAAGATCTGGCACTGTGGATTCTACTGGTCCACAATGTATGAAGACACGAAGGAAAATATCAGAAGATGTGGGCCATGTCAAAGGCACGGAAACATAAACACAAGGGATGCCATGCCACTCACCAACAACCTTTAGATTGAGCTCTTTGATGTCTGGGGAATAGACTACATGGGTCCATTCCCAGCATCAAAGAAGTCTGAGTTCATCTTGGTGGCAGTTGACTACGTCTCCAAGTGGGTAGAGGTACTACCTTGCAAGCATGCCGACGACATCAGTTCAAAGAGGATGTTTGAAGAAGTTATATTTCCAAGATTTGGAGTCCCCGAGTAGTGATAAGTGATGGAGGAGCACACTTCATTGACAAACGCTTCAAGCAATATCTATCAAAACATGGAATCCGTCACAACGTCGCTACCCCCTACCATCCTCAGACAAGTGGCCAAGCAGAGACTTCTAACAAGCAGATCAAGAATATTCTGCAGAAAACAGTCAATGAGATGGGACGGCATCGAAAGACAAGTTACCCGACGCACTCTGGGCATACCGGACAGCATACAAGACCCCAATTGGAATGTCCCCATACAAATTGGTGTACGGGAAGACTTGCCACCTACATGTTGAACTAGAATTCAAAGCACACTGAGCCATAAGGAGATGGAATACGGACCTAGATGTCGCTGGAGATCATAGAAGAATGCAACTATCAGAATTGGAATAATGGCGAGAGAAAGCATATCACAATTCAAAGATCTATAAAGAAAGAGTCAAAAGGTGGCATGATAAGTGGATCAAGAAGAAGGAGTTCACATCGGAGATAAGGTATTACTTTTTAATTCTAGGGTGAGCCTTTTCGGGCATGGAAAACTCTAGAGTAAATGGGAAGGACCATTCAAGGTAATCAATTCATCATCCCACGGAGCTATCACACTTCAAAATGACGAAGGTACGTTATTCAAGGTAAATGGTAAACGTCTTAAATTATTTTTAGAGCCCAATAAAGAATTAGGAGAGATAGACATGATCCATTTCTACCTTCCCAAAGAGATTTAGAGCCCGACCTCTTTAATCTGACGTTTTTGGGCATATATATTTTCTGAATAAAGTCTGCATCTACAAGCACGCTCGAGGAAGCAGGCCCACAAATGGACCAGACACAGGGTGGGCGCCCTGATGATGAGGGCGGGCGCCCAGCCCCTGTCCCCTCTCAGTCTCGATTTCCTCCGTCGCGGTAAACACATTTATGGTAAACCAAATACAGATGGAAAGTTTCGCACGCACGGCGGCGGAAGTAGCCCGAACAAACCCTAGAGGCACTTTTTGACCTCTATATAAACAGACCCCTCACGTCCGTTTTCAAACACCAATTCATGCAAGCCTTCTCTCCTTCTTCAATTAGAGCTTGCTTAGTTCCTCGCTGCTCCAGTGGTCGAAGAGTTCCACGACGATTGGGAAGTCGTCCCCTACGACCTCAACAAGAAGCCCAAGGAAGACCCGGACGCCCACGCTCTCGTCCCGGCCAACACAGAGTGGCAGCTAGAAGCCATGCCATTACGCCAGCGCAGCTCCACCTAATCCTACCATGCTCAACCAGTTCTCACCGCACTGCCGCAGCCCCTACTTCTCAAGGGACCGTCAGCCAAGAAGGAGGCCACCGTCAAGGTGCCAGCCGGCACAAGGATCCTTCCACCCAGACCCAATGAGAGGGTCGTTGGAGTCAAGACGAACCGGAGCGGCGAGATCAGCAGCATCCGCTACACTACGGAGGAAGAGAGGCCTTACTTTGAGGGGATTAGAGCAGCCAAAGTCCGTTTCATCCCTCCAAAGGCTGCCCCCAAGCACGCTCTCAATGCTCTCGAGACACCTCCTAAGCGTCGCAAGACTATAGTAGATATTGATGAGGACGTTCGTAGGCTAGATAGGATCATCATAGAGCTCCAGTCCTCGGTTAACTCTATCACTAGGCAGCTCTCTAACCAGAACACCATTATCTTTAAATTCGGTTTAGATCTATTATTAGCTTCAGTTCATTGCTAGTCATTTGTAATAAATGCCTCAAGATTAATAAAGATTATTATTATTATTGTGTCTTGTGTGTCTCTACTTTATTTTTATGCATGAAAGCAGAAAACAAGTATGGAGGAGATCCCTCGGCATGCCAAACACACTTCGACCACACCACTCCATGATTCAGGTACATACTCTGCACACTTTACACATACATCTTGGATTATGCAGAATATTGTCTCCGACATGATAAATTAAAAAGATTAAAATGTTTCTAATCATGATTAATCTCACTCTGTGATATTTCCTGAAAATCTGAAATTATTAAAAAAATCATTTTAAAACCCTATGTTACTTAAAGTCATTGTGGAATGTGAGATGGTAGAGTATGAGTATCTTATTTTTGATATAATTGTTGCTTGGAGAATTTATTCAAAAATTCTAGCTACCATCCTCAGTGTTTTATATGCCTGATAAACCTAAAAATATTAATATGATAATTATAAAAGCTATCTGCTCTGTATTGAGTTTGTTCAAAATGAGTTAGACCCTTGTTGCGAGATTTATCATGATCCTAAGATCAAGACATCTATTCAGAAAGATTCACTCTTCCAAAGTATTGTTGCGTTAGAGGCATGGGCTATGCAAAAATAAGGATATTTCAAGGAAATAAAATGGAGCAAGTGCTCGATAACCTCGCAGAAAAAATGGACATGTGTCCGGCAGTAGAATTAGGGGTACCTCGGTATCCACCTGAAAAAAAAGAGAAAAGAAAGAAAATGATAGCCCATGGTCCCTCTAATAAGCAATATGCCAGTAAGAGTTGACAAGTTTTTAATTTCCAAAGTCTTTGATCTAAGAGTATGACATTCCTCTCCTCGGATCCCGTTTTGATCAGGCAATAAATACAAGGTAATTATGCTTGAGATTTTTTGCAAATAAAAATAGCCTCAGTGAGATATACAAAAGATAATGATTGACCTGAGAGAACCTATGAGGATAAAGGTATGCTAAATTTCTTTTCAAAAAAACATACAAAAACTCCAAGTAACAGGATTGAGAAGAAAGGATCTCTACTCTTGACCATATATTTCCGTGACTACGGTACACAGTTAATTTTTATAATACCCTGCAGGTATGAAGAGAATGCTTTACAATGTTTTAACCCCAGATATTTTTCTTAACCATCCTTTTCTCGAGGACGAGTAAAAGCCTAAGTATGGGGGTATTTGTTGACGGTTCTTAAGTACCACTTTTAATTATCAAATAAACAAGAGAAAGGACCAATATGCAAACAACACCTAGAATTAGGGTTTGATCTGACAGAATTCCACGAGTTTTGTTGTTTATCTATTTCTGCAAGGGGGTTATCAGGAAATAAGGAAGAAAGGCCCACATGTCGGGATTACATAGAGATATTAACACACCGTGCAATTTTCTACCATCTAGAAGACTCTAGAAGCCACAGGAACGAACGGGAAGGCGATCGGGCCCGGGGGCAGGGCTCCCGCCCTCCCCCTAGGGCGCCCGCCTTGGTGTTGTGGCCAATCATGTTCAACTTCGCGGATCGTGCTCCACCGACCTAAAGGATCAAGGATAACTGTTCAATCAATGTCGGTTTGATCCGACGGCCCACGTTCACCTAAGAGGACTATATAAGCAGACCCCCTAGCCCCTGGAGGAGAACAAGTTCATCATAGAGTTGAGAGGTGCCCTCGAAGGATAACCTTTCCTCTACATAGACTTAGGGCTTAGCTTCCAATGTGAGAGTAGACTAGATCTACTAGATTGAGAGAGATAGAGTGGAGGTGTAGATCGGAGGAAGCCCGGTCTGTCGGTGTCTACTCCGAGGTTGTACCTGCGGGATCAAGTTCTCCTAACCCAAAGCTTGTTCCTAGGATTCTTCGGTACTTCAACTTCTAAATTCTAGTAAGTTCTTGTTTTATTGTTCTTTGGTTTATGAGTTTACTTTGATCTCTTCGCTTAGAGTTTAGAGTAATCATCTCTAGCGTAGACGTGGTGTTTGGGCTAGGATACTCATAGATATCCCCTGACTAGCTGGACCGTGGTAGTAAAGAGGAATGTGACATTTCTGAGTTACCTTTGCAAACCATATCCCGTTAGTAGGATCAATAGGGTTTATAGGTGCGGGTTGAACATCCTCTGTGGTGTCTAGATTCCATGAGCCTCTCCAATAGAATAGTAGATTATCTTTACCAAGGTTAGAATGAGATTATGGTTGTAGTCTTCTCTATACATCACTCACATCGAGAAACATTCTTTGTAGCCTAAAGGTTAGTATTAATAGTCCGGGGTAGTTCGTGATAGTGATAGCTCCATTGATTCTTATATAGTCTCCCTCTCGTGTATTGGGCTGGCAGAGCAACATTATTACAGGAGAGTGATTGCGATGTTTCTCATATTCCTTGATAATATCACTATGCATGGGTGTAGTCCTGTCTCGCAATGATTGCTAAGTACAATTGCACTAACTATGATATGCTAGACTGTATAGTTAAGAATAACTTAGGAAATATTCATGTAGTTCGTCCTAATTACATGCTAATGACTTGCTAGAATATCTAATTGAGGTGCTTATCATATTTAATATGTGGCTAAGTTATGCTGATCAGATTAATTATCTTTGTCACTATTCATTACTTTATATATCCTTTATGACACTTATCCCTGTATGAAAGAGATATATAAATGTTCTCAATTATACATGCAATGATAGATACTCAATCTTATATTCCATTCTATAATCAACATTGATGATTACTAATCCCTTCCCAGTGGTAAAAATATAAATAACGATACCTGGAATACTTCCCGGTTAAAATGCTACATCGGTATTAATCTGTGCGCTTGCAGATCCCATTTGTTATTTATTTAGATGAGCAATTGCATATTTCAATACCGTGTCTCTTATGTCATGCTGGGGATGACAACTTGGCTTAAGTGGCATGAGGGATAGGTTTGGCATTTTTGGCGCCGTTATCAGAATTAGAAAACTAAGTCGGTAATGACGTTAAGAATACCCAACATTCCCAAATATCAACAGTGGCATACCTAGCAACTCGTCTGGGAACACATCTGGGAACTCGCCCACCACCTGGTCTTCTTGATTATCACCACTCAACTGATTCACTGTAGCAGTCGACTAAGGTTGCACTGCCACATCCACACTTATTCTGTCCCCACCTGGTGATGTCACCACAACAGACTTCTCCTAACACTGAATTACTGCTTCATCCAATCCATTCCAAGTATGAGGTCAATTCCCATGGTTCTTAACACAATAGGTTTCACCTTGAAATCTACCCCCCTTAAGGATATACTAGTGGAGGGGCTCCAGTAATTAGCTGGCATGTTGCCTCCAGTGAATTTACTAGCATAGAATTTTTCAGTGCACAAAGTGGGATGCTATGCACTCTAACAAATGGTTGGGAGATGAAAGAATGTGAAGCACCAGAATCAAACAGTACTGTAGCGGGGATGGAGTTGATGTTGAACATACCCATCATAACTTTAGGAGCTTCCTGTGCTGTGTGTTAGTGGACACATGGTTCACTCTTCCAGAGAACGGAGGTCGAGCAAGCCTCTGATTGCTGTTCTGGTTTTGCTGGGCTGGTGGATTCTGCTTCTTGGGGCACTGGTATGCATAGTGTCCCACCTCTCCGCAGCGGTAGCAGGCATTAGGGTTGCCACTGGGTGCTGCACTCTTGCCAGGAGCATTGTTGGGCACTCCTTGACGTGGTGCTTGGTTGCTGGCCTGTTGTTGGGGGCGCTGCTGACTCTTATTTCCATACTGCTGCTGGGGACGTTGTTGGTTCTGGTGGCTGTACTGCTGGTGATACTGAGGACGCTGTGGGAACTGATCACGGTTCCACTGATTCGGTGGTCCTTGATTGCGCTGAGGGAATCCCTGCTGAGGATACACACGTGGGCGAGTGTTGCTGCCCAACGGCTGCCCTTGGAGCTTTCTCTTCTTTGTGTCCATCTCCTTGCGCTTGTTGTCGATGACAATAGCGCGGTTCACCAATTCTTGGAAACAAGGCTAGGTGTTGCTTATCAGCTGCAGCTGCAGTCCATCATACAAACCCTTCAGGAAGAGGCGCTGCTTGTCAGAGACCCTAGCCACCTCATATGGAGCATATCGTGACAGTTGTGCAAACTTGTCACGATACTCACTGACTGACATCGATCCCTGCTTGAGAGACCGGAACTCTTCTGCTTTCAGTTCTATCAGGCCCTCTAGAATATGATGGGACCTGAACCCTTCAGTAAACTCCTTCCAGGTGACTGGCGGAGCATTGTTTGGGTGTCCATATTGATAGGACTCCCACCACTCCTGAGCAGGTCCTTGCAGCTGGCCCGAGGCGTACAACACTTTCTCCAGGTCGTTGCATTAGGCTATGTTCAGCTGCTTCTCGACTGCTTTTAATCAGTCGTCTGCCTCCAGTGGATCAGAGGCATGGGTGAACATCGGGGGACGTCCTTTCAAGAACTCCCTACGCTTGTCGCGGACTTGAACCGGCGGTGGTGCTGCTACTGGTTCATTGTTCATGCGGTTCATCATAGCTCGCATCAGATTGGCTTGCATACCCATGAGTTGCTCAATAGTCATCGGCGGCGGTGGTGGTGGCGGATTCTCAGGTACACCACGTCCACGGCCAGGACCGCGGCCTCGACCACGTCCACGACCAGCGCCTGCTCCTTCGGCGTCCATCTGCTTCCAACAAAAATTTACGGCTTTTAATGATATTCCAAAATAATTATTCATCGCTTATAATGAATTAGAACAAGACTAGCAGTTTTCTGGACCCGTTTCAAACTCAGCAGGTCAGTAATTCATGCTTATCTCAGACTCTAGAGATCCAATAGGAACATGGTATACATCGTTGGAAAGGTTAGGAAATTCTCTACAAACTTTGTTCAGACCTCATTTACTGGTTCCAACAGTAACATAATCAAAATTGTGGTTTATCAGGTTCTGCTCTGGTTCTCAGTCTGCGCAGGTACAGCAGATTAAATCGGACATATCTCACAGTCCCGAACAAATAATGAGGTGATTCTAGTTGGAGATGAAAGATATGCCAGTATA
The DNA here is from genome assembly GCF_000003195.3 of Sorghum bicolor. NCBI lineage: Eukaryota > Viridiplantae > Streptophyta > Magnoliopsida > Poales > Poaceae > Sorghum > Sorghum bicolor. The sequence goes on along the minus strand of NC_012879.2, from coordinate 16,265,471 downwards.
ATTTTCACCATAAAAATTTTGTAATTTTTGACTGAACCAATTATGAGATACAGCAGAATCAGCATGACTGAGACAAAGATAAAGTAACCCAACATGTCATTACACATCATTTACTACTAGAATTAAACTTTAGAAACATGCGGACAGGACCACATGTTTCCACAATCAAACAAAACTCCAAATCACAAATGTTCATGATCACAAACAGCAACACACTGAAAGTTCACACACTACACATAACCAAACCTCTCGTTCTAGCGTCTAGATAGTAAGTACTGGGACATCTAGGGAGCTCTATCCTGCAAAACGAACTTGCGGGGCTTATTCTTGTAGATGGGTGGCTGTCCAAGCTGACCACGCAGCTCATCCACCTGCTGCTAGAGACGCTTCCCCGCCTGCTGCGAAACACGCAGCTCCTGCCTAAGTGCTACATTCATCTCATGAATGGCACTAACATGCCTCACTGTCGTATCCAGGGTAGGGTCACCCGTAGGAGGTGCCAGGACATGCCATGTCCTGCCATCTAGGTCGTTGCGGGGAAAGAATCGGTACCTATCCTCCTACATGGCCTCAAAACGGCGGCCATGGTAGTGAAAGTACGCAGCTTGGGCTGCATCCTCCATGCTCTCATAGGCGGAAGCACGCCTAACCTTGATCTCATGGATGGACTCCACCTCATCCGAGTTGTCGACATTGTTCCGAGCTGTGATGATCACCTCGGCCTTCTAGTTAGTGTTCTCCAACGGGTGCCTGTGCTCCAAGCAGAGGTAGCGGACGGTGGCAGCAAACTCTGGGTAGTAGCTCGCCAACACACCCGTGAGCAGAGTGTGGTAGTGAGCGTCCTCGTCAGCCTCCATGAACTTGTTCCTGGAGGTCCACCCATCTCTGGGACAACCTGTGGGTGTTGAGGCGTCGGCGCTGAACCCGTAGACGCGTGCGGTGCGGGCATAGGTGGAGCAGGCGGAACTGGAGCGGCGGCCTGCGGGATCGGTACCGCCACCGGAGTAGGTGCTGAAGGTGTATGCGTAGGAGACCCCATGTCCATGGGCTCCTCCTCGCCGCCAGCAGAGGCGACAACCTCAGGCTCAGGTACAGGTGCTGGTGCAGGTACTGGTGCAACTGGCGGAGCACGGGCGGCAGTGAAGAGTGCACGGTGCACGGCTGCGCTGCGACGAGGCATCTATAAATTTTTATTTTAATAATTAGAATCAACATGTTTTCATAAATAGAACAATGGATAAGAATATAAAATTTTAATAAAATAACAAGAAGGTAAAGTAAGCAGTGAAATAAATAAAGTGAAAAGAAAACCCTAAAATCGACTGTTTCTACCTAAGTTTGCGTCCTACAGTTAGCCTTGCTTTGATACCAATTTGTCACACCCAAATTTAAGGATAAATTTGAGTACAATAAATCTCATGTGCGCCCTAGGAATAGTCGCGCACACAAGTCGACAAATTACAACAGTATCATCACAAGTGTCTTACACAATGATTATTACAACACGAACATCAAAGTCTGGCACAAGCGGAAATAAAACTCATATCAAACTAAAGCTTGGTAGCTCCAACACAGGGACGACTGACTGGTGGATCGCCAACCTAGAAGACCTCCGGGAATTCTTCATAGTAGCTTTCATCTGTTACCCATCCAGGATTTTGTCCAAAAAGAAATATAGAGACAAGAATGAGTACATCTCGTACTCTGCAAGCATAACAGAGGATTTTATGCGGCTCAAAAAGGTCAGAAACTGGCTATTGGTCAATGTTTTAATCCTATTTAATCATAAATTATGCTTAAGCTCCCGATTGGCCCACATGAGTACATGATAATAGCACCGTTAACCTTCACGGCTAACACCATCACCATCACGGTTAAACCACATTAATCTTCACGATCAATGCGTCATATTTTTCATAAGTCATTCCCCCATAACCATCCACACCCAGCTATTCCGTAAGGGTCCAAGGCTGCTCATGTCCGAGAGCACGGCTAGTATACCATTTTGTTCAAAGTCTGCGCAGAGGTGTGCACTTTTTCCTTAAGTCGTGTTACCCATATGCCCGGGGTTTGCAAGACCCACTAACGCTACCAAGGTGAGCGGGCAAGGAACACTATGAAGCTTTCCATAGGCCTCGTCTAACCAGTTAGGGCCGCGAGGTTTCCTCGGCAGGTAGATATAGAGGACCCCCCTTTCCTATGGCACATTTCCACCACGCCTATACACATTGGAACAGAAGCAGTTCTATACCCAAAGTGGCAAGCCCCTCTTACGCTCCGGGTAACCTCTAACCAGCTAGATGAGATCCTACTACTGAGCTAAAGTTAGAGCCATATAACCATCCCGGTTGTACTGTAAGTCCCGAATAGTCGCTTACAGAGAAGTCCTTACGGAGGGTCTAAGCCAACTTGACCGAAGTCAATTGCACCATAGCCCTTTTCCCAACATTTTTCATCATACTTATTAAAGTTAGAATGGTAGTAAAGTCTCAATTAATTTAGAGCACTAGCAAAGCTACCCATATGAAATCTATCCATAGGTGTCATAAATATATAGTCAGGTAGCTAGGATGTCCTTAGGCTTATCATATTTAGACACATGCATATGCGTAATTAATTAAGTGAATAGGTGTACAAGGGAAACCCATGTTATACTTGCCTTCGGTGAAGCGAAACTGCTGCTGGTCCTGCTGCTCCTCGGAGTAAAACGGATCGCCCACGGTCACATCACCGTCTGCTCTCGTTCGGCACCACACAACAACACGCATCCAGGTTCAGTCATACAAGAAAACAATCCTTTAATTAGAACAGTACACCAACAGATCAAAAACAAAATAAAATATTTATGCTTTGTAAGGATTAACCTAGGGTGAACATTGTGAGGCGTGAACATTATAATAAAGCAATAATAAAGAATGACGTGTCTCATAGATACGTTTGATACATGGCACTCATCACTACACGGGATATCTTAAAAAAAATTTGTGGTTGTAGTTTTTGTGTCGGGTAATTTTTAGGGTTGGTACAGTCCTACCCCCTTATCAGGATCTCGTCCTCGAGATAAAAGAGTGGCTTATCCGTCAAAGAGGTATGGATATTGTAGGCGAAGGTCAGACTCTTGCTCCCATGTTGCTTCACGTTCGGTGTGATTGCTCCATTGCACTTTGCACATAGGGATGGTCTTGCTTCGGGTCTCTTTAGTGTCATAGCCCAAAATCTTGATGGGATTCTCCTTGTATTCCAGCGTATCCTGGATATCAAGCACATCTATAGGTACTTCTTCATCTTCGGGTACCCTCAAGCACTTGCGTAGTTGCGACACATGGAACACAGGGTGCACTCCAACCAACTCTAGAGGTAGCTCAAGCTTGTAAGCAAGCTTCCCAACCTTCTTGCAAATTTTGTAAGGACCAACATATCTCGGTGAGAGTTTTCCTTTAACATGAAATGGGCGGCGCCCACTTTCGCGGGGACGGCTCCAAGGCTGAAGAATGATGACGCGGGGGATGCGGAGGCAGAGCGGCTTGGACTAAAGACGGGATGCTGACTAAGGCTGGGCCCAGGCGCTGTCAGACGGGTGAGAGAGAGAGGGGGAAGGGGGGAAGGCCGACTGGGCCGCGGCCCAGAAAGAGGGGAGGGGCGCGGGGGAAAAGCTGGGCCAAAAAGGCCGAAAGAAAAGAGAGAGGGAGAGAAAAGCTTTTTCCTTTTTATTTTTCCAAACAAAATTTCAAACTCTTTTTCAAAATGGAATTTGAATTCAAATTCCTTTGCTCAAAGCCACACATCACAAAAGAAAATGCACCAGCATGAATGCAACATAAAATGTTAATCTAAACTTATATTAAATTTTAATTTCCCCAAATTATTTATTTTTTTCCTATATTGAAATGCTCAGAAAATAATTCATTTAAATTCAATTCATCTATTTTAAAGAAATAAAATTTTTGGGTGTTACAGATGGTAGAGGCTAGAGTGTCGGGTTTGGGGCGCTTTAGTGCGTATTTGTTCTTACTCTTGCTTGTAAGTTGGTGTATGTACTGAGTATTATTTATGATCAGGTGGTAGCACTTTGGAACGTCACTAGTGCTTTTGTTCTCCTTCGGTAAAGAGGCAAGTGCATGTAGCGGTGGTTTGCTACCGTTTTGGCTTGTTATTTTCACCACCTACAGTTTATTGTCTATAACAATGTCATCCCTCTAATATCCAAGTTTTTTGATCTTGGTATATTCAATCTTAGTTAAATTGTGGTCTTATTTAAGTACTCATGGTGATGGTATTATTTCATATGGTTATTTGTGGCTAGCCCACATACCTGAACTTGAAGTTGGAGTATCATTGGTGATTTTTTAATGTTATTGCAACATGCCAAGTGCATTGCATCATTCATTGGCACTGGAAGTTATGTCTTGACATATGGTCATGACTGTACCGGTATGTATCATGGGATGCAGCTCAACCCCTTATTAGGTGTGCAGGCAGGAGACATATGCATTGCATTCTTATGCATTCATAAGAAGTATGTTATTAAAGGGATTTTATCCATGTTATTATAAAGCTCTCTATTGTTGGCTATGTTCCAAATCATAAGTCTGTTACTTTAATTTGATATCATGTCAATTGGAAACACCATATTAAATTGATGTTAATTCATCTTGTGGTTTAAATAGCTTGTTAAAACAAGTTCGCTTGCTGAGATATTTCATCTAACTCTTGCTTTACTCAATTCAGGTACTTGATGCTTGCTTGGAAAGGAAGGGAATTAGCTGCACATCACACACTTCTTCATTTAGAAACCTTGTGTTTTAATAAATAATAATTTGGTTCGCTCATTGGTTTTGAAGGTGATTGTTTAAAGTTTGGATGTTAAACTTAATTCTTGTTGACGTAACTCATTTGCATTAGGATGTTCATTAATCTTAGTTTGGTATTTCAGTTATTTATATATTTTATTCTTCTGCGTGCTATAAATACAAAGGAGATGTTGCCAAATTGTTTATTGGTTGTGTGCAGCTATTATTTGTGTAGTTTAGTAGCATTCTGGTGTATTTATGATTTCTAGGGTGTTGCAACCACAGCCCTCCGATCAAAGCGACCTTGATAGATGGCCAAGATTACTCTTTAAAGGCGGTGGAGGCAGGATCCATGTGGTTTCACCTGATTGGTAGAGATAGCCGGGTGCTCGCCCCTGGCCCTTGGGCACTGGCCCCTATGTCTCTGCCAGGTGGGCTCTGTTGGGTATTCTTAACATCACTACCAAAAGTAGACAGTTTTCTAATTCTGATAACAGTGCCAAAAAATGCCAAACCTATCCCTCATACCACTTAAGCCAAGTTGTCATCCCCAGCATGACATGAGAGGTGCGGTATTGAAATATGCAATTGCTCTTCTAAATAAATAATGAATGGGATCTGCAAGCGCACAGATTAATACCGATGTAGCATTTTAACCGGAAAGTATTCCAGGTATCGTTATTTATATTTTTACCACTGGGAAGGGATTAGCAATCATCAATGTTGATTATAGAATCGAATATGAGATTGAGTATCTATCATTGCATGTATAATTGAGAACATTTATCTAACTCTTTCATATAGGGGTAAGTGTCACATAAAGGATATATAAAGTAATGAATGGTAACAAAGATAATTAATCTGATCAGCATAACTTAGCCACATATAAATATGATAATCACCTCAATTAGATATTCTACCAAGTCATTAGCATGGTATTAGAACGAACTACAAGAATATTTCCTAAGTTATTCTCAACTATATAGTCTAGCATATCATAGTTAGTGCAAGTATACCTAGCAATCATTGCGAGACAAGACTACGCCCATGCATAGTGATATTAGCAAGGAATATGAGAAACATCGTAATCACTCCCATGTAATAAGAGACATGGCACTTGATCAGAGGCTTCTTCTCCCTTGAGAATAATGAATTAGGGTTGAGAGGCTCTCTCCTCCAGGGGCCAGGGGGTCTGGTTTTATAGTCCTTCCAAGTGAATATGGGCCGTCGGATCAAACCGACATTGATTGAACGGTTATCCTTGATCCTTTAGGTCGGTGGAGATCAATCCCGAAAGAGAGTCCTGTTTGGACTCCAGGAGGTGTCGGGCGCCCAGGGCCAGGCCCCGTTCGGCCTCCGCTTCCTTCCCGTGGCTTCTGGAATCTTCTAGATGTAAGATAATTGCGCGGCACGTTGATATCTCTATGTAATCCCGACGTGTGGGCCTTTCTTCCATATTTCCTGATAACCCCCTGCAGAAATAGACAAACACCAAAACTCGTGGAATTCTGTCAGATAAAACCCTAAGTCTGGATGTTGATTTCATTTGGATCCTTTTCTTTGTTTATTTGATAATTAAATTTGATACTTAAGGACCGTCAACAAACTCCCCCAAGCTTACCTCTTGCTCGTCCCTAAGCAAGGATAGACTCAGTAATGGATCAGAAGTTGTTGCAATACCTTTCACCATTGGACTTGTAACCGTCACTTCTATCTTGAGTAGTTAAAAGATAGAACAGTCTAGTCAAGTGCCATGTCTCTTATTCTTGATCAGCTATAGCTCTAGAGTTTTTTCAGATTTTCAAATAAAACTCAGAGATTCCTTGTATGACTCTCTCAGATCTCTCTTTTGTGGTATTTCTGGATCCTTACCAAGGCAGTGATGGTATATGGCTTCTCTCAAGATATGTAGTATTTGTGGTATAGGGCATAGTGACATTGCCTTCTCTCTCACCCTACTCTAATAAGGCTTTAATATCTGGAGCTCATAGGTGGGAGATAAAATATACATACTCACAAGACATTTATTGTATAGTCAAACCATGGATCCAAAGAAACAAATCAATAAGTCAAATCAAGATGTGCATGTGTGGCGAATGAATGGCGTATGGTAATGATAATGGTGATAACAATGGTGAAAGTCTAATTCTACTTTTGCTCTTTGAGGGGATGCATACCTTTCTTGCTTTTTGAAACTTTGTGAGGAGAATGAGATGCAATATATATTTTCTTTTTTCTTTCCTCTTAGGTGGATATCTTTACCCCTAATTCTACTGTCAGACACTTGTCCATTTTTACCTCTCGTCTCACTTTTTCTTTTGTTTCGAGGTTCCGGGCACTTGTCCCTTTTTATTTCCTCGTATCTCTTTTTTTTCTTTTCTCTCTTTTTTTAGAGCACTCATCTTTTGAGATAATATAGCAAGTGGTAGTAACAAGATAACTTGAGCATTTATTTCACAGAGGAAAAACATAAATGTTTTTGGTCATTCTTTCCCGGATTAGGAGTAGAATGTTTTTGGGTGGTTCTGGAGATGGAAATTGGTGGATATATGTGGATGGTACTTCCGGAGTAGAAGCAAGATGTGTGAGTGAACGTGCAAGTGAATCTTGATTTTAACCACATGACAAGCTCCTAAGGGTCTACGCTGCTTGACCACACTCAATGCTCATAAGCAGTAAGTAAATGTGTGGCTCAAAGTCTAGCAAGCATGTATATATGGCTGTGGTAGGAATTTAAACTCTCATCATACAGGAACTCATCATGCAATATTTTCAAGATTTCAAAAATAAAATTCTCCAGAAGTCTAGCATCTCTAGGAACAGATAAACAGCAGCTCAACCTTCCCATATCATATCCGTTAACAACTTAGACTTCAGATCAAGTTTTCTTCCCACAAGTTTAGGTTTAGAGCAAGCTTTAAATTATAACAGTTATGTCTAAACTTGAGAGAGAACTTCAAATTTTAAAAATTAGGCAGAGCAACTATTCATCATATCCATGATAGAGTTTTATTATTAAGATTCAGATTAGCATAGCCACTTTATTTATTTATTAAACTAAGCAAAAGATATATATATATAAGCATAAAATCTTTATTTGGTTTTCCATAGTTATTTATATCTATATTTTAATATAGTATAAGTATAAAGATAGATAGAAATACTTAACGGGATAAATGGGGGTGCTCTCCCCCAAGCTGAATTTTGACGTAATTTCTCTTGATGTAGCTAGCAGGTGGCAGAGGTGTATTTGAAAGTCAGCAGCATCTTGACAGCGATTAGAATGTCCTCCGTCTGCTAGTCTTCTCGATTCTTAAATTCCACGGAGCTCAAATAGACAACAAAGCTTTGTGGAACTGATTAAGTGTTAGTATAAATATCTAGCCTTTATCATGTTGAGACTCCTTAATAAATATTACTCCCTATTTTTTTATATTTTTGTTTTATAAAGCAGAAAAGAAATATTTATTTTATTTTTATGCCACCACAGTGAATGTACTTAGGGGTTTCATGCCACTCATATACTCACATGGGGCTTACTGTTTTTTAACATTTTTATTTTCTTTTTAGGATAGTCTGAACATGATTAACTAAGCAAACTATTTTAAATAATTGAAAGGGAAAAGGATAACTACCAAGTTTATCTCTTGACAAGGCGTTCAGTGTTTTTAAGTCCTCTGAACGGGACTCTCCGTTTTCTCAATTGTCCTGGGATTTGTTGGGTGGCGGAGTCGGTACTTCCGGCGGCGCCTCCTCTTCATGTATGGTTATCTTCTCTTTTCACACCTGACTCGGTGCTACGGTCTCCTCTGGATAATTTTGTTTAAACTGTATGTCTTCTGACCTTATAACTTCTCCTTCGTAGTCTGCCCATCCGTCCTTGATGATTTCCCTCCTCTGGTTGTGGTTGCGTCGTTTTCTGACCTGCTTAGAGTCTTCAACGATATAGTTAGGGTCAGTAAAATAGCGGCATACCTTCTCTAAGGGGAAGTGCATATGGACTTCTCCAGTTCCAATGTAGATGATTGCTTTAACGGTGCTGAGGAACGGTCTTCAAAGGATGATGGGTGGATCGTATTCGTCTTCTCCCATGTCAATAACCTGAAAGTCTGTGTAGACAAAATGATCGTCTATTTTGACAGGGACATCAGTTACTATTCCTTTAACCTCTCGAAATGTCTGATCTGCCATCTGGAGCTGAATGTATGTTGGTTTTAGGGGCATGGTTCCGAACAAGAGCCGATAGGTGACTGCGGCCATTATGTTGACGCCTGATCCGGTGTCGCAAGTCGTCTTGTAGAAGTTGTATCCATTTATGGAGCAATAGATGCTTGGCATTCCTGGGTCATCCTTCTTGGTCAAAAACAGTGACTTAAGTCGATGATCTTGACCTCCATGAACTGTAGTGACCATCTTAGCTGACTTGGTCCACACTTGCTTGTTCCTGTTCCTCCTGTTGGTCCTCTTCCTTGATTCACGTCTGGATTGATCTGGGATTTGTGTAGTCTTGTTCTTGAAGGAAAACGTCTCCTTCTTCCCTTTGATGTATAAACTGATCTTGGCAGCACTAGCATAGATGACAGCTCCCGAGGTGTTTAAGAATGGCCTCTCTAAGATGATGGGTGCCCTCTCATCATTACCGGTCTCTATTACCACGAAGTCTGCTGGTGTTGACACCGTTTTTGGACACGTACCCAGGATCGGTAGAATGTAGATCGGCAAGATAGGGCAACAGTAACTGATCTGCAGGAGAGTTGCCGATGAGGGTGGTTGCCGATGAATGGACCGCTGAATGTGACTAAGTCTATGGGTGGTGATATGTTTATGCCGGTGGTCAGCGTTAACCTGTGCTGATGGCTACGATGAGGGGTTTGCCGATGATTCGGAAGAGGAACCTGAAGGTTGCCGATTTGCCTGTGGTGGTGTCCTAGTTTGTCACGGGAGGATAGTTTTATGTTTTCCTTAGTTATTTAAATCATTTTGTATACGGATTCTGTTTAATTTGGAATTCAAAGTTCTAGCCGTGTCTGATTGTAGCTCTTTGAGCAGGGTATAAATGTAGACCCTAAGGCCTTGTAATCGAGATATCTATCAATCAATCAAACACAAGTTTTTACTCATATTCCAGCATCTACTTTTTCGACGACTTCGTCATATTTTCCTTTTCATTACGTGTTCTTAGAAGTTCGTCGACTTAAGCTCGGCGTATTCTCGAGTTCCGCGTGAATACCTCTTAGCCGTGGCATCCGGGCGCATCGCTGTTGTCGGGACCAAAGTATTGAAGTTATCACCTTTGCCGATAGTAAGGTCAAATCGGCTACCACGCCTTAACGTTTGAATCAGGTATTAGCCCTTTGTGTTTGCAGATCTAGCTTTTGCATCAACACATCTTTTGGCACGCCCAGTGGGACTTTATTCAAGATCAAGATCACCATGTCGACTACCGAGTTCGACTTGGAGAACGTCATCCCCGTGACAGAAGCTAGCCTCAAAGATGAGCAGAAGCAAGCTATTGCGAAGGCTATGGAGGATTACAAGCAACAATGTCTCAAGGCCTTCAGCATAAATAGGAGCGGCGAGGTGATCCAGAAGGAAGCACTGCCGATGCCTCGGCAGGTTACTTTTGAAGCCAATCCTGGTAAACTTCAAGACATGGTTGATAATACTATTAACCGTGCCTTGATCAATCAAGCTGTTGTGTTGTCCAATACGGTTTTTAATGCCATGGCTAGAACTTTCAAAGAAGGACAATTGCCACCAAATTATGTGGGCCCGTCTCATCATCAGCCAGGATCACCGGTGGTTACAGCTCCATCGGCTGCTACAGCCGCTGCGGGTACAGAAACTACTGTTCCTCCAAGCACGTTAGGAGTCACTAATGCACAATCTATGCCGATGACAACCAATCCATCGACTTCAGATGGGCAGATTAAGCTTGCTACAGATCTATTGGCATCGGCAATGTCGGGATCGGTCCCTCCTCCTAACTGGTGGGGTTATGGTATGCCTCTAGAGTTGACGTTGAAGACACCTGGTATATCTCAGACGGCTGATGTGAGAGGCAAGGCTCATATGGCATCGGCACCTCCAAATATGCCGATGAATCAGAGTCCCAGTATACTACAACCACTACCGCAAGGCCTTACACTGGGAATTCTCAAGCTCCAACGTTCCAGATGCCTAATGCATCGGCAGATTCAATGCTGACGCAACAGAGGTTTATGACTCAGCCAGGGTATGTCAATTCGATGATGATGCCCAATTACCAGTCATCGGCTGGTCCTATGCCGATGAATGCTAATAGTGGATGGCCTAAGCAGCAAGTCTTTCCACAAATGCCCCAACAGCATCATCAAACTACAGGGTTTCAGCAAGGCCAGATCTACCCTGGGTTCCAGAATCAAGGGTTGCCCAACCAGCCAATGAATCTTGGGCAGCAGATTGGTGGTCAGCAGATCGGTGGTCAGCAGGTTGGTGGCCAGATGATTAATCCAATGTTCCATGCAGATCGCGCACCACATAGACACGTGGAAGCATATCAGCAGATCCCAGATCCACAACCGCCTCATCGGCAAGATGCCGATGCTTATTGGGTCGATAAGATTGCTGAAGTAATGAGAGACCAATTTGGGATAAAACCCAAAGTCAACACTTACTCTTATCGGACACTGTATCCTCCTGCATATGATTTAATCCTGCTTGCGAATCGGTACAAAGTGCCGGATTTTACTAAGTTTTCTGGGCAGGATGATACATCGACCATGGAGCACGTCAACAGGTTCATCATTTAGTGTGGAGAAGCTGCTAACAGGGATGAGTTAAGGGTTCGCTTGTTCTCGTCATCATTATCTGGATCGGTTTTCACTTGGTTTATATCATTACCTCCTAACTCACTGATTACTTGGGCCGATCTAGAGAAACAATTCCACAAATACTTCTTTTCTGGAGTCCATGAGAAGAAGATCACCGATTTGGTCAAATTGAAGCAACGCAATGATGAATCGGTTGAAAGTTTTGTGCAGAGAATACGTGAGGTCAAGAACAAATGCTATAGTCTGGTTTTGGATGATCGGCAGCTATCCGATTTGGCTTTCCAAGGTTTGTTGCCGCATATCAGGGACAAGTATGCATCTCAAGAGTTCGAAAGCTTAAGTCATTTGGTGCAGAGAATTTCTGATCAGGATATCAGGCCTTTTGAGCCCAAGAGAGCATGGAACAAAAAGGTATCATTTGTGGACGAGGCAGCAAGCTCAGACTCTGATGAGGAGCCAGTCATCGACTTGGCAGAATGGGTAAAGAATAAGAAGCCGATGTCTTGCCCCTTTGGGCATAAAGAGCCAGAGAAGTTCGCATTTGACATCACTAAAGCCGATAGGATATTTGACTTTCTACTTTAGGAGGGGCAAATCAAGTTGTCACCCAATCATGTGATCCCATCGGCTGAAGAATTAAAAAAGATGAAGTACTGCAAATGGCACAATGCAACTTCTCACAGCACCAATGAGTGCAAAGTTTTTAGACAGCAGCTGCAATCGGCTATAGAATCTGGGAGGATCAAATTTGATAGCTCCAAAACTCAGAAGCCGATGAAGATTGATCAACATCCTTTCCCAACAAACATGTTGGATGCTAAGGGAAAGGCCAAGGTCTTGACATCGGAAGCAGCTGAAAGAAGTGCATCGGTGGATCCTCAGCCTCAGATCACTACTGCCGATGCAAAAGGAAAAGGCTTGATCCAGGAGGGAACTAACTCGAGAAGGCCTCCCCGATCTAGTATTGTCATAACTCATAGAAGGCCTCGGGAGACTTGGTAGCAACGTGAGGATCGGTATCGGTGCCAGCAAGAAGATTATCATCGGGAAGAAGAAAGACGCCGACAAGAGTGGAATCGGCACAGGGATCACTGGAATTGCCCGTTCTTCATTCATTGTTGGGAGGAAAATATCAAGCTTCCTACTGTCAGAGACTGCCCAGAATGTAATGGTTATGATTGGTATGACAGATCAAATCGGCAGTATCAGAACAATAACCGCAGGTTTGATGGACCGATTAGGGGGAGAGCATCGGTTCATGATCGACTGGGGGGTAGACTCAGTGTGCATGACAGGCTTGGAGATCGAGTTGAATATTTTCCTAGGAATCAGGAAGAGCTTGAGGAAATGGCTAATGCCCGGGTTCCCGATTAGTTCATATTTTGCAGGGACGCTAACACTTATTGGATGGAGTCAAGGGAAAACCGTCGCCCATCGGTAAGGCAGCAACAACTCCCTCCATGGTGTCCAGAGGGGTTGACTAGGACATAGAAGAGAAGATTGCAGCGCGAAAGACGAGAAGAGCTAAGCAAGGGTGAGAACTCTGGTCAATTTGGGGGTCAGCAACAATCAGATCTTAAAGGAAAAGGTCCATCGGCAGATGTTAACATGGTATTTATGTTGCTGATGGAATTCCTTGCATCGTCCAGTGATGATGAGTTGGAGTTTTCTGACCAAATAGCTCAGTTCGCTCTGGATCCGATGACAGCCATCTTCGAAAAGCCTGCCGATGATGAAAGGCAACATCTTAAGGCTCTGTTTGTCAAAGGAAGAGTGGATGGTCAGCCGATGACCAAGATTTTAGTTGATGGTGGGGCTGCTATCAATATCATGCCATATGCAGTGTATCGGAAGCTTGGAAAAGGAGATCAGGATTTGACCAAGACCGATATGATGCTAAAAGACTTTGAAGGGAATGTGTCTCCGGTTAAGGGAGCTATCTGTGTTGAGTTGACTATCGGCAGTAAGACCTTACCGACAACTTTCTTTGTAATCAGTGGAAAAGGTGCTTATAACTTGCTGTTGGGAAGAGATTGGATTCATGCCAATTGTTGCATTCCGTCTACAATGCACCAGTGCTTGGTCCAGTGGGTAGGTGACAAGATCGAGATTGTCCCGGGAGATTCTTCCTATGTTATTGCATCGGCAGAGGCAGACACCTACGAAAGAACTAGGTGTATTTCAGGAGAAGTTTGGGAAAAGGATTTTCTCAAAGTTGCCGATTACGAAATTCCACCGATCCAAGCAGTCGGTTCTGGTGAAGGTTTTGAATGGATAGGTTCGCCGATGATGGAAAGATAGGCCAGGGGTTCACATCGGCCGATGATTTGGTAAAAGTAGACATAGGTAGTGGTGATAAGCCTAGACCTACTTTTATTAGTGCTAAATTAAATTCTGAGTGTAAGCAACAGTTAACTGATTTGTTAAAGGAATATAAAGATTGCTTTACTTGGGATTATACTAAGATGCCTGGTTTGGACCGATCAATTGTTGAACATCGGTTGCCTATCAAGTCTAGATTTCGACCACATCAACAGCCAGCTCGCCGATGTAATCCGAATATTCTTCCTGATATTAAGGCCGAAATAACCAAACTTATTGAAGCTAAATTTATTCGGCAATGTCGGTATGCCGAGTGGATTTCCAATGTTGTTCCGGTTTATAAGAAAAATGGGAAACTTCGGGTCTGCATTGATTTCAGAAATCTTAATAAAGCTACACCGATGGATGGCTACCCAATGCTAGTTGCCGATTTGCTAGTTGATGCCGCGGCTGGGCATCGGATTATCAGCTTTATGGATGGCAATGCAGGATACAATCAAATATTCATGGCTGAGGAAGATATTCTAAAGACTGCATTTAGATGTCCTGGTCATGTTGGGTTGTTTGAATGGATAGTCATGACCTTTGGTTTGAAAAATGCTGGTGCTACTTATCACAGGGCTATGAATTTTATATTTCATGAGTTCATCGGCAAGCTGGTAGAAATTTATATTGATGATGTGGTGTTGAAGTCTGGAGACTTCACAAAGCATCTTGTCGATTTGCGAAAAGTGTTGGAATGCACAAGGAAGCATGGTTTAAAGATGAATCCCAATAAGTGTGCATTTGGTGTATCGGCAGGACAATTTCTTGGTTTCATGGTGCATCAAAGGGGGATTGAAATTAGTCGGAGATCCATTGATGCTATCAACAAAATAGTTGCCCCTACCAACAAGACTGAGCTCCAATCCTTGATGGGCAAGGTAAATTTTATCAGGAGGTTTATATCTAATTTATCTGGTAAAATTCGTGCTTTCAGTCCTTTACTTAAGTTGAATGCCGATCAAGAGTTTGTCTGGGGGAAAGAGCAGCAATTGGCCTTAGATGAAATCAAGAATTATCTGGTAAACCCTCCAGTTTTGATTCCACCTCAGCAAGGAAAGCCCTTCAGGTTGTATTTGTCTACCGATGGGATGGTCATCGGTTCGGCTTTAATTCAAGAATTTGAAGGAAAGGAGCGTGTGATTTACTATTTAAGCATGAGATTGATTGATGCTGAGACCAGGTACTCGGCCATTGAAAAGTTATGTTTGTGTCTTTATTTCTCATGTATTAAGTTGAGACACTATTTGTTATCGACCGAATGCACTGTCATATGCAAAGATGATGTGGTCTGATATATGCTGTCTATGCCGATCATGAGTGGCAGGATCGGTAAGTGGATTTTGGCACTGTCGGAATTCGACTTGCGTTACGAATCGGCTAAAGCGATTAAGAGACAGATTATGGCCGATTTTGTAACTCAACATTGCGGTACAGTGGAAACCTTGGAAATTGTACCTTGGACACTCTTCTTTAATGGATCCACGTGTGACCGGGGGGCAGGAATCGGCATAGTGTTAATTTCCCCTCGGGGAAGGAAGTACGAGCTTTCCTTGCCGATTGTTGCCACGTCAACGAATAATCAAGCTGAGTATCAGGCTTTGATAAAGGGGTTGGAATTACTAAGGGAAGTTCATGCTGATGCTGTTGAAATCTTTGGAGATTCTATGCTGGTTATAAATCAATTGGCTAGAAGCTATGAATGCTGAAGCGAAGTCTTGATAACTTAGCACGAAAGGAGTATGCAACTGTTAAAAGAATTCAAGGACTTCCGATTAGAGCATGTTCCTCGATTGCATAATGAAGAGGCCAATCGGTTGGCTCAGCATGCCTCGGGATATCAGCCCATGATAAATGCAGTCTCGGCAGTCAGTGCCGATGATTGGAGGGAAGAAATTATTGATTATTTGAAAGATCCATCTAAGAAAGTTGAAAGACGAGTTCGATTTCAAGCAACCAAGTATGTGCTCCTCAAAGATGAATTGTATTATCGAACTATTGATGGAATTTGTTGGGTATTCTTAACATCATTACTAAAAGTAGACTAAGTTCTAAATCTAGCAACGGTGCCAAAAATGCCAAACCTATCCCTTACACCACTTAAGCCAAGTTGTCATCCCCAGCATGATATAAGAGACGCGGTATTGAAATATGCAATTGCTCTTCTAAATAAATAATGAATGGGATCTCCAAGCGCACAGATTAATACCGATGCAGCATTTTAACCGGGAAGTATTCCTTGTATCGTTATTTATATTTTTACCACTGGGAAGGGATTAGCAATCATCAATGTTGATTATAGAATCGAATATGAGATTGAGTATCTATCATTGCATGTATAATTGAGAACATTATATCTAACTCTTCATACAGGGATAAGTGTCACATAAAAGATATATGAAATGATAATAGTGACAAGGATAACTAATCTGATCTAGCCACATAATAAATATGATAAGCACCTCAATTAGATACTCTAGAAAGTCATTAGCATGGTATTAGAACAAACTACAAGAATATTTCCTATGTTATTCTTAACTATATAGTCTAGCATATCATAGTTAGTGCAAGCATACTTAGCAATCATTGCGAGACAAGACTACGCCCATGCATAGTGACATTAGCAAGGAATATGAGAAACATAGCAATCACTCCCCTGTAATAATGTTGCTCTGCCAGCCCAATACAC
This sequence comes from Sorghum bicolor, assembly GCF_000003195.3. Taxonomy (NCBI): domain Eukaryota; kingdom Viridiplantae; phylum Streptophyta; class Magnoliopsida; order Poales; family Poaceae; genus Sorghum; species Sorghum bicolor. The sequence continues at coordinate 16,248,816 of NC_012879.2, read as the reverse complement.
GAGAGGGGGACTATATAAGAATCAATGAAGCTGTCACTATCACGAACTACCCCACGATCTGGCATATTGGGTACAATCGCAGATAAATACGGTATAAGCACCACGCCTACACAATATCTATCATTTACCCATGGATCCGATGGATAAACGCTATACGATCCTAAGCATGTATATAGATCGTATCTAACTAAGCCAAGTACATAACTATGATAAACTAAGAACAATATAATCTTGAATATAAGCAAGTAGAGCAAAGTCATAAGCAATATATTGAAGTAGAACAAAGTCATATTTATAATATTGAAGAACAAAGATAATTAGAAAGCAATTAGAAGCACAATTAGAGAATTACCAAGAATCCTCCTGACAGATCTGGAAACCAATCGAAGATTAACTCCTTCTAGTTCTAATCCTATGTAGCTATGCTAATCTAGATATCTAATTGATGTGGTGGATCTAATCTTGATCAGAGGCTTCTTCTCCCTTGATGGAACAATGAATTAGGGTTGAGAGGCTCTCTCCTCCATGGGCCATGGGGTCTGGTTTTATAGTCCCTTCAAGTGAATATGAGCCCTTGGATCAAACCGACATAGATTGTATGGTTTAGATTCATCCTTTAGGTCGGTGGAGACTTCCCGCAAAGCAGAGTCCTGATTGGACTCCAGAGGTGGGCGGGCGCCCTGACCAACTAGGCGGCCGCCCAGGGTCTGGCCCCGTTTCGCCTCCGCTTCGGTCTCGTGGCTTCTGGAGTCTTCTAGATGTAAGATAATTGCGCAGCACGTTAATATCTTTACGTAATCCTGACATGTGGGCCTTTCTTCCATATTTCCTGATAACTCCCTGCAGAAATAGACAAACACCAAAACTCGTGGAATTCTGTCAGATAAAACCCTAAGTCTAGATCTTTATTTCATTTGGATCCTTTTCTTTATTTATTTGATAATTAAATTTGATACTTAAGGACCGTCAACAGAATTCTTCTCCGATGCCTAGGTGATGATGAAGCTAGAAGTTTGATGGGAGAAGTCCATGAAGGAGTGTGTGGAGCACATCAGTCGGCTTTTAAGATGAAATGGATGATTAGGAAGAATGGATATTTTTGCCCGACTATACTTGAGGATTGCTTTAAATATTTCAAAGGGTGTCAGGGATGTCAGAAGTTTGGTAATATTCAAAGGGCACCTGCATCGGCTATGAATCCTATCATAAAGCCTTGGCCATTCCGAGGATGGGCTATTGATTTGATCGGCCAGATTTATCCACCATCTAGCAAAGGGCATAAGTTTATTCTGGTTGCCACCGATTATTTCACTAAGTGGGTTGAGGCTATTCCTTTGAAGAAAGTCACATCGGCCAATATGATTGATTTTGTGAAGGAGCATATTATTTACCGATTTGGGATTCCTCAAATAATTACTACCGATCAGAGCACTATGTTTACATCAGGGGAGTTTGATGAGTTTGCAATCGGTATGGGGATTAAAGTGTTGAATTCTTCTCCTTATTATGCTCAAGCCAATGGGCAGGCCGAGGCGTCTAACAAAGGAATTATCAAGCTTATTAAACGAAAGATTGAAGAAAATCCTAAGAGGTGGCACGCGTTGTTAAATGAAGCTTTATGGTCATACCGGATGGCTTGTCATGGGTCGACCAAAGTTTCACCTTATCAGTTGGTATATGGGCATGATGCAGTGTTACCTTGGGAAATTAAGACTGGGTCTAGTCGACTATCTTTTCAAGATCAATTGGCTGCCGATGATTATGCTACTTTGATGACAGACGAGTTGGATGATCTAGCAGGGCGTCGGCTAAGGGCTTTGATGAGTATAGAAGAGAATAAGAAGAGAGTTGCCAGATGGTACGATAAGAAGGTAAAAGCTAAGGAGTTTGCCGATGGAGACTTAGTATGGAAACTAATCTTACCGATCGGGACTAAAAGTTCAAAATTTGGGAAGTGGTCTCCCAATTGGGAGGGTCCCTATCGGATAAGTCGATCGGCTCCTCGTAACGCTTATATTTTACAAACTCTTGAAGGAGTAGAATTTCCCAGAGCATTAAATGGCAAATATCTAAAGAAGTATTACCCAAGCATATGGGTCGATGCATAAAAGTTTAAGTGCCGGTAACATTCCTATCGGCTGGATCAAAATGTATCTAGGGACGGACTTGATGTTTTTAAAGTGCCGATAACAATCCTATCGGCTAGACCAAAATATTAAGAGTGTTCAAAAGGAAAGAGCAAGTATGCCGCCGATGAAGAATTCACATATTCAACAGCGCCTGGATCGCCGATATAGCGCGCAGGCGGATTTGGTTGGCTGCTTCTATCTCTTTGATATCTTCATCGGCAGAGCCTTCCACCAGCTTCAACTTCTTCTTCATCTACAGCACTTTATGGCCATGGACATTTCGCTCTTGTTCAAGGAGTTTGATCGCCTCAGGCAGCTGGTTTTCCTCTTGTTGAGCTTGGGACAAGGCTTCTTCTACTTGCTTGAATTCTGCCAACAGGGCTTCTCTTTTTGCCGACAAATCAGAGTTCTTGTGCTTCAACGCATCTCCTGAGGACTTTAAGATGCCGATGTTCTTGTGCTTTTCATCGGCAAGGAACTTCACTTTCATCATCTCCTCAGAAAGTTGAGTCTGAGCAGCTCTGTCGGCAAGACGCTGGGTAGCCTTTTGATACTGCAGCTGACGGCTCTCTAGATGTGCAGCTTGAAAAAGGATTTCTTCAGCATCGGCAGGAATTTGGCCTCTGAGGGTCTTGAACAAAGCCTTGGCTGGGTCGGAGTCATCAACCAATTGGCATGCATGATTGTTGCTTGATCCGGATAGCGTTAGGGGGGCCCTGGAAATGAGAATGTCGGTTTCTGAAACTTGGGCCCTGGATTTTTCTGCCAGATGTAATTCTGACTGCTCGGGAAGAACTTGTCTCCGCGCCTTCATCTTCAGAGATGTCGATGGCAAAGGAGAACAAGCTATCGGGAGAGTCCTGTTCCTAAAAAAGAAATGAAGTGAGTCATTCTATGGTCAAGCATTGACAAATAATACTGATAGAGATTGGATGGCTTACTTGTTTCAGGGCAATCTCTTGCCTCTGACTAGAAGATGCCGATGGAACCACAGGCTGATCGGCTGGGGTTGCCGATAGGACTATGTCAGCTGAAAGAATAACAAAGATAATTATAAGACAAAGAAAGTAGGTTCATCGGCAGTGATTTCATAGAAAGTGTGTTACCTTGAGAGGGAGCAGTACTTGTTTGGATGGAAGAAACTACAGATGCTATAATTGAACTTGCTGGATCGGTAGTTTGCTCATGCACGTCAGCTGATGTGTCTTCTGGCTGAATTACTTCTAGCTGGGGTTCTTCCACTTGGGGTGCTTCTTGTGGCTGAGAAGGAGGTGTTACCTGTTGTATCTGGGTTTCTGGAGAAGAGGGAGAAGATTCCACCAGGATCGGTGATACTGGGGGAGGAGAAGGTGTTGCTGTCCTCTGGCGCTTTGCTTGTGATCTGGTGCTCTTGGAGCCTTTCCTCTTCTGTTGAATGGACTGGGGGGCATCGGCAGTCATACTTCTGGTCTTTGTCGATGTGCTGGTGTGCTGGTACAACAATGAAAATTTGTGAGTACAAATACAACAGATGCAAGAATGGAATCGGTATGGATGAAAGAGTTTGAACAGTTACCTTGAAGGCCTGTGCTAAGGTGGAGGCAGCTACCGATGGAGATGTCTTTGTCCGCTTAGTGGTGACTTTCTTGAGGCGCACACCTCGATGCATTATGGAAGCCAAGGTGGGAGCATTGTTGCCGATTGAGGAGATCAGACCTGATGGAAAAAGCTCAATCGGCTTGCCAGTCCTGCTGACCGATGGTGGCGTGTCATCAACCTGTGTATGACAAAGAAAGGGGGTTACCGATTGAAAAGGACAGTGAAGAAATTAAAACATCGGTATTGAGATACTTACAGTATTATCAGGGACTTGGTACTGAGGATCGATCATACCGCGGTACGTAAGAGCTGATTTGCAGAATAAGTGGTCCTTCCATTCCTCCCACCATTGTTTATACGCCTGAGTAATGAAGAGAGTCGGAACCCACTCTGATAGATCTGCATCTGTATCGGCACTCGGTGGCAGTTGAGCTATCCTGGTCCACTCGAGAAGACTGGTGATAGTTTCCCTGGGTTTTATCACATCGGCATAACAGAGTGCGATCGGCAGCTGACCGAAAGCTAGTTGACGGGCTAATGCCGATGGGTTGTAAAACTCATAGGTCTGGTTGGAGGCTTTCCCACTGCCAAAGAAGTTTACTGGTATAGCTCTGGGAGTGATCAGTGAAATCATCACATCGTGATCCTTGTTGAGAGCATCATTGAACGGAGGGAAGACCAAGGGAAATATGGTGTCTAGATCTTCATAAGGCATCCATGCTCGCTGTTCTCTGGTCAGGCCTTCGTACAAGGTCTGGAAGAATCGGCTGACCTGGTCTGCGTTGCCACCTGTGCCAGGCAGAACTATGACAGCCTCGTCAAAGTTCAGAGGAGGACGAGTTGCCGATTCTTCTTCATCCGATTCATAATCCTCGGCTATGTCCCTGGAGAAGCGTTGTGCGAAGAGGTTGAACTCAAGACGCTTATGCATATGGAGGCTAAGCCACATATTGATGAACTACCAGGGACCCCCTAAGTTGCCGATGGGTTCGCCGAGCAGGAGTTTTCTGGCTACTTGATGGAGGAGGTGGTAAGCCGAGCCAAGTAGGTATCGACCGAGGGGAAATCGGCCACCATTGGCTAATCTCTCTACTGCCGATAGGTAGACAGAGGTTGGTCCTGCCGATCGACCGCAGAACACAAATTTGTCCAGCCACATGTTCAGAAAGGTGGTTTGTTCCTTTATGTTGACAGGCCCCGTCCTACGGTACTTCTGAATGTACCCAGACCAGCCGCCGATAGTGCGGGTTTCCACCTTAGCACTAGGTGTGGTATCAAATATGTGGCTACTATCGGCAGTGGATACATCTAAGCCGGTGAGCATAAGCACATCGGCAAGAGTGGGAGAAGCAGGGCCATGACCGAAGACAAAGGCATTAAGTGTGTCTGACCAGAAATATGATGCAGCAATCAGCAGTGACTCATTCCTATGCATATCGGCAAGGGACAACCTGATGCATTGATCCAGTTTTCGCTCACCCCACTGAACCTCATTCGAATGGCTGACTCTCAAGAACCAATCCTTCCATCCCACGGTAGGACTGGGCCAGGAACGGAAGGTATCTTTCCACAGATCTAGGGAAAAATTCTCGGCTCTAAAGGGGATCCTTTTGTTTCTGCGTTGATTAGATCAGTGGGATCTGGGTTCCCTAGCGGACCAAGACATTGGAGGTGTGGCTGATCGGTAGGGATGACAATTTTATTGGACAGATCCTAATGGTTTTTGGGGTAAAAAGGAAGAACAAAAGAAAAAAAGGGGAATGTTCAGTAAAATAAATTGCGGATGAACAAGGATATGGTAAAAGTACAAGAGGTAGGGTGATGAACTGACCTTGGGAACAACAAAGTTGATGGCCATCTCCTCACGAAAAAGATGATCGAAGACTTTGAGGTTGATGAAGAGAGAGGTTCGTTGGAGTTCTTGGAGCTCTCGAACAGCGCCGCCGCTAGAAAAGTGGAGTTGGGGCTGTAGAATGATGCGATAGAGAAGGAGTACCCGAGAAGGAACTATTTATAGGACCAAACGGGCAAGGGCAAATCTGACTTATCTCTTCGCCGTATCCGTGAAATCCGAGAGTACTCAGGTGGATATGGAATCTGTTCGCACGATAATCAAGGGATTGCGCAGGTGATTTGACAGGAAGCGGTCATAATCTAGAGATATTTCACTGTGCGGGATTTCCTGGTCGGTCCATCGGCAGCGCCTTGTTGTTGACACTAACTAACACCACTTAGATACTAGGTTGTCATCCCTAGCATGGCGCTAGAGTGTACAAAGGTATTTATAAATGTAAAGGCTCTCTAGAAAATAATCTATTCTATCCGCAAGCGCACAGATAAAACACCTCATTGTAGCATTTCACCAGGATAAGTATTCCAGGTATCGTTATTTATAATTTTGCTTAGGGGATCTTAAGAAGATGGAATTAAATCAAAGGGGCAAAATCTATCAAGGCGTAGACTAGAGATAAACTTGCAAGAATATGATTACTAATGAGAAACTCGTCACACAGTCACTTACTTTAGCAGGGGGTAAACCATAAAGATAATTGATAATAAAGTATAAGTTCATGGGATAAAGAGCACAGCGATTAGAAAATAGACTACTCCTCATATATGTAGGTGATGTCGGATTAGCTAGAGAATGGATTCTAAGTCATCTACTAACTACTAAGTCATAATCTACTCTAGTTATCTACAAGATCATGTATAGCATAAAAGACTCTTCATTCATGTATAAGGAACATTGATAAAGTAAATCAGAACATCGCATGACTTACTCCACAATACCGGTTCTGCCTGTCCTATCAACGGAGGGTGGACTATATAAGAATCAACGAAGCTGTCACTATCGCGAACTACCACACGACCCAGCCAATAGGATACATTTGCAGATAAATAACATCTAAGCACCATGCTCACATGTGATCTATCACCTAACTCCCTCGCGACAAGAGCTAAGCGCTTTGCAAACTTATACATAAACTCATTATCAATCATAACTATATCAAATATAGAACTAGAGCAAACTAAGAACATAATAATTAGAGACATAATGTAATTAGAACAATAGAATTAGAGAAAGATATGAATAATACCAATCTTTATTACCGAAGATCCGAATCCAGAGCGTAGTGCTCTACTTCTCTAATTGCTATCTAATCAAACCTCTAAACTTGAAGGATTAGGGAGTAGCTAATTCTAATTCTCTGTGGGAGAGAAGCTCTAAACCCTAACTTTGATGGCTACCTCTGAATAATGATTTCTCCTCCTCTCCTCCAGGGGCCAGGGGGTCGGGTTTTATAGTCCCCTCAAGTGAACGTGAGCCATTGGATCAAACTGACATAGATTGTATGGTTTAGATTGATCCTTTAGGTCGGTGGAGTCTTGCCCCGAAACAGAGTCCTGATTGGCTTCCTGGCCAGGGCGGGCGCCCAAGGGGGGTGGGCGGCCGCCCAGCTCCCGAGCCCGATTCGCGTCCCGTTCGTTCCCGTGGCTTCTGGATCCTTCTAGATTGAGGAAAATTGCGCAGCACGTAATTATCTCGTTGTAAACATGACATGTGGGCCTTCTCTCCATATTTTCTGATAAACCCCTGCAGAAATAGATAAACACCAAAGCTCGTGGAATTTTGTCAGATAAAACCCTAATTCTAGATGTTTGTTTCATATTGATCCTTTTTCATGTTTATTTGATTATTAATTTTAGTACTTAAGGACCGTCAACAAACTCCCCCAAGCTTACCCTTTGCTCGTCCCTGAGCAAATAGCTAAACTCAGACGGATCAGGAGTTGCTTCGATGTTTTCTTTCCTGACAGGCACACATGCTTCTACATAAAAATTCTTCCAGATTAAAGTGAAGTATTATGAAGTTTAGTACCTGCACTTAAGTCTTAAGTAATCGAAAGACAAAATAGTTAAGTCAAGCACTATCCCTCCTGTCTATACTTCACCTTTGTTCTAGAGTTTTTCATAAGTTTTCAAAATAAAACTCAGAGTTCCTAGCAATGATTCTCTCAAGTCTCTCTATATGTGGTATTTGTGGATCCTTACCATAATGTCACTTACCTATAGCTAATGGAATATTTAAGTGGAGCTCATAGGAGTGAAAAACAGCTCATACAAATGTTGTCTAATCGAGCCATGGATCCAAAGGAACTCAGCATATAATTAAATCAAGATGTGCATGTGTGGTGGAGTAAATGATAGTGATGGTGAAAATGCATAAGTGATAATAAAACTTAGTTCTCATTGCTCCTTATATTGCTATCTCTCCTCTTCTTTGATCTTTGCCTTGGGAGAACATGGGCTATCTTTTTCTTTTCTTTTCTCTTTTTTTTAGGTGGGTAGTAGATACCCCTAATTCTATTGTCGGACACTTGTCCATTTTTTCCGCTCAAGTGGGCATCTTTGTACCCCTAATTCTACTTCGGACACTTGTCCATTTTTACCTCTCGTCTCACTCTTTTTCTTTCTTTTCCCGAGGTTTCCGGGCACTTGCCCCTTTTTATTTCCTCGTATATTTTTGCATAACCCATGCCTCTTCTGCATTGAATTTTTTAGAGAGAGAGAATAACAATACTTGGGACAGTGAGTGATAATATTTTTAACAATTTTAATGAATGGTGGTGGATGCTGTGGTAGATGTGTGCAAGTGAATATCTTAATTTAACCACATGAAAAGCTCCTAAGGGTCGACACAGCTCGATCAAACTCAATGTAAATGTAGTAAAAGATGTTATAGCAAGTATGGCTGTGGTAAGTAGTTTGTTATGCTAGGAACTCATCATGTGCTTCATAAGTTTTCAAAATAAATCTCCAGAACTTAGTGTAGTAGGAACAAGATAAACAGTAGCTCAACTTTATATCATGTCTTTATCTTACCTAGACTTTAGTTTTATGCTTTCCAAAGATAGTAATTTTAGTTTTAGTAATTCCTGGAAGAATTCTAATATAAAAGCTAGGTACTTGTAAGTAAGCAAACAGATCAACTGTTCATCATTTCCATCATGCATATTTTTGGTCTTTTTATTTTTTCTAGAGATTAAACTTAGCAGAAAAATAAAGCACACTTATCTACACACTCTTTTTATTTTGTTTTCATGTTTATAGAATGCAGTAAATTAAAGCAAGAAAATATTTATTTGGTTTTCTAAGTTTTTTCTTTTAAGATAAATTAAATACTAAGACATAATAGAATAAATAAGAACAGCAAATAAAAACTTACTTGATAAATTTGGGAGGAACTCCCCCAAGCTGGATGTTGACGTCGGTCTTACCCGATGTTCCAGAACCGCATCATGGTTGTGATGTTGTCGTTCATTGTTGTTGTATCTTGTCTCAGCTCTTCTACTGCAGCGGCATGGTCCTGGTTCCATTTTTGTTGCTCTTCCAGGAGTCTTCCATGTTCTGCTTGCGTATTCTGGATGTCGAGGAGGGTGTTGTCGGTACGAGTGAAGAAAGCACCGGCCTCTTGATAGTAGTCATTCGTGAAGGCGTAGGAGGCGTCGGAGTATCGTCCTGCATCAAATTGGGGTGGAGGTCTGGATCCTGAAGCTCCATATGGATCAGTGGAGTACCTGCCCGTATGAAAAGGCGGGTTTGTCCACTGGTGATCTTGGCTCTCCGGCCATGTCTCCTCAGTTGGCTCTTGTGGTTGCGCATGACGAGCCCATGGGTCTCGAAGGACTCGTGGATTGTAATCGCAATAATGCAGGTGCGCTGCTTCTTCTGGTCCAGGGTCAGCTCCATACCAAGTGCGTTCTCGGTGAGTGGTTATCCTTTCAGATGCCACTCGCTGTGGAGTTCTCTGGTTCACTGGTGTTGCTGCAATCTCAATCAAAAAGTTTTGCACAGCGTAGAGGCCAAGGTTCGGGTTAGGTAACCGAATCTTGCCTTTATCATCATATAGCATACACATTATATTCCCCTCTTTCTTTAACATCCGAGCTTGTCTAAATGTGTCATAGCCATGATAAATTCTTAATTCTTCTATGAAGTCCAACGATGAGTTTTCTAGTAAGTGAAGATTAGTGGCTAGACGAGTGATAAGTGAAGTACATCCTACTGGTCCCTGAAGACTAGATATACTAAGCCAATGTGAAACTAATAGTGTAACAGGTGAAGTGGGTACTTTACTAATAGCAGCATATAAAAGTTGTAAATCTCCTACTCTTACTTTCCTAATGTCATCGCGATAGAAAAGATTGTACCCAAGCCATTTGTGAAACATCCTAAGAGTGGGGTGTTCCATGTCACTGGTTCGGGCTTGACTGTAAAAATTATCTCTAGATATTTCTCTCCAAAACTGGTGTCTCCCAAAAGTTGGGTAAATCGGAGTCAATGTTCAGGATGCATCTTGAAGAAAAACCAAGATGGTCGCTCAGTTCTCTCCAAGATAACATAATTTCCTGTTTAAACATCCGAAAAACAATTCCCCCCTCATAGTATTGTGAAGTGCAAAGAAATTCGAGGGTGAGAAGACGAGAACCCAGCTCAGTTATATTCCAAAAATTTGTCCAACCCATCATTTGAAAAATTAAGTCAAATTCAGTGTCCATACCTGTTTCTTGTAGTAGGATTGGATCGATAGTAGGGGTGTGAATGAAATCTTTGTTCTTCAATTGCTGATAAACTTCCTTCTCTCTTCGGGTCTTCAATCCAAGGTCTCCTATCTTGAGAAGAACCTTAACTTGCTGACCTAATGAAGATGATGGAGCTTGTGTGGGTGTCGGATCGACGCTCATCTCTGATGGCTGTGAGGAGTGTCGGGTTGAACTCCTTGTACCAATGTTCTTAAGAGCCTTCCCTGCATTCTTCACCTTCTTAAACATCCTGCAAACAAAAGTTGGCAAAAACACAACTAGTGGAAGATGTGAGAGAAAATGTTAGTGGTCAGCTGTCCGGAGTGTCAGTAGTCCAGGGGTTAATCGTTCAAGACAAGTTTCTATTTTGATAGAGCCTCCCTCTAAACAACTTTTACTTCCGCTTAGACAACGGGATCACTACTTGCTAGGTGATAAACACTCTCTTAAAAGATCTCCAACCTACCCTTCCACTCTCCTCTTTCTCTCTACTCTCTTCTCTTTATTACAAAAACTCCTTCTCGGGAAACTGAAACTTGTGTGGTTTTCTGGAGCGCTTGTGTGATGAGAAGGAGAGCTGGAGGTAGGCTTTTATAGGCTGAGCAGGGGACAGGGCGGGCGCCCAAGGTAGGTGGGCGGGCGCCCACCCCTGGTGTCCATCCTGGGTGTGCCTCTTCCACTTGCTTCCTTGCTTTGATCTCACGTAGAATAATATTGTGTTGGTGGTGGTTGGACGGTGGAAAGATGTCAAGTGAGTGGAAACATATTGGTGGATGAAATTATGTGATGGGATATATGTGAGGTGAAGTGTATGACATGTAGGACCCAAAGAGTGTGGGTCATGCTTCTAGAAGATTAATATAATTAAATATAATGCAGGAAAATCAATTATAATTTAATTAAAATGATAATGGAAAATATTTTTGTGCCTCCACGATAATTAATAAATATGGGTTGTTACACACCACGAATATTATTTATCTGGGGCTTTTTGATTATTATAATTATGCTATGAATGAATGTGACTAATGCAAGATTTAATTATGCAAGAAATTAAATATGAGAAAATTAATAATGCGGATAAATACCGATTTACCTCCCGGTGAGGGTTTGGGATTTTTAGGTCCCCCAAGCTAGACCTCCAAATCTTTTAATCTTCTGAGTTTCCTTCCTCCGGAGATGGTGTCTCCAGTGGTTCTTCATGAACTTCCTTCACTGTAGAGTCTCTCTCTAATCTGGGTTTGAATGTGAAGTGTTCTTCTTGACCGTTTATGTTGAACTTGATTTCTCCTTTTCCGACATCAATGTGGGCATTGGCAGTGCTCAGAAATGGCCTTCCAAGGATGATGGACACTTTCGAGTCAGGACTCATGTCCAGTACTACGAAGTCTACTGGCACCAGGAAATCTCTGATCTTGACTGGAATGTTCTCGGCGATGCCCAATGGGTGTCGAACCGATTGATCCGCTAGTTGTAGGCACATTGATGTTGGTTCTAAAGTTGCATGCTCAAGCTTTTTGTAGACTGATGCTGGCATCACACTGACACTTGCTCCAAGATCACAAAGTGCATTGTTGAAGTGTTGGTTTCCAATTGAGCAATCAATAGTGGGACATCCAGGATCTTCCTTTTTCTTTGGTGGTTTGTTGAGGATGGCCGCACTATATTCTTCTGTCAGCTTGATAACCTCAGTGGTGGGCAGTGGTCTCTTCTTGTTAAGAATATCTCTGATGTACTTTGCGTATGTAGGTACCTGTATGGCATCAAGCAGAGGTATGTTGACATATAATTTCTGAATGACCTCTACAAACTTACCAAACTGCTCATCCGACTGCAGTCCTCTGTTTCTTCTGGGAAACGGCAAATAGTTGGTGTCGTAAAAATCTTTCCTCATTTCTCTAGTTCTTGGTGGTTGGAGCAGATCTTCTGCTTCAACTGGGCTTTCTTCTTCTATCACTGCTGGTTGCACTGGTGCTGATGATCTTTGTTTCTCTTTTGGGTATGGTGGATCTCTGGTAGCTTTACCTCCTCTAGTAGTTATATTCTTTACCTGCTCAAGGTTAGTAGCAACAGGCAGTGCAGCAGCTATCTTTATTAATTTAAGCTCTACCCTTTTATTAAGAGTGTTTTGCTCATCAAAGGCAGTTAGTAGAAAATCCAGTTTATTATGTATATCTTTTAGAGATGATTCATTTGTATCTAGCCTTTGTTTAACTTCATCATTAATTTTGGTTTGTTGAGCAATTATCTCTTTTAATGAAAGTTGCTTGATAGTATTACCTGAATTCATACCTTTGCTATTGGGTTGACTCGAAGTTGGTTGATATTTGTATGTTGTCTCAATGGCCCTTTGATCTTCTTTGAACTTGGCCCTCTGGTCAATCCAATGGAGCAAATTTTCCATCTTAGTTGATAATGCTTTTACTTCTTCTGGTATTTCTTCAGTTTGATGACAATGTTGAGCTTTATCTTGGAACCAGCTTTGGTTTTCTGCTATCTTATCCAAAAGTATCTCTGCTTTTCCAGTTGTAAGCTCCAAGAATGATCCTTTAGTAGATGCATCTATGCACTCACGAGCCTTCTGGGTTAATCCATGGTAGAAGGTCTGCATAAGTAACCATGTGGCCATTCCATGGTGAGGACAATCTGATATGTATCCTTGAAAACGCTCCCATGCTTCTGAAATGGCTTCTGTCTTCTGCTGTTGGAAACTGACAATATTTCCTCTTAAGGCAGTTGTTTTTCCTATAGGGAAAAACTTTGATAGAAAGGCATCTGACAAGTTCGTCCAGTTGTTGATGTTATCTTGATGAGTGTAGAACCACTTCCTCGCTTTTCCTTCTAGTGAGAATGGAAAAAGGCGAAGCCGTATGACGTCTTTGTCAACTCCGTTGATGTGGATTGTGCTTCCAATCTCTAGGAAATTCTGCAAGTGTGCACTGGCATCTTCATGTGCCTTTCCACTGAATTGTGTAGCTTGTACCAAATTGATGAGGCTTGACTTGAGCTCAAACTCGGGTATTCCTTCTTCTACTGCAAATCTTGGACCAGTTGGAATGTTCTCAAGGCTTGGAGCAGAGAATTCTTGCAAGGTCTTTTGTGCCATAGCTTCAGCAATTGGTAGCTAGCTTCTTCTTCTCTTGATTGCTTTGGTTCTGATGATGTAGAGTTGAATGTACCCAAAGTCAATCCTGTTATACCCTGTATAAAAATATAAACATAGAAAAACAACAGGGTGAACCTGCCAAAGCAGCGGTGCCTTGTTATGATTTCTCACTTAGTAGCTGTTTTATGCAATTATTTCTCTATAGTCTAGTCTAATATTTTATATGAATAACCTTGATTGATTTTCTGGCTTTCCTTAATATTACCCTTTTGTTCCCTTTTATGACTTATTCCTGAGGCTCATATAATTCCTATAATTCCTAACATGTCCTATAGATCCTATAATTCCCCGGCAACGGCGCCAGAAATGCTTGTTGACACTAACTAACACCACTTAGATACTAGGTTGTCATCCCTAGCATGGCGCCAGAGTGTACAAAGGTATTTATAAATGTAAAGGCTCTCTAGAAAATAATCTATTCTATCCGCAAGCGCACAGATAAAACACCTCATTGTAGCATTTCACCAGGATAAGTATTCCAGGTATCGTTATTTATAATTTTGCTTAGGGGATCTTAAGAAGATGGAATTAAATCAAAGGGGCAAAATCTATCAAGGCGTAGACTAGAGATAAACTTGCAAGAACATGATTACTAATGAGAAACTCGTCACACAGTCACTTACTTTAGCAGGGGGTAAACCATAAAGATAATTGATAATAAAGTATAAGTTCATGGGATAAAGAGCACAGCGATTAGAAAATAGACTACTCCTCATATATGTAGGTGATGTCGGATTAGCTAGAGAATGGATTCTAAGTCATCTACTAACTACTAAGTCATAATCTACTCTAGTTATCTACAAGATCATGTATAGCATAAAAGACTCTTCATTCATGTATAAGGAACATTGATAAAGTAAATCAGAACATCGCATGACTTACTCCACAATACCGGTTCTGCCTGTCCTATCAACGGAGGGTGGACTATATAAGAATCAACGAAGCTGTCACTATCGCGAACTACCACACGACCCAGCCAATAGGATACATTTGCAGATAAATAACATCTAAGCACCACGCTCACATGTGATCTATCACCTAACTCCCTCGCGACAAGAGCTAAGCGCTTTGCAAACTTATACATAAACTCATTATCAATCATAACTATATCAAATATAGAACTAGAGCAAACTAAGAACATAATAATTAGAGACATAATGCAATTAGAACAATAGAATTAGAGAAAGATATGAATAATACCAATCTTTATTACCGAAGATCCGAATCCAGAGCGTAGTGCTCTACTTCTCTATTTGCTATCTAATCAAACCTCTAAACTTGAAGGATTAGGGAGTAGCTAATTCTAATTCTCTGTGGGAGAGAAGCTCTAAACCCTAACTTTGATGGCTACCTCTGAATAATGATTTCTCCTCCTCTCCTCCAGGGCCAGTGGGTCTGGTTTTATAGTCCCCTCAAGTGAACGTGAGCCATTGGATCAAACCGACATAGATTGTATGGTTTAGATTGATCCTTTAGGTCGGTGGAGTCTTGCCCCGAAACAGAGTCCTGATTGGCTTCCTGGCCAGGGCGGGCGCCCAAGGGGGGTGGGCGGCCGCCCAGCTCCCGAGCCCGATTCGCGTCCCGTTCGTTCCCGTGGCTTCTGGATCCTTCTAGATTGAGGAAAATTGCGCAGCACGTAATTATCTCGTTGTAAACATGACATGTGGGCCTTCTCTCCATATTTTCTGATAAACCCCTGCAGAAATAGATAAACACCAAAGCTCGTGGAATTCTGTCAGATAAAACCCTAATTCTAGATGTTTGTTTCATATTGATCCTTTTTCATGTTTATTTGATTATTAATTTTAGTACTTAAGGACCGTCAACACTTGTAACGGTAATATTGCCGATGGGCGAATAAAGTGGAGATATCCGTTTGGGAGGTTAAGATACTTCACTGTACGGGATGTCCTGGTCAGTCCATCGGCAGTTCCTTATAACGGTAATATTGCCGATGGGCGATTAAAGTGGAGATGTCCGTTTGGGAGGTTGAGGAATTCGAGGAAGCTGTGGAAGAATCGGACCAAGGTTGTTCAGATTTAGGCTGCCGGTTACCAAATTGGGAGAATTAATTGCGGAAAGGCATCATTACTGTAGAGAATTTTGGAGCATTAATGATTTTATACTCCGAAATTGGGGGGCATGTGTTGACACTGTTTTTGGACACATACCCAGGATCGGTAGAATGTAGATCGACAAGATAGGGCAACAGTAACTGATCTACAGGAGAGTTGCCGATGAGGGTGGTTGTCGATGAAGGGACCGCTGAATGTGACTAAGTCTATGGGTGGTGATGTGTTTATGCCGATGGTCAGCGTTAACTGTGCTGATGGCTACGATGAGGGGTTTGCCGATGATTCGGAAGAGGAACCTGAAGGTTGCCGATTGGCCTGTGGTGGTGTCCCAGTTTGTCACGGGAGGATAGTTTTATGTTTTCCTTAGTTATTTAAATCGTTTTGTATACGGATTCTGTTTAATTTGGAATTTGAAGTTCTAGCCGTGTCTGATTGTAGCTCTTTGAGCAGGGTATAAATGTAGACCCTAAGGCCTTGTAATCGAGATATCTATCAATCAATTAAACACAAGTTTTTACTCATATTCCAGCATCTACTTTTTCGACAACTTTGTCATATTTTCCTTTTCATTACGAGTTCTTAGGAGTTCGTCGACTTAAGCTCGGCGTATTCTTGAGTTCCGTGTGAATACCTCTTGGCCGTGGCATCTGGGCACATCGCTGTTGTCGGGACCAAAGTATTCAAGTTATCACCTTTGCCGATAGTAAGGTCAAATCGGCTGGCACGCCTTAACGTTTGAATCGGGTATTAGCCCTTTGTGTTTGCAGATCTAGCTTTTGCATCAACAGCTGGGACGTATAAGGTACCAACTCAGACACAAAGGTTCTTCAATATTCTTTTTGGAAAACTTATCGTCTGATCTGCAAACTGCAAACACATGGTTGTTTCTAATAAAGGATATGTAAATAATTTTTCATAGAGTACCCTGGGTATAATGTTGACACTAGAGCCAAAGTCGCAGAGTGCTTCTGGGACGTCTACCATGCCGATGGAGATCGGGATGACGGGGCATCCTGGATCGCCTCTCTTGACCGGCAGAAGGTCAGTAGTAACTTCACTGACGGGGTTACTCCAATTACCTGCATCAAACATGTCTACAAAATTTGTAGATTCTAATCCTTCCGGTTGTGATGGTATACCGGGGTTAGTAGTAGGAACAGCAACAGCTATTTGATTTAAGTGAGATTCAATCATTTTATTAAAGCTAATTTGATTCTTGATGGCAGTAGAGAAATTATCCATTCTATTATTTATATTTTCTAGCATTTTATCATTAGATGCCAATTTATTAGATAGGTTATCCATTAGCTTTCCTTGATTAGACACTAACTCTCTCAGAGGTGGAAAATTATTGTTATTGTTGTAAGAATTATTACCTTGATAATTACCTGAGTAGTTAGGCCTCTGTTAATTCCAACCTTGGTTTTGTTGAGGACGGTTGTAGTAGTAGTTGTTGTTATTGTTGATGTAGTTCACATCCTCAAGCATCTCAGGGCAGTGATTGCCTGAGTGTCCAGTGTCTCCACACTCCTCACAAGTCATGTGAGAGTCGTAGATGTGCATAACTTCTTTCTTATCTCCAGCTCTATCTTCGAGCTTCTTCATAAGCAGGTCTAGTTTTGCAGACAACATGTCTACCTCCTTGAGCTGATGCATACCTCCACCTCTCTTGCGTGTCTAGGTCGTCTCTACATTCCAGCTTTGGTTGGATGCCATCTTCTCCACAAGAGCTGTGGCTTGTGATATAGTGAGTGATAGGAATGCTCCTCCAGCTACAGCATCCATGGTTTCTCGGGCACTATTGCCGAGCCCATGATAAAACGTCAGCATCAGTAGCCAACTCTCCATTCCATGATGGGGACATTCTAGGATGTAGTCTTGGAAGCGCTCCCATGCTTCTAGAACAGATTCATCATGTTGTTGCTGAAAACTTGTAATCTTCCCACGGAGAGCATTAGTCTTGCCCATTGGAAAGAACTTAGCCAGAAAGTTCGTGGAGCAGAGTGCCCACGTAGTATTCTTCTCCTTTGTAGCGTAGAACCATTGCTTCGCTCTCCCCAACAGTGAGAATGGGAAGAGGCGAAGTAGTGTAGCATCTCTGGGGACTCCTGATATGGTAAATGTGTTGCAAATCTCGAGGAAGTGTTGGAGATGAGCACTAGCATCTTCGTGTGCCTTCCCACAGAACTGGTTGGATTGCACCATGTTGATAAGTCTAGGCTTGAGCTCAAAGTTGCCATCGATCTCTGCAGCAGGTCTAGTGCGGATGTTGTCCGTAGTGGGAGCTGAGAAATCACGGATCGATTTGTTCGCCATGGCTTTGAACTCTGAAGACAAGTTCCGGTGATCTTCTTGATTGGATGAAGCTTCTTGCTGTAGTGTTGATGATCTCTTCTTGAGCTTGGCTCTTGTTTTTCTGAATAATGCTTCGAGATTGTCAACAAAATTTCCTGGAAGATGTCTTCTATTCATACATTACCCTGCATAAGATAAAATAGAGAAATATCAGGGTAAAACTGTATGAGAGAATTGATAAGCTCAATCATAGTAGTGATGCGAATGATAACTCAAAATTCTATATCCATTCTTGATTAGTAATCAACCTTCCCCAGCAACGGTGCCAAAAATGCTTGTTGGGTATTCTTAACATCACTACCAAAAGTAGACAGTTTTCTAATTCTGATAACGGTGCCAAAAATGCCAAACCTATCCCTCATACCACTTAAGCCAAGTTGTCATCCCCAGCATGACATGAGAGACGCGGTATTGAAATATGCAATTGCTCTTCTAAATAAATAATGAATGGGATCTGCAAGCGCACAGATTAATACCGATGTAGCATTTTAACCGGGAAGTATTCCAGGTATCGTTATTTATATTTTTACCACTGGGAAGGGATTAGCAATCATCAATGTTGATTATAGAATAGAATATGAGATTGAGTATCTATCATTGCATGTATAATTGAGAACATTTATCTAACTCTTTCATACAGGGGTAAGTGTCTGTTGACACCGTTTTTGGGCACGTGTCCAGGATGGCAGGATAAGACGGCAGTGTGTGGTTTACAGGATGAGTTGCCGATGAGAATGGTTGCCGATAAAGGAGAGGTTGAACGTGACTAAGTTTACGGGCGATGGTGTGTTTATGCCGATGGCTATGATGAGGAAGTCTGCCGATGATTATGGCAAGGGAGTCTGCCGATGATACAAAGGGGAAGTCCGGAAGCTGCCGGTCGGTTTGTGGAAGAATTTCAGTTCGTCACGGGGGATAGCTTTGTTATTTCCTTATTTATTTAAGTCATTTTGTATACGGATTCCGTGTAATTCGGAATTCGAATTCTAGTCATGTCTGGTTGAAGCTCTTTGAGCAGGGTATAAATATAGACCCTAGGACCTTGTAAAGAGACATCTATCTATCAATCAATCAAACACACGTTTTTACTCATATTCCAGAATCTACTTTTCGACGACTTCGTCATACTTTTTCCCTTTTTATTACGAGTTCTTAGGAATTCGTCGACTTAAGCTCGGCGTGTTCTCAAGTTCCGCGTGAGTACCTCTTAGCCGTGACATCCGGGCGCATCGCTGTTGTCAGGACTAAAGTATTCAAGTTATCACCTTTGCCGATAGTAAGGTCAAATCAGCTGGCACGCCTTAACGTTTGAATCGGGTATTAGCCCTTTGTGTTTGCAGATCAGCTTTGCACCAACACATCTTTTGCCACGCCCGGTGGGACAGATTCAAGATCAAGTTCAACATGTCGATCGCTGACTTTGATCAAGAGAACGTCATCCCCGTGACGGAAGCCCATCTCAAGGATGAGCAGAAGCAAGCTATTGCTCAAGCCATGGAGGAATACAAGCTGCAATGCCTAAGGTCCTTCAGCATGAACAAGAGCGGCGAAGTGATCCAGAAAGATGCACTGCCGGCACCACGGCAGGTTACTTTCGAAGCCAATCCTGGCAAGCTTCAAGATATGGTTGATAGCGCTATCAACCGAGCTTTGATCAACCAAGCTGGTGTACTGTCTAATACGGTTTTCAATGCCGTAGCAAGAACCTTCAAGGAAGGACAAATCCCACCAGATTATGTGGGCCCCACTCATCATCAGCCAACATCACCGGAGGTCACGGCTCCATCAGCTGCTATGGCCGCTGCGAGTGCTCAATCTACCGTCCCTCCAGGTACATTGGGAGTTACTAATGCACAATCTGTGCCGATGACAACCAACCCGCAGACCTCAGGAGGGCAGAACAAACTGACTACAGATATGTTGGCATCGGCAATGTCTGGGTTGACTCCTCCTCCCAACTGGTGGGGTTATGGTATGCCCCCAGAGTTGACGCCGGGTACATCACAGATAACCGACATGAGGGGCAAAACTCCTATGACATCGGCGCCTCCCAATGCGCCGTTGAATCAGAGTCCTCGGTATACTACAACTACTACTGCAAGGCCTCACACTGGGAATCCTCAAGATTCAATGTTCCAGATGCCTAATGCATCGGCAGATTCAATGCTGATGCAACAGAGGTCTATAGCCCAGTCGGGGTATGTCAATTCAATGATGGTGCCCAATTACCAATCATCGGCAGCGTCTATGCCGATGAACGCTAATAATGGATGGCTTGGACAGCAAGTCTTTCCACAAACGCCCCAACAGAGTTACCAGGCCACAGGATTCCAGCAAGGACAGATCTATCCCGGATTCCATAATCAGGGGATCCCCAATCAGCCAATGAATTTCGGACAGCAAATCGGTGGACAGCAGTTTGGTGGTCCACAGATCGGAGGCGAGATGATCAATCCAATGTTCCGTGCGGATCATGCCCCAAACAGACACGTGGAAGCTCACCACCAGGTGCCAGACCCGCAGCCGCCTCATCGGCAGGATGCCGATGCATATTGGGCCGATAAGATCGCTGAAGTAATGAGGGATCAATTTGGGATAAAACCCAAAGTCAACACTTACTCTTATTGGACACCGTATCCTCCCGCATATGATTTGATCCCGCTTCCACATCGGTACAAGGTACCAGACTTTACTAAGTTTTCCGGGCAAGACGACACGTCAACTATGGAGCATGTCAACAGGTTCATCATTCAATGCGGAGAAGCTGGTAACAGGGACGAATTGAGGGTTCGTCTATTTTCATCGTCATTGTCTGGATCGGCCTTTACCTGGTTCATATCATTACCTCCTAATTCAGTGATCACTTGGGCCGATCTGGAGAAACAATTCCACACGTACTTCTTTTCTGGAGTTCATGAGAAGAAGATCACCGATTTGGTCAAATTGAGACAGCGCAATGATGAATCGGTCGAGGGTTTTGTGCAGAGGATACGGGAGGTCAAGAATAAATGTTACAGTCTGGTTCTGGTTGATCGGCAGCTAGCCGATTTGGCTTTCCAGGGTTTATTGCCACATATCAGAGATAAGTATGCTTCTCAGGAGTTCGAAAGTTTAAGTCATTTGGTGCAGAGGATTTCTGATCAAGACATCAAGCCTTTCGAGCCCAAAAGAGCATGGAATAAGAAAGTGTCCTTTGTCGATGAAGCGACAAGCTGAGATTCTGATGAGGAACCAGTCATCGGCTTGGCAGAATGGGTGAAAAACAAGAAGCCGATGTCTTGCCCTTTTGGGCAGAAGGAACCAGAGAAGTTCGCTTTTAACACCGCTAAGGCCGATAGGATATTTGACTTTCTACTTCAGGAAGGTCAGATCAAGCTGTCTCCTAATCACGTAATCCCATCGGCTAAGGAGTTAAAGAGGATGAAATATTGCAAGTGGCATAATGCAACTTCTCATGACACCAACGAATGCAAATTGTTCAGACAGCAGCTGCAATTGGCCATAGAGTCTGGGAGAATCAAGTTTGACAGTTCCAAGACCCAGAAGCCGATGAAGATAGACCAACATCCTTTCCCGACAAACATGTTGGATGCCAAGGGGAAGGCCAAGGTCTTAACATCGGAAGCAGCCGAGAAAAGTGCATCGGTAGATCCTCAGCATCAAGTTACTACTGCCGATGCAAGAGGTAAGGGCTTGGTCCAGGAAGGAACCAGTTCAGGTAGGCCCCCTCGGTCTAGCGTCGTTATAACTCATAGAAGGTCTCAAGAGAACTGGCAGCAACGGGAAGATCGGTATCGGCGCCAGCAAGAAGATTATCGTCGGGAGGAAGAGAAACGCCGACAAGAGTGGAATCGGCATAGAAATCATTGGAACTGTCCGTTCATTATTCACTGTTGGGAGGAGAATATTAAGCTTCCCACTGTCAGAGACTGCCCTGAGTGCAATGGTTATGATCGGTACGACAGGACTGATCGGCGTTATTATGATGACAATCGGCGATTTAATGGGCCGATTAGAGGAAGAGCATTAGTTCATGATCGGCTAGGGGGCAGGCTCAGCGTACACGATAGGCTTGGTGATCGTGTCCAGTATTTTCCCAGAAACCAGGAAGAGCTCGAGGAGATGGCTAATGCACGAGTTCCCGATGAGTTCATATTCTGCAGGGATGCTAACACGCATCGGATGGAATCAAGAGAGAATCGACACCCAGCAGCAAGGCAGAAGCCGCTTCCTCCGTGGTGTCCTGAAGGATTAACCAAGACACAGAAAAGGAGATTGCAACGCGAAAGGCAAGAGGAGCTAAGCAAGGGCGAGAACTCTGGTCAGTCTGGAGGTCAGCAGCAACCAGACACTAAGAGGGAAGGTCCATCGGCAGGAGTTAACATGGTTTTTATGTTGCCGATGGAGTTTCTTGCACCATCCAGTGATGATGAGTTGGAATTTTCCGATCAAATAGCTCAGCTCGCTCTGGATCCGATGACAGCTATCTTCGAGAAACCTGCCGACGACGAAAGACAGCATCTTAAGGCTCTGTTCGTCAAAGGAAGGATCGATGGGCAGCCAATGACCAAGATCCTAGTTGATGGTGGGGCTGCTATCAATATCATGCCATATGCAGTATATCGGAAGCTTGGGAAAGGAGATCAGGATTTGACCAAGACCGATATGATGCTTAAAGATTTTGAAGGGAACATGTCTCCAGTCAAAGGAGCAATATGTGTAGAGCTGACCATCGGCAGCAAGACCTTGCCGACAACTTTCTTCGTGATCAGTGGAAAGGGGGCTTACAACTTGTTGTTGGGAAGAGATTGGATTCATGCCAATTGTTGCATCCCATCTACAATGCACCAATGCTTGGTTTAGTGGGTAGGTGACAAAATTGAGATTGTCCCGGGGGATTCTTCTTATGTTATTGCATCGGCAGAGGCAGACACCTATGAGAGGACTAGGTGTATTTCAGGAGAAGTTTGGGAGAAAGATTTTCTCAAGGTTGCCGATTACGAAATTCGACCGATCCAAGCAGTCAGTTCTGATGAAGAATTCTAATGGATAGGTTCGCCGATGATGGAAAGTTAGGCCAGGGATTCACATTGGCCGATGAGTTGGTAGAAGTAGATATAGGTAGTGGTGATAAGCCTAGACCTACCTTTATTAGTTCTAAGTTAAATTCTGAGTGTAAGCAGCAATTAACCGATTTGTTAAAGGAATATAAAGATTGCTTTGCTTGGGATTATACCGAGATGCCTGGTTTAGACTGATCAATTGTTGAACATCGGTTACCTATTAAGTCTGGATTTCGGCCACATTAGCAGCCAGCTCGCCGATGTAATCCTAATATCCTTCCTGACATTAAGACTGAAATAACCAAACTTATTGAAGCCAAGTTTATTCGGCAGTGTCGGTATGCCGAATGGATTTCCAATGTTGTTCCGGTCTACAAGAAGAATGGGAAACTTCGGGTCTGCATTGATTTTAGGAATCTTAATAAAGCTATGCCGATGGATGGCTACCCAATGCCAGTTGCCGATCTGTTGGTTGACGCTGCGGTTGGGCATCGAATCATTAGCTTTATGGATGGTAATGCCGGGTACAATCAAATATTCATGGCTGAAGAAGATATTCCGAAGACTGCGTTCAGATGCCCTGGTCATGTTGGATTGTTTGAGTGGATAGTCATGACCTTTGGCCTTAAGAATGCTGGTGCTACTTATCAAAGGGCCATGAATTTTATATTTCAAGAGTTCATCGGCAAGCTGGTGGAAATTTACATTGATGATGTGGTGGTTAAGTCTAGGGATTTCACAAAGCATCTTGCCGATCTACGAAAGGTGTTAGAGTGCACAAGAAAGCATGGATTGAAGATGAATCCCAATAAATGCGCATTTGGTGTATCGGCAGGGCAGTTTCTTGGTTTCATGGTACATCAAAGGGGGATTGAAATTAGTCGAAGATCTATTGATGCCATCAATAAGATAGTAGCCCCTACCAACAAGACTGAACTCCAATCCTTGATCGGTAAGGTAAATTTTATCAGGAGGTTTATTTCTAATCTGTCTGGTACAATTCGTGCTTTCAGTCCTCTTCTTAAGTTGAAAGCCGATCAAGAATTTATTTGGGGAAAAGAACAGCAGTTGGCTCTGGATGAAATCAAGAAGTATCTAATGAGTCCTCCAGTTCTAATTCCACCTCAGCAAGGAAAGCCCTTCAGGTTGTACTTGTCTACCGATGGAACGGTTATCGGTTTAGCTTTAATTCAAGAATTTGAAGGGAAAGAGCGTGTAATTTATTACTTAAGCAGGAGGTTGATTGATGCTGAGACCAGGTATTCGGCCATTGAGAAACTATGCCTATGCTTGTATTTTTCATGTATCAAATTGAGGCATTACTTGTTATCGGCCGAATGCACTGTCGTTTGCCAAGATGATGTGGTCCGGTACATGCTATCTATGCCGATTATGAGTGGCAGGATCGGTAAATGGATTTTAGCGCTGTCAGAGTTCGATCTGCGTTATGAATCGGCTAAGGCAGTTAAAGGGCAGATTATGGCTGATTTTGTTACTCAGCATTGCGGTGTGGTGGAGGCCTTGGAAATTGTGCCCTGGACGCTTTTCTTTGATGGGTCTACATGTGACCGGGGGGCAGGAATCGGCATTGTATTAGTTTCCCCTAAGGGGAGGAAGTATGAATTTTCCTTGCCGATTCTTGCTACATCAACAAATAATCAGGCTGAGTATCAGGCTTTGATCAAGGGACTGGAGTTGTTAAGAGAAGTTCGTGCTGATGCTGTTGAAATCTTCGGGGATTCTATGTTGGTTATAAATCAGTTAGCCGGGAGCTACGAATGCCGAAGTGAAGTTCTCATAACTTATTTCAAAAAAAGCATGCAACTGTTAAAGGAATTCAAAGATTTCCGATTAGAGCATGTTTCTCGATTGCATAATGAAGAAGCCAATCGGTTAGCTCAGCATGCCTCGGGATATCAGCCTATGATTAATACAATATCGGCAATCGGTGCCGATGATTGGAGGGAAGAAATTATTGATTATTTGAAAGATCCATCTAAGAAAGTTGAAAGACGAGTTCGATTTCAAGCAACCAAGTATGTGCTCCTCAAAGATGAATTGTATTATCGAACTATTGATGGAATTCTTCTCCGATGCCTAGGTGATGATGAAGCTAGAAGTTTGATGGGAGAAGTCCATGAAGGAGTGTGTGGAGCACATCAGTCGGCTTTTAAGATGAAATGGATGATTAGGAGGAATGGATATTTTTGGCCGACTATACTTGAGGATTGCTTTAAATATTTCAAAGGGTGTCAGGGATGTCAGAAGTTTGGTAATATTCAAAGGGCATCTGCATCGGCTATGAATCCTATCATAAAGCCTTGGCCATTCCGAGGATGGGCTATTGATTTGATCGGCCAGATTTATCCACTATCTAGCAAAGGGCATAAGTTTATTCTGGTTGCCACCGATTATTTCACTAAGTGGGTTGAGGCTATTCCTTTGAAGAAAGTCACATCGGCCAATATGATTGATTTTGTGAAGGAGCATATTATTTACCGATTTGGGATTCCTCAAACAATTACTACCGATCAGAGCACTATGTTTACATCAGGGGAGTTTGATGAGTTTGCAATCGGTATGGGGATTAAAGTGTTGAATTCTTCTCCTTATTATGCTCAAGCCAATGGGTAGGCCGAGGCGTCTAACAAAGGAATTATCAAGCTTATTAAACGAAAGATTGAAGAAAATCCTAAGAGGTGGCACGCGTTGTTAAATGAAGCTTTATGGTCATACCGGATGGCTTGTCATGGGTCGACCAAGATTTCACCTTATCAGTTGGTATATGGGCATGATGCAGTGTTACCTTGGGAAATTAAGACTGGGTCTAGGCGACTATCTTTTCAAGATCAATTGGCTGCCGATGATTATGCTACTTTGATGACAGACGAGTTGGATGATCTAGCAGGGCGTCGGCTAAGGGCTTTGATGAGTATAGAAGAGAATAAGAAGAGAGTTGCCAGATGGTATGATAAGAAGGTAAAAGCTAAGGAGTTTGCCGATGGAGACTTAGTATGGAAACTAATCTTACCGATCGGGACTAAAAGTTCAAAATTTGGGAAGTGGTCTCCCAATTGGGAGGGTCCCTATCGGATAAGTCGATCGGCTCCTCGTAACGCTTATATTTTAGAAACTCTTGAAGGAGTAGAATTTCCTAGAGCATTAAATGGCAAATATCTAAAGAAGTATTACCAAAGCATATGGGTCGATGCATAAAAGTTTAAGTGCCGGTAACATTCCTATCGGCTGGATCAAAATGTATCTAGGGACGGACTTGATGTTTTTAAAGTGCCGATAACAATCCTATCGGCTAGACCAAAATATTAAGAGTGTTCAAAAGGAAAGAGCAAGTATGCCGCCGATGAAGAATTCACATATTCAACAGCGCCTGGATCGCCGATATAGCGCGCAGGCGGATTTGGTTGGCTGCTTCTATCTCTTTGATATCTTCATCGGCAGAGCCTTCCACCAGCTTCAACTTCTTCTTCATCTGCAGCGCTTTATGGCCATGGACATTTCGCTCTTGTTCAAGGAGTTTGATCGCCTCAGGCAGCTGGTTTTCCTCTTGTTGAGCTTGGGACAAGGCTTCTTCTACTTGCTTGAATTCTGCCAACAGGGCTTCTCTTTTTGCCGACAAATCAGAGATCTTGTGCTTCAACGCATCTCCTGAGGACTTTAAGATGCCGATGTTCTTGTGCTTTTCATCGGCAAGGAGCTTCACTTTCATCATCTCCTCAGAAAGTTGAGTCTGAGCAGCTCTGTCGGCTGACGGCTCTCTAGATGTGCAGCTTGAAAAAGGATTTCTTCAGCATCGGCAGGAATTTGGCCTCTGAGGGTCTTGAACAAAGCCTTGGCTGGGTCGGAGTCATCAACCAATTGGGCTGTGTCTTGATGAAGTAGGGCTGATAATTCTTCTAACTTGGCCCTGATTTCTGCCGATGTAATTCTGACTGCTCGGGAAGAACTTGTCTCCTCGCCTTCATCTTCAGAGATGTCGATGGCAAAGGAGAACAAGCTATCGAGAGAGTCCTGTTCCTAAAAAAGAAATGAAGTGAGTCATTCTATGGTCAAGCATTGACAAATAATACTGATAGAGATTGGATGGCTTACTTGTTTCAGGGCAATCTCTCGCCTTTGACTAGAAGATGCCTATGGAACCACAGGCTGATCGGCTGGGGTTGCCGATAGGACTATGTCAGCTGAATGAATAACAAAGATAATTATAAGACAGAGAAAGTAGGTTCATCGGCAGTGATTTCATAGAAAGTGTGTTACCTTGAGAGGGAGCAGTACTTGTTTGGATGGAAGAAACTACCGATGCTATAATTGAACTTGCTGGATCGGTAGTTTGCTCATGCACGTCAGCTGATGTGTCTTCTGGCTGAATTACTTCTAGCTGGGGTTCTTCCACTTGGGGTGCTTCTTGTGGCTGAGAAGGAGGTGGTACCTGTTGTATCTGGGTTTCTGGAGAAGAGGGAGAAGATTCCACCAGGATCGGTGATACTGGGGGAGGAGAAGGTGTTGCTGTCCTCTGGCGCTTTGCTTGTGATCTGGTGCTCTTGGAGCCTTTCCTCTTCTGTTGAATGGACTGGGGGGCATCGGCAGTCATACTTCTGGTCTTTGTCGATGTGCTGGTGTGCTGGTACAACAATGAAAATTTGTGAGTACAAATACAACAGATGCAAGAATTGAATCGGTATGGATGAAAGAGTTTGAACAGTTACCTTGAAGGCCTGTGCTAAGGTGGAGGCAGCTACCGATGGAGATGTCTTTGTCCGCTTAGTGGTGACTTTCTTGAGGCGCACACCTCGATGCATTATGGAAGCCAAGGTGGGAGCATTGTTGCCGATTGAGGAGATCAGACCTGATGGAAAAAGCTCAATCGGCTTGCCACTCCTGCTGACCGATGGTGGCGTGTCATCAACCTGTGTATGACAAAGAAAGGGGGTTACCGATTGAAAAGGACAGTGAAGAAATTAAAACATCGATATTGAGATACTTACAGTATTATCAGGGACTTGGTACTGAGGATCGATCATACCGCGGTACGTAAGAGCTGATTTGCAGAATAAGTGCTCCTTCCATTCCTCCCACCATTGTTTATACGCCTGAGTAATGAAGAGAGTCGGAACCCACTCTGATAGATCTGCATCTGTATCGGCACTCGGTGGCAGTTGAGCTATCCTGGTCCACTCGAGAAGACTGGTGATAGTTTCCCAGGGTTTTATCACATCGGCATAACAGAGTGCGATCGGCAGCTGACCGAAAGCTAGTTGACGGGCTAATGCCAATGGGTTGTAAAACTCATAGGTCTGGTTGGAGGCTTTCCCACTGCCAAAGAAGTTTACTGGTATAGCTCTGGGAGTGATCAGTGCCATCATCACATCGTGATCCTTGTTGAGAGCATCATTGAACGGAGGGAAGACCAAGGGAAATATGGTGTCTAGATCTTCATAAGGCATCCATGCTCGCTGTTCTTTGGTCAGGCCTTCGTACAAGGTCTGGAAGAATTGGCTGACCTGGTCTGCGTTGCCACCTGTGCCAGGCAGAACTATGACAGCCTCGTCAAAGTTCAGAGGAGGACGAGTTGCCGATTCTTCTTCATCCGATTCATAATCCTCGGCTATGTCCCTGGAGAAGCGTTGTGCGAAGAGGTTGAACTCAAGACGCTTATGCATATGGAGGCTAAGCCACATATTGATGAACTACCAGGGACCCCCTAAGTTGCCGATGGGTTCGCCGAGCAGGAGTTTTCTGGCTACTTGATGGAGGAGGTGGTAAGCTGTCACAGAACCGACCAAATTATAAGAGTTCAAGTGCAGAAACGATCGCCAAGCAATCAAGTTTCTAAACTTGAGCCCATATAATCCCGGTAGTCAATCGAAATCACGAAGGACTTCAAACCAACTCGCAACAAACCAAGATCGTAATAGTTCAACATAAACACAACGAATGTTACATAGTCATTCATTGCCGTCGAAGCGGCACCACATCGGAGTATTAAGTTATTACAACACTTGTTCGAAGTAGCGGAAGCAAAATAATTACACACACTTGTTCAAAGTTCAGTTCACAAGTTTTGTTACTGCCAGAGTCTATGCCATCCTTCCAAAAGCATCATAGACGAGAAGATTAGAGAACCGTGCCCAACGGTTAGTCCTCATCCCCAGCGGGATGGAGACAGGTCTTGCAGAATCCGTCATAGAAGATATCATCTGCAATAGGTGGGAATAAACCCTGAGTACGAGAATGTACTCAGCTAGACTTACCCGTCTAGTAAAACATAAAAGACACCAAGGATCATGCAAGGCTAAATATCAAGTGGAGTTGGTTGACTCACTCTTTTGCCAAAAGCTTAAGTTACAACTAAATTATTTTGGGAGCATCATCTTTATTTATCATCAGCCTACCACTAGATTAGCACCTGTACTACAACACCTCACTTGATTATTACAAACAATAATAACCATATCAAATTCATCATGTGTTCTTCTTGCTATCCTCATTATCATCATGAACCAAATTCATTAGTGAATGCTACGTTTGCCGCTGCTCTGTCAAGTTCTCACTAACCGGGAGAGACGGCGATTCGAATCGAGTTCCTATCCAGCTGGAGGATTATTCCTAGCACTCACCCAAGCATCCCCTGCCGGAGAGCCAAAGGGTCACCTTTGGTACAACTCAGGAATCGCGGCTCCGATCAGCGCCGCACTCCCAGGGCTACCACTCTGCCAGGGAGGTCAGGAATTTTAACTCACCTGCCTTTGGACTTACGCCAATGGTCCCCCGCACACCGCACTTCCTCCGGTAGTGCGCACTTTATACTTGCCGGTCTTCCGGCCTGAGTCGTACTACTCGGCTTCGCGGTCGGAACGAGTTATCCGGCCAACTAAGTGTCAGGCATGCGTTCAACATGACAAGAGGACGTACAACGATCGGTCCTTAGCTGCCACAGACGGAGTTACTACACACTTGCAAAACTCCGCCCGGCTTAAATCAATTTAATCAGGTTCCATCCACGATAGCACATATAGACCATCGTGACCCGACACAACCCTATATCGCGCGGATGACAGGATATCACCCGACTTCTACCGATTAAAGCATAGCTAAGCTGCTACTCGAATCTAACTCTACAACCAGGGAGGGTGAGTTATCTGGACAAGGATAGAGTAGAATGCAGCAACAGTTTCATCACAACTCCTATATGTAATGCATCAATAGATATAACATATTAAGTAAACTTTCGAAAATAGAGGGAGACTTAAAATGCTCCGGGGCTTGCCTTTCACGAACGATGCCAGCTCGTGATTCGGGCACTCAACTTCTTCTTCGGGCTCCTCGAGTCCGGCTTGCTGGACCTCCACCTCCTGGCTGCCTTCCTGGCCTTCGGGGTTCGCTTGGAGCTCGAAGGAAACTGCCACGTCTGGTGCACCTATTGCATGCTCGATGGATGAGAAGGTGCACATGCTACAGATGAATGCTTAATAACACAAGCAACTCACTGGACACTCATTTACGGAACAAAAGTTATACTAACTCACGCAATTGAACAAGTTAACATAACCCCAAAACCTATCATGACACTAAGGCAGCAAACAACACAAACAAGATGCTCAGTAAATAAATCATAACTAAAGATAGACAGGTCCAACAAACAAGAGTAAGGACATTCTGGAAAGCTTATGAAATTGTCTACAACCCATCTTCAAACATGACAGCACGATTCAAATATTAAACTAGTCATTTTAGACAAAGTTCCAGGTTCTGTCCCAGAAAAACAGAGAACCCCTATTTCTGGAACCCAACTTAAAAGAGCTATAACTTTTAAACTACTTGTCCAAATGACCTCAAATTTAAACCATAGTTAGTTCAACAAATTTAGAACAACTTTGCTTTAGACAGGGTTCACAGAAAGTCAAGTCATCATTAAGTAATAACCATTTTGCTACCTTGCTGTCCAGAACAGCATTTAACCCTATAGTTAATTATTTAATGACTTGGCCAAAACACAAACCATGCCAACCACATGGCCTATGAGCACAAGCATATTACAAAGTTACCAGACCATCAGATGGAAACCCCAAAACATTTACTTAACAAGGCATTTATTAATTAACTCTAAATAAAGGCATATTTCCAAGATACTAGTTAAACTGCTCAGAAAAATCTACAAAAATTACAGAGGCACAAGTGTAACATCAGAGCCTCACCATAAACATTTCAGAGCCATTGCACATACCAAATTAAAGATATGTATTTAACATGTATTAAGGCATTTATTCCATAAATTCAGAAACATGACTTATATGGTGTCAAACAACAGATTTCAGATTATTTATATCATAGGTATACCACAAACAAGCTTACCACCAAAGTAGAACATCAGCAGAAGCACCAATTATTTTATATGATTTAATTAAAGAAACAAGCCATATTCAAACTCAAATTACCTATCACCACTGCAGTGCTCCAAAAATCATGAAATAATTATCAGAGCACTCTACTGCCATGCAAAGGCTACCATAAAAGTTTTAGAGCAAACTAAGCAGTACAACAAGAGATATGCATTTATCCATAAATAACAAGATTAAATCCTTAATAAATAATTTCTCAGAAAACATGGTTCATTTTATATTTTTATTAAATACTAGCCATCTCAAGAAACACCACAAAATTTGTTTCACAATTTTTGGATCTCAGAAACAGGAGATATGATTTTTGCAAGAAACCAAAAATCAGGATTTTGAATAAAAGAAAAGGAGGGAAGGAGAGAGTCGCTGACAGTGGGTCCCATCTGTCAGGCTCTTCTTCCTCACGGCCGAGGCGACTTTCGCCGGCGATTTCTCCGCGACGGCGAGGTCTCCGGCCAAACCAAGGGCATCAGCGTGATCCCCAAACCCTAACGACTCGATTGACCCCACTTTTCCCACGGCGGAGCCACCGGAAGGGGCTCACCGTCGACAATGGCGGCTCGTCGGAGGTGCTCGGCGTTACGCCGGAGCCCTCAGGCCGGTAGAGCGTGACCTAAGGCCTTCTACAGCACCAGCGGACTACGGCGAAGCTTCCTAGGTACGCGGCTTGGCCTGGATCCTCGCGGAGCATGCTGGCCACGAGAGCACCCAACTCCGGCGGAAGCACGGCGGCGCTGCGCACCGTGTCCGGCGACGGAGAACCCGGTAGAGCATCCACCAGGTGGCGCAAAAGCTCACTAAGGACCTAAGCCTACCTCTAGGACCTGACCAGAGACGATGAGAAGCTTCACAGAGCTCGGCATTGAGTTCGCCGGAGAAGAAGGTCACGGCGGACCGATTTGGGGGAAGAAGGGAATGTCGGCTCACCGGTGGGTTTCTCGGCGAGTTAAAGGGTGGAGATTGGAGAGCGGCTCACGGCGGAGCTTTGGGTGGAGTTTGGTGGACGGAGACGCAGTGAGGAGCGCACACGAGCTCGCCGGAGTGAGCTCGCGGCGGAGAGCTCGCTGCGGACGAGTTTCAGGCGAGAGAGGGCGAGGCAGAGCGAATGGACGCGTTCACTTCGCTCGGGACGTCGCCGTGGAGGCCATGCAAGCAACGGGAGCTGACAAGCGAGGCCAGACGGGGCGTACGGTCGACAAATGGCGACGGAGCTCTGCCGGCGGTCGGCCACGTCGACGAGGTCGGTTCCGATTCAGAAGAAACGGTGCTTGTCTGACAGAGCCACTTCACCGACGATTATCTCCCAAACCAGAGCGAATTAGGAGATGGCGTAGTTGACAAACTTGGAGTGCTAGGCGAGATCTACAACTTTGTCAATCGGAGCAAGAGCTAGATCGGCCTGGATTGAGAGTTATGAAGTTTCCAAAATCAATCGAGCAAACTGGTTTCGTTCCCAGACTTAGAAAAATTTCTAAGTGTTGGAAACAGCCCCAAATCTGTCTTGTGGGTCACTTTTGGGCTATTTGTGATCATTTTCATGAGATGGCCATAAAACAACTTTTGTTCCTTATAAAATTTGCTACAACTTTGCTGTAGGATGTTTTGACATGCAAACACTTTATGAAACACTTTTTAAAAGCCTAAGCAAAAGAGGTTTCTAGGGCCTATTTGCATAAGTATGACTTAAGAGCATATTTTGGAAAAGTGGTCAACATGAACATTGTTCCCAAGATTAAGTTAAGCATAGATAAACTAATTACCAAAGCATTAGGCACAAACACAAGCATTGTTCACTCAAACATAAGCATAGGAAACCTATTTAAGCAATTGAAAACACATTTTTGCATAGAATGACATGGCTCAAGATAGATGATGATCATGGATGCTTTGAATGAATGATGATGCTCATGCTATGCACATGAATGATGCAACCATAACACTGGGGTGTTACATAAGCCGAGCCAAGTAGGTATCGACTGAGGGGAAATCGGCCACCATTGGCTAATCTCTCTACTGCCGATAGGTAGACAGAGGTTGGTCCTGCCGATCGACCACAGAACACAAATTTGTCCAGCCACATGTTCAGAAAGGTGGTTTGTTCCTTTATGTTGACAGGCCCCGTCCTACGGTACTTCGGAATGTACCCAGACCAGCCGCCGATAGTGCGGGTTTCCACCTTAGCACTAGGTGTGGTATCAAATATGTGGCTACTATCGGCAGTGGATACATCTAAGCCGGTGAGCATAAGCACATCGGCAAGAGTGGGAGAAGCAGGGCCATGACCGAAGACAAAGGCATTAAGTGTGTCTGACCAGAAATATGATGCAGCAATCAGTAGTGACTCATTCCTATGCATATCGGCAAGGGACAACCTGATGCATTGATCCAGTTTTCGCTCACCCCACTGAACCTCATTCGAATGGCTGACTCTCAAGAACCAATCCTTCCATCCCACGGTAGGACTGGGCCAGGAACGGAAGGTATCTTTCCTCAGATCTAGGGAAAAATTCTCGGCTCTAAAGGGGATCCTGTTTGTTTCTGCGTTCCCTAGCGGACCGAGACATTGGAGGTGTGGCTGATCGGTAGGGATGACAATTTTATTGGACAGATCCTAATGGTTTTTGGGGTAAAAAGGAAGAACAAAAGAAAAAAAGGGGAATGTTCAGTAAAATAAATTGCGGATGAACAAGGATATGGTAAAAGTACAAGAGGTAGGGTGATGAACTGACCTTGGGAACAGCAAAGTTGATGGCCATCTCCTCATGAAAAAGATGATCGAAGACTTTGAGGTTGATGAAGAGAGAGGTTCGTTGGAGTTCTTGGAGCTCTCGAACAGCGCCGCCGCCAGAAAAGTGGAGTTGGGGCTGTAGAATGATGCGATAGAGAAGGAGTACCCGAGAAGGAACTATTTATAGGACCAAACGGGCAAGGGCAAATCTGACTTATCTCTTCACCGTAT
Organism: Sorghum bicolor; assembly: GCF_000003195.3. Lineage (NCBI taxonomy): Eukaryota > Viridiplantae > Streptophyta > Magnoliopsida > Poales > Poaceae > Sorghum > Sorghum bicolor. The sequence continues at coordinate 16,214,493 of NC_012879.2, read as the reverse complement.
CCGTGAAATCCGAGAGTACTCAGGTGGATATGGAATCTATTCGCACGATAATCAAGGGATTGCGCAGGTGATTTGACAGGAAGCGGTCATAATCTAGAGATATTTCACTGTGCGGGATTTCCTGGTCGGTCCATCGGCAGCGCCTTGTAACGGTAATATTGCCGATGGGCGAATAAAGTGGAGATATCCGTTTGGGAGGTTAAGATACTTCACTGTACGGGATGTCCTGGTCAGTCCATCGGCAGTTCCTTATAACGGTAATATTGCCGATGGGCGATTAAAGTGGAGATGTCCGTTTGGGAGGTTGAGGAATTCGAGGAAGCTGTGGAAGAATCGGACCAAGGTTGTTCAGATTTAGGCTGCCGGTTACCAAATTGGGAGAATTAATTGCGGAAAGGCATCATTACTGTAGAGAATTTTGGAGCATTAATGATTTTATACTCCGAAATTGGGGGGCATGTGTTGACACTGTTTTTGGACACATACCCAGGATCGGTAGAATGTAGATCGACAAGATAGGGCAACCGTAACTGATCTACAGGAGAGTTGCCGATGAGGGTGGTTGTCGATGAAGGGACCGCTGAATGTGACTAAGTCTATGGGTGGTGATGTGTTTATGCCGATGGTCAGCGTTAACCTGTGCTGATGGCTACGATGAGGGGTTTGCCGATGATTCGGAAGAGGAACCTGAAGGTTGCCGATTGGCCTGTGGTGGTGTCCCAGTTTGTCACGGGAGGATAGTTTTATGTTTTCCTTAGTTATTTAAATAGTTTTGTATACGGATTCTGTTTAATTTGGAATTTGAAGTTCTAGCCGTGTCTGATTGTAGCTCTTTGAGCAGGGTATAAATGTAGACCCTAAGGCCTTGTAATCGAGATATCTATCAATCAATTAAACACAAGTTTTTACTCATATTCCAGCATCTACTTTTTCGACAACTTCGTCATATTTTCCTTTTCATTACGAGTTCTTAGGAGTTCGTCGACTTAAGCTCGGCATATTCTCGAGTTCCGCGTGAATACCTCTTGGCCGTGGCATCTGGGCGCATCGCTGTTGTCGGGACCAAAGTATTCAAGTTATCACCTTTGCCGATAGTAAGGTCAAATCGGCTGGCACGCCTTAACGTTTGAATCGGGTATTAGCCCTTTGTGTTTGCAGATCCAGCTTTTGCATCAACAGCTGGGACGTATAAGGTACCAACTCAGACACAAAGGTTCTTCAATATTCTTTTTGGAAAACTTATCGTCTGATCTGCAAACTGCAAACACATGGTTGTTTCTAATAAAGGATATGTAAATAATTTTTCATAGAGTACCCTGGGTATAATGTTGACACTAGAGCCAAAGTCGCAGAGTGCTTCTGGGACGTCCACCATGCCGATGGAGATCGGGATGACGGGGCATCCTGGATCGCCTCTCTTGACCGGCAGAAGGTCAGTAGTAACTTCACTGACGGGGTTACTCCAATTACCTGCATCAAACATGTCTACAAAATTTGTAGATTCTAATCCTTCCGGTTGTGATGGTATACCGGGGTTAGTAGTAGGAACAGCAACAGCTATTTGATTTAAGTGAGATTCAATCATTTTATTAAAGCTAATTTGATTCTTGATGGCAGTAGAGAAATTATCCATTCTATTATTTATATTTTCTAGCATTTTATCATTAGATGCCAATTTATTAGATAGGTTATCCATTAGCTTTCCTTGATTAGACACTAACTCTCTCAGAGGTGGAAAATTATTGTTATTGTTGTAAGAATTATTACCTTGATAATTACCTAAGTAGTTAGGCCTCTGTTAATTCCAACCTTGGTTTTGTTGAGGACGGTTGTAGTAGTAGTTGTTGTTATTGTTGATGTAGTTCACATCCTCAAGCATCTCAGGGCAGTGATTGCCTGAGTGTCCAGTGTCTCCACACTCCTCACAAGTCATGTCAGAGTCGTAGATGTGCATAACTTCTTTCTTATCTCCAGCTCTATCTTCGAGCTTCTTCATGAGCAGGTCTAGTTTTGCAGACAGCATGTCTACCTCCTTGAGCTGATGCATACCTCCACCTCTCTTGCGTGTCTAGGTCCTCTCTACATTCCAGCTTTGGTTGGATGCCATCTTCTCCACAAGAGCTGTGGCTTGTGATATAGTGAGTGATAGGAATGCTCCTCCAGCTACAGCATCCATGGTTTCTCGGGCACTATTGCCGAGCCTATGATAAAACGTCAGCATCAATAGCCAACTCTCCATTCCATGATGGGGACATTCTAGGATGTAGTCTTGGAAGCGCTCCCATGCTTCTAGAACAGATTCATCATGTTGTTGCTGAAAACTTGTAATCTTCCCACGGAGAGCATTAGTCTTGCCCATTGGAAAGAACTTAGCCAGAAAGTTCGTGGAGCAGAGTGCCCACGTAGTATTCTTCTCCTTTGTAGCGTAGAACCATTGCTTCGCTCTCCCCAACAGTGAGAATGGGAAGAGGCGAAGTAGTGTAGCATCTCTGGGGACCCCTGATATGGTAAATGTGTTGCAAATCTCGAGGAAGTGTTGGAGATGAGCACTAGCATCTTCGTGTGCCTTCCCACAGAACTGGTTGGATTGCACCATGTTGATAAGTCTAGGCTTGAGCTCAAAGTTGCCATCGATCTCTGCAGCAGGTCTAGTGCGGATGTTGTCCGTAGTGGGAGCTGAGAAATCACGGATCGATTTGTTCGCCATGGCTTTGAACTCTGAAGACAAGTTCCGGTGATCTTCTTGATTGGATGAAGCTTCTTGCTGTAGTGTTGATGATCTCTTCTTGAGCTTGGCTCTTGTTTTTCTGAATAATGCTTCGAGATTGTCAACAAAATTTCCTGGAAGATGTCTTCTATTCATACATTACCCTGCATAAGATAAAATAGAGAAATATCAGGGTAAAACTGTATGAGAGAATTGATAAGCTCAATCATAGTAGTGATGCGAATGATAACTCAAAATTCTATATCCATTCTTGATTAGTATTCAACCTTCCCCAGCAACGGCGCCAAAAATGCTTGTTGGGTATTCTTAACATCACTACCAAAAGTAGACAGTTTTCTAATTCTGATAACGGTGCCAAAAATGCCAAACCTATCCCTCATACCACTTAAGCCAAGTTGTCATCCCCAGCATGACATGAGAGACGCGGTATTGAAATATGCAATTGCTCTTCTAAATAAATAATGAATGGGATCTGCAAGCGCACAGATTAATACCGATGTAGCATTTTAACCGGGAAGTATTCCAGGTATCGTTATTTATATTTTTACCACTGGGAAGGGATTAGCAATCATCAATGTTGATTATAGAATAGAATATGAGATTGAGTATCTATCATTGCATGTATAATTGAGAACATTTATCTAACTCTTTCATACAGGGGTAAGTGTCTGTTGACACCGTTTTTGGGCACGTGTCCAGGATGGCAGGATAAGACGGCAGTGTGTGGTTTACAGGATGAGTTGCCGATGAGAATGGTTGCCGATAAAGGAGAGGTTGAACGTGACTAAGTTTACGGGCGATGGTGTGTTTATGCCGATGGCTATGATGAGGAAGTCTGCCGATGATTATGGCAAGGGAGTCTGCCGATGATACAAAGGGGAAGTCCGGAAGCTGCCGGTCGGTTTGTGGAAGAATTTCAGTTCGTCACGGGGGATAGCTTTGTTATTTCCTTATTTATTTAAGTCGTTTTGTATACGGATTCCGTGTAATTCGGAATTCGAATTCTAGTCATGTCTGGTTGAAGCTCTTTGAGCAAGGTATAAATATAGACCCTAGGACCTTGTAAAGAGACATCTATCTATCAATCAATCGAACACACGTTTTTACTCATATTCCAGTATCTACTTTTCGACGACTTCGTCATACTTTTTCCCTTTTTATTACGAGTTCTTAGGAATTCGTCGACTTAAGCTCGGCGTGTTCTCAAGTTCCGCGTGAGTACCTCTTAGCCGTGACATCCGGGCGCATTGCTGTTGTCAGGACTAAAGTATTCAAGTTATCACCTTTGCCGATAGTAAGGTCAAATCGGCTGGCACGCCTTAACGTTTGAATCGGGTATTAGCCCTTTGTGTTTGCAGATCAGCTTTGCACCAACACATCTTTTGCCACGCCCGGTGGGACAGATTCAAGATCAAGTTCAACATGTCGATCGCTGACTTTGATCAAGAGAACGTCATCCCCGTGACGGAAGCCCATCTCAAGGATGAGCAGAAGCAAGCTATTGCTCAAGCCATGGAGGAATACAAGCTGCAATGCCTAAGGTCCTTCAGCATGAACAAGAGCGGCGAAGTGATCCAGGAAGATGCACTGCTGGCGCCACAGCAGGTTACTTTCGAAGCCAATCCTGGCAAGCTTCAAGATATGGTTGATAGCGCTATCAACCGAGCTTTGATCAACCAAGCTGGCGTACTGTCTAATACGGTTTTCAATGCCGTAGCAAGAACCTTCAAGGAAGGACAAATCCCACCAGATTATGTGGGCCCCACTCATCATCAGCCAACATCACCGGAGGTCACGGCTCCATCAGCTGCTATGGCCGCTGCGAGTGCTCAATCTACCGTCCCTCCAGGTACATTGGAAGTTACTAATGCACAATCTGTGCCGATGACAACCAACCCGCAGACCTCAGGAGGGCAGAACAAACTGACTACAGATATGTTGGCATCGGCAATGTCTGGGTTGACTCCTCCTCCCAACTAGTGGGGTTATGGTATGCCCCAGAGTTGACGCCGGGTACATCACAGATAACCGACATGAGGGGCAAAACTCCTATGACATCGGCGCCTCCCAATGCGCCGTTGAATCAGAGTCCTCGGTATACTACAACTACTACTGCAAGGCCTCACACTGGGAATCCTCAAGATTCAATGTTCCAGATGCCTAATGCATCGGCAGATTCAATGCTGATGCAACAGAGGTCTATAGCCCAGTCGGGGTATGTCAATTCAATGATGGTGCCCAATTACCAATCATCGGCAGCGTCTATGCCGATGAACGCTAATAATGGATGGCTTGGACAGCAAGTCTTTCCACAAACGCCCCAACAATGTTACCAGGCCACAGGATTCCAGCAAGGACAGATCTATCCCGGATTCCAGAATCAGGGGATCCCCAATCAGCCAATGAATTTCGGACAGCAAATCGGTGGACAGCAGTTTGGTGGTCCACAGATCGGAGGCCAGATGATCAATCCAATGTTCCGTGTGGATCATGCCCCAAACAGACACGTGGAAGCTCACCACCAGGTGCCCGACCCGCAGCCGCCTCATCGGCAGGATGCCGATGCATATTGGGCCGATAAGATCGCTGAAGTAATGAGGGATCAATTTGCGATAAAACCCAAAGTCAACACTTACTCTTATCGGACACCGTATCCTCCCGCATATGATTTGATCCTGCTTCCACATCGGTACAAGGTACCAGACTTTACTAAGTTTTCCGGGCAAGACGACACGTCAACTATGGAGCATGTCAACAGGTTCATCATTCAATGCGGAGAAGCTGGTAACAGGGACGAATTGAGGGTTCGTCTATTTTCATCGTCATTGTCTGGATCGGCCTTTACCTGGTTCATATCATTACCTCCTAATTCAGTGATCACTTGGGCCGATCTGGAGAAACAATTCCACAAGTACTTCTTTTCTGGAGTTCATGAGAAGAAGATCACCGATTTGGTCAAATTGAGACAGCGCAATGATGAATCGGTCGAGGGTTTTGTGCAGAGGATACGGGAGGTCAAGAATAAATGTTACAGTCTGGTTCTGGATGATCGGCAGCTAGCCGATTTGGCTTTCCAGGGTTTATTGCCACATATCAGAGATAAGTATGCTTCTCAGGAGTTCGAAAGTTTAAGTCATTTGGTGCAGAGGATTTCTGATCAAGACATCAAGCCTTTCGAGCCCAAAAGAGCATGGAATAAGAAAGTGTCCTTTGTCGATGAAGCGACAAGCTCAGATTCTGATGAGGAACCAGTCATCGGCTTGGCAGAATGGGTGAAAAACAAGAAGCCGATGTCTTGCCCTTTTGGGCAGAAGGAACCAGAGAAGTTCGCTTTTAACACCGCTAAGGCCGATAGGATATTTGACTTTCTACTTCAGGAAGGTCAGATCAAGCTGTCTCCTAATCACGTAATCCCATCGGCTGAGGAGTTAAAGAGGATGAAATATTGCAAGTGGCATAATGCAACTTCTCATGACACCAACGAATGCAAATTGTTCAGACAGCAGCTGCAATCGGCCATAGAGTCTGGGAGAATCAAGTTTGACAGTTCCAAGACCCAGAAGCCGATGAAGATAGACCAACATCCTTTCCCGACAAACATGTTGGATGCCAATGGGAAGGCCAAGGTCTTAACATCGGAAGCAGCCGAGAAAAGTGCATCGGTAGATCCTCAGCATCAAGTTACTACTGCCGATGCAAGAGGTAAGGGCTTGGTCTAGGAAGGAACCAGGTAGGCCCCCTCGGTCTGGCGTCGTTATAACTCATAGAAGGTCTCGACAGAACTGGCAGCAACGGGAAGATCGGTATCGGCGCCAGCAAGAAGATTATCGTCGGGAGGAAGAGAAACGCCGACAAGAGTGGAATCGGCATAGAAATCATTGGAACTGTCCGTTCTTTATTCACTGTTGGGAGGAGAATATTAAGCTTCCCACTGTCAGAGACTGCCCTGAGTGCAATGGTTATGATCGGTACGACAGGACTGATCGGCGTTATTATGATGACAATCGGCGTTTTAATGGGCCGATCAGAGGAAGAGCATTAGTTCATGATCGGCTAGGGGGCAGGCTCAGCGTACACGATAGGCTTGGTGATCGTGTCCAGTATTTTCCCAGAAACCAGGAAGAGCTCGAGGAGATGGCTAATGCACGAGTTCCCGATGAGTTCATATTCTGCAGGGATGCTAACACGCATCGGATGGAATCAAGAGAGAATCGACACCCAGCAGCAAGGCAGAAGCCGCTTCCTCCGTGGTGTCCTGAAGGATTAACCAAGACACAGAAAAGGAGATTGCAACGCGAAAGGCAAGAGAAGCTAAGAAAGGGCGAGAACTCTGGTCAGTCTGGAGGTCAGCAGCAACCAGACACTAAGAGGGAAGGTCCATCGGCAGGAGTTAACATAGTTTTTATGTTGCCGATGGAGTTTCTTGTACCATCCAGTGATGATGAGTTGGAATTTTCCGATCAAATAGCTCAGCTCGCTCTGGATCCGATGATAGCTATCTTCGAGAAACCTGCCGACGACGAAAGATTGCATCTTAAGGCTCTGTTCGTCAAAGGAAGGATCGATGGGCAGCCAATGACCAAGATCCTAGTTGATGGTGGGGCTGCTATCAATATCATGCCATATGCAGTATATCGGAAGCTTGGGAAAGGAGATCAGGATTTGACCAAGACCGATATGATGCTTAAAGATTTTGAAGGGAACGTGTCTCCAGTCAAAGGAGCAATATGTGTAGAGCTGACCATCGGCAGCAAGACCTTGCCGACAACTTTCTTCGTGATCAGTGGAAAGGGGGCTTACAACTTGTTGTTGGGAAGAGATTGGATTCATGCCAATTGTTGCATCCCATCTACAATGCACCAATGCTTGGTTCAGTGGGTAGGTGACAAAATTGAGATTGTCCCGGGGGATTCTTCTTATGTTATTGCATCGGCAGAGGCAGACACCTATGAGAGGACCAGGTGTATTTCAGGAGAAGTTTGGGAGAAAGATTTTCTCAAGGTTGCCGATTACGAAATTCGACCGATCCAAGCAGTCGGTTCTGATGAAGATTTCTAATGGATAGGTTCGCCGATGATGGAAAGTTAGGCCAGGGATTCACATCGGCCGATGAGTTGGTAGAAGTAGATATAGGTAGTGGTGATAAGCCTAGACCTACCTTTATTAGTTCTAAGTTAAATCCTGAGTGTAAGCAGCAATTAACCGATTTGTTAAAGGAATATAAAGATTGCTTTGCTTGGGATTATACCGAGATGCCTGGTTTAGACCGATCAATTGTTGAACATCGGTTACCTATTAAGTCTAGATTTCGGCCACATCAGCAGCCAGCTCGCCGATGTAATCCTAATATCCTTCCTGACATTAAGACCGAAATAACCAAACTTATTGAAGCCAAGTTTATTCGGCAGTGTCGGTATGCTGAATGGATTTCCAATGTTGTTCCAGTCTACAAGAAGAATGGGAAACTTCGGGTCTACATTGATTTCAGGAATCTTAATAAAGCTACGCCGATGGATGGATACCCAATGCCAGTTGCCGATCTATTGGTTGACGCTGCGGTTGGGCATCGAATCATTAGCTTTATGGATGGTAATGCCGGGTACAATCAAATATTCATGGCTGAAGAAGATATTCCGAAGACTGCGTTCAGATGCCCTGGTCATGTTGGATTGTTTGAGTGGATAGTCATGACCTTTGGCCTTAAGAATGCTGGTGCTACTTATCAAAGGGCCATGAATTTTATATTTCATGAGTTCATCGGCAAGCTGGTGGAAATTTACATTGATGATGTGGTGGTTAAGTCTGGGGATTTCACAAAGCATCTTGCCGATCTACGAAAGGTGTTAGAGTGCACAAGAAAGCATGGATTGAAGATGAATCCCAATAAATGCGCATTTGGTGTATCGACACGGCAGTTTCTTGGTTTCATGGTACATCAAAGGGGGATTGAAATTAGTCGAAGATCTATTGATGCCATCAATAAGATAGTAGCCCCTACCAACAAGACTGAACTCCAATCCTTGATCGGTAAGGTAAATTTTATCAGGAGGTTTATTTCTAATCTGTCTGGTAAAATTCGTGTTTTCAGTCCTCTTCTTAAGTTGAAAGCCGATCAAGAATTTATTTGGGGAAAAGAACAGCAGTTGGCTCTGGATGAAATCAAGAAGTATCTAATGAGTCCTCCAGTTCTAATTCCACCTCAGCAAGGAAAGCCCTTCAGGTTGTACTTGTCTACCGATGGAACGGTTATCGGTTCAGCTTTAATTCAAGAATTTGAAGGGAAAGAGCGTGTAATTTATTACTTAAGCAGGAGGTTGATTGATGCTGAGACCAGGTATTCGGCCATTGAGAAACTATGCCTATGCTTGTATTTTTCATGTATCAAATTGAGGCATTACTTGTTATCGGCCGAATGCACTGTCGTTTGCCAAGATGATGTGGTCCGGTACATGCTATCTATGCCGATTATGAGTGGCAGGATCGGTAAATGGATTTTAGCGCTGTCAGAGTTCGATCTGCGTTACGAATCGGCTAAGGCAGTTAAAGGGCAGATTATGGCTGATTTTGTGACTCAGCATTGCGGTGTGGTGGAGGCCTTGGAAATTGTGCCCTGGACGCTTTTCTTTGATGGGTCTACATGTGACCGGGGGGCAGGAATCGGCATTGTATTAGTTTCCCCTAAGGGGAGGAAGTATGAATTTTCCTTGCCGATTCTTGCTACATCAACAAATAATCAGGCTGAGTATCAGGCTTTGATCAAGGGACTGGAGTTGTTAAGAGAAGTTCGTGCTGATGCTGTTGAAATCTTCGGGGATTCTATGTTGGTTATAAATCAGTTGGCCGGGAGCTACGAATGCCGAAGTGAAGTTCTCATAACTTATTTCAAAAAAAGCATGCAACTGTTAAAGGAATTCAAAGATTTCCGATTAGAGCATGTTTCTCGATTGCATAATGAAGAAGCCAATCGGTTAGCTCAGCATGCCTCGGGATATCAGCCTATGATTAATACAATATCGGCAATCGGTGCCGATGATTGGAGGGAAGAAATTATTGATTATTTGAAAGATCCATCTAAGAAAGTTGAAAGACGAGTTCGATTTCAAGCAACCAAGTATGTGCTCCTCAAAGATGAATTGTATTATCGAACTATTGATGGAATTCTTCTCCGATGCCTAGGTGATGATGAAGCTAGAAGTTTGATGGGAGAAGTCCATGAAGGAGTGTGTGGAGCACATCAGTCGGCTTTTAAGATGAAATGGATGATTAGGAGGAATGGATATTTTTGGCTGACTATACTTGAGGATTGCTTTAAATATTTCAAAGGGTGTCAGGGATGTCAGAAGTTTGGTAATATTCAAAGGGCACCTGCATCGGCTATGAATCCTATCATAAAGCCTTGGCCATTCCGAGGATGGGCTATTGATTTGATCGGCCAGATTTATCCACCATCTAGCAAAGGGCATAAGTTTATTCTGGTTGCCACCGATTATTTCACTAAGTGGGTTGAGGCTATTCCTTTGAAGAAAGTCACATCGGCCAATATGATTGATTTTGTGAAGGACCATATTATTTACCGACTTGGGATTCCTCAAACAATTACTACCGATCAGGGCACTATGTTTACATCAGGGGAGTTTGATAAGTTTGCAATCGGTATGGGGATTAAAGTGTTGAATTCTTCTCCTTATTATGCTCAAGCCAATGGGCAGGCCGAGGCGTCTAACAAAGGAATTATCAAGCTTATTAAACGAAAGATTGAAGAAAATCCTAAGCGGTGGCATACATTATTAAATGAAGCGCTGTGGTCTTATCGGATGGCTTGTCATGGATCAACCAAGGTGTCACCCTATCAATTGGTGTATGGACATGATGCAGTATTGCCTTGGGAAATTAATGCTGGATCTAGGCGATTATCTTTTCAAGATCAATTAGCTGCCGATGATTATGCCACTTTGATGACCGATGAGTTAGATGATCTAGCAGGGCATCGGTTAAAGGCTTTAATGAGTATAGAAGAAAATAAGAAGAGAGTTGCTAGATGGTATGATAAGAAAGTAAAGGCTAAGGAGTTTGTCGATGGGGATTTGGTATGAAAATTAATTTTGCCAATCGGGACTAAAAGTTCGAAGTTTGGAAAGTGGTCTCCTAATTGGGAAGGTCCTTATCGGATAAGTCGATCGGCTCCTAGTAACGCCTATATTCTAGAAACCCTCGAAGGAGTTGAATTTCCCAGAGCATTAAATGGTAAATATTTAAAGAAGTACTACCCCAGCATATGGGTTGATGCATAAAAGTTTAGGTGCCGATAACACTCCTATCGGCTGGATTAAATTGTATCTGGGGCCAGACTTAATGTTTCAAAAGATGCCGATAACAGTCTTATCGGCTAGACTAAGACATTAAGGAAACTGAAATGCAGAGGAGCGAAGATATGTTGCCGATGAAAGCTTCAGACGTTTAGCAGTGCCTGGATCACCGATATGGCGCGCAGCCTGATTTGGTTGGCTGTTTCTATCTCTTTGACATCATCATCGGCAGAACCTTCTATCGGCCTCAGCTTCTTCTTTAACTGCAGCGCTTTGCGACCATGGGCATTTCGCTCTTGCTTGAGGTGCTTGATGGTCTCTGGCAGTTGGATTTCTTTTTGTTGGGCTTGGGATAGGGCATCCTCTACTTGCTTGAGTTCGGCCAGCAGGGCCTCTCTTTTGGCCGATAGATCAGAGATTTTCTGTTACAATGCATCGCTTGAGGACTTCAGGGTGCCGATGTTCTTGTGCTTCTCATCGGCTAGGAGTTTCTCTTTCATCATTTCCTCAGAAAGCTGGGTCTGAGCAGCTCTATCGGCAAGGCACCGAGTAGCTCTCTGGTACTGCAGCTGACGACTCTCCAGATGCGCGGCTTGGAACAGGATTTCTTCGACATCGGCTGGAATCTGGCCTCTGAGAGTCCTGAATAGAACCTTGGTTGGATCAGAGTCATCGATCAGTTGAGCCGTGTCTTGGTGAAGGAGGGCTGACAGTTCTTCCAACTTGGCCCTGATCTCTGCCGATGTGATTCCAACTGTTTGGGAGGAACTTGCTTCTTCACCTTCTTCTTCAAAGATGTCGATAGCGAAGGAGAATAGGCTGTCAGGAGAATCTTGTTCCTGAGAAGGAAAACAAAGTAAGTTAGTTTATATTCGGAGAATCGGCAAATAATACTGACGATAGACGGATGACTTACTTGCTTCAAGGCGATCTCTTGTCTTTGACTGGGAGGTGCTGATGGAGCTGCAGGCTGATCGGCCGAAGATGCCGATGGAACTACAGGTTGATCGGCCAGAGTTGCCGATGGAACGACGTCAGCTGAAAGTTAACAGAAGGGGTTATAAGTTCGAAAAGGAGAAGCTCATCGGCAGTAATATTGAAGAGAGTACGTTACCCTGAGGAGGGATGATACTTGTCTGAATTGAAGAAACTACCGATAGTATGACTGAACCTGCTGGATTGGTAGTTTGATCGCCTACGTCGGCTGACACGTCTTCTGGTTGGGGTGCTTCAAACTGAGGTTCTTCTTGCTGGAGTTCTTCCATCTGTGGTGCTTCCTGCATTGGTTGGGGAGATGGTGCTTGCTGCGTCTGGACTTCTGGAGAAGAAGGGGAAGACTCCACCGGGATTGGAGATACCGGAGGAGGAGGGGGAGTTGCCACTTTCTGGCGCTTTGTTCCAGCTTTAGTACCTTTGGTGCCCTTCCTCTTTGGTTGGCTAGACTGGGGGGCATCGGCACCTTGGCGTTTGATTTTTGTCGATTCACCGGTTTGCTGCAATAACAAAAAGGAGTTTATGAGCACAGATATAACCGATATAAAGATGGTCAGTGTGAATAAAAAGGTTTGACAAATTGCCTTGAAAGCCTGTGCCAGAGTGGAAGCAGCTACCGTTGGTGATGTCTGAGTTCTCCTGGTGGTAACTTTCTTGAGGCGTACACCCCGATGCACGATGGAAGCCAGAGTGGGAGCATTGTGGCCGATTGAGGAGATCGGGCCTGGTGGAAACAAGTCAATCGGCTTACCACTTCTACTAACCGATGGGGGGGTGTTGTCAACCTGCAAAAGAAAAAAAATGGGTGAGCTACCGATGGAAACAGGATTAAAAATTGGAACATCAGTTTGAAATACTTACAGCGTCGTCGGGGACTTGGTATTCGTGGTCAATCATGCCGCGGTACGAAAGGGCTGATCTGCAGAATAGATGCTCTTTCCATTCTGCCCACCATAGCTTGTATGCCTGAGTAATAAAAGCAGCTGGAACCCATTCTGATAGATCTGCATCTGTATCGGCATTTGGCGGTAGTTGGGCTACTCGAATCCACTCAAGAAAGTTGGTGATGGGCTCTCTGGGTTTTATCACATCGGCATAACAAAGCGCAATCGGCAACTGGCCGAAAGCTAACTGACGAGCTAATGCCGATGGATTGTAAAATTCATAAGTTTGGGGAGAGGTTTTTGTGCTACCAAAGAAATTCACTGGTATGGCTCTAGGAGTCATAATTGCCATCATCACCTCATTATCCCTGTCAAGATCTTCATCAAATGGATTGAAGGCCAGGGGGAGCATACTGTCTGGGTCATCATAGGCCAACCATGGTCGTTCATCTCTGGCCAAGCCCTCATACAGAATCTGGAAGAATCGGCCGATCTGATCTGGATTACCCCCTGAACCAGGTAGAACTATGACAGCTTCGCCAAAGTTCAAGGGGGCGCGTGTTGCCGATTCATCTTCACCCAACACATGATTTTCAGCTATATCTCTTGGGAAACGCTGTGTGAACAAGTTAAAGTCGAGGCGCTTATGCAGATGCAGATTGAGCCACATATTAATAAACCACCAGGGGCCTCCCAAGTTGCCGATAGACTGGCCGAGCAGGAGTTTCTGGGTCACCTGATGGATAAGATGGTAAGCAGCGCCAAGCAAGTATCGGCCGAGAGGAAATCGGCCACCGTTAGCCAGTCTCTCTGCTGCCGATAGATAGACGGAAGTCAGTCCTGCCGATCGACCACAGAATACAAACTTGTCCAGCCACATGTTCAGAAAGGTGGTTTGTTCCTTTATAGTGACAGGCCCTTTCCCACGATACTTCTGAATGTACCCTGACCAGCCGCCGATAGCGCGAGTCTCCACTTTGGCACTAGGAGCAGTATCAAAAAAGTGGGTGCTATCGGCAGAAGATACATCTAGACCGGTGAGCATGGCTACGTCGGCAAGGGTAGGAGAAGCAGGGCCGTGGCCAAAGACAAAAGCATTGAGGGAGTCTGACCAAAAGTAAGACGCAGCTATCAACAGTGACTCATTCCTGTGCATATCGGCAATGGATAACCTAATGCATTGATCTAGCTTTCTCTCACCCCACTGGACTTCATTGGAGTTGCTGACCCTCAGGAACCAATCTTTCCACCCTACGGTAGGGTTGGGCCAAGAGCGGAAGGTATCTTTCCACAGATCTAAAGAAAAGTTTTCGGCTCTGAAGGGGATCCTGTTGGTTTCTGCGTTAATAAGATCAGTTGGATCTGGGTCCCCTAGAGGGCCGAGGCATTGAAGGTGTGGTTGATCGGTGGGGATGACAATTTTGTTAGACAGCTCCTAGTGGTTTTGGGAGTAAAAGAAATATAAAAAAGGGGGAAGAAAAGGAAAATATTCAGTAAAATGAATTACGGATGAAGAAAAATACAGGAGACAGGATGGAGATCTGACCTCAGGGACGACGAAGCTAATGGCCATCTTGCCACGAGGAGAGCGTTTGAGGGCACCGGAGTTGATGAGGAGGAGTGATTGTCGGAGGTATTGAAGATTTTGAATGGCGCCGCTGCTGGAAAAGTAAAAGTTGGGATGGTGGAATGATGTGATGGAGAAGGAGTACCCGAGAAGGAACTATTTATAGAACAAAACGGGCAAGGGCAAATCTGACTTATCTCTTTGCCGCATCCGAGAAACCCGAGGGTGCTCAGGTAGATATGGTAACTGTTCGCACGATAATCAAGGGATTGTGCAGGTGATTTGACGGGAAGCGGTCATTACCTGGAGATATTTTACTGTGCGGGATTTTCTAGTCGGTCCATCGGCAGCGTACTGTAACGGTCATATTGCCGATGGGCGGATAAAGTAAAGGTAACCGTTTGTACGAACATCCTGATTAGTCCATCGGTAGGGCTTCGTAACGGTAATATTGCCGATATGCGGATGAAAAGGAAATGCCCGTTCAAGAAGTTGAGCATTTCGAGGAATCTGCAGGAGAATAGGATCGGAGTTGTTCAGATTGAGGTTGTCGGTTACCAGATTAGGAGCATTAATTGCGGGAAAATGCATCATTACTGCAGAGAATTTCGGAGCATTAATAGTTTCATACTCCGAAATTGGGGGGCATGTGTTGACACCGTTTTTGGGCACGTGTCCAGGATGGTAGGATAAGACGGCAGTGTGTGGTTTACAGGATGAGTTGCCGATGAGAATGGTTGCCGATAAAGGAGAGGTTGAACGTGACTAAGTTTACGGGCGATGGTGTGTTTATGCCGATGGCTATGATGAGGAAGTCTGCCGATGATTATGGCAAGGGAGTCTGCCGATGATACAAAGGGGGAGTCCGGAAGCTGCCGGTCGGTTTGTGGAAGAATTTCAGTTCGTCACGGGGGATAGCTTTGTTATTTCCTTATTTATTTAAGTCGTTCTGGTTGAAGCTCTTTGAGCAGGGTATAAATATAGACCCTAGGACCTTGTAAAGAGACTTCTATCTATCAATCAATCAAACACACGTTTTTACTCATATTCCAGTATCTACTTTTCGACGACTTCGTCATACTTTTTCCCTTTTTATTACGAGTTCTTAGGAATTCGTCGACTTAAGCTCGGCGTGTTCTCAAGTTCTGCGTGAGTACCTCTTAGCCGTGACATCCGGGCGCATCGCTGTTGTCAGGACTAAAGTATTCAAGTTATCACCTTTGCCGATAGTAAGGTCAAATCGGCTGGCACGCCTTAACGTTTGAATCGGGTATTAGCCCTTTGTGTTTGCAGATCAGCTTTGCACCAACAGTGTCACATAAAGGATATATAAAGTAATGAGTGGTAACAAAGATAATTAATCTGATCAGCATAACTTAGCCACATATAAATATGATAAGCACCTCAATTAGATATTCTAGCAAGTCATTAGCATGGTATTAGAACGAACTACAAGAATATTTCCTAAGTTATTCTCAACTATATAGTCTAGCATATCATAGTTAGCGCAAGTATACTTAGCCATCATTGCAAGACAAGACTACGCCCATGCATAGTCATATTAGCAAGGAATATGAGAAACATCGTAATCACTCCCCTGTAATAATGAAGTTGTCCAGCCCAATACACGAGAGGGGGACTATATAAGAATCAATGAAGTTGTCACTATCACGAACTACCCTGCGATCTGGCATATTGGGTACAATCACAGATAAATACGGTATAAGCACCACGCCTACACAATATCTATCATTTACCCATGGATCCGATGGATAAACGCTATACGGTCCTAAACATGTATATAAATCCAATCTAACTAAGCCAAGTATATAACTATGATAGACTAAGAACAATATAATCTTGAATATAAACAAGTAGAGCAAAGTCATAAGCAATATATTGAAGTAGAACAAAGTCATATTCATAATATTGTAGAACAAGATGAACTACCAAGAATCCTATATTCATAATATTAATAATCTTGAATATATTAGAAGAATAATTAGAGAATTACCAAGAATCCTCTTGACAGATCCGGAAACCAATCGATGATTAACTCCTTCTAGTTCTAATCCTATGTAGCTATGCTAATCTAGATGTCTAATTGATGTGGTGGCTCTAGGCTTGATCAGAGGCTTCTTCTCCCTTGAGAATAATGAATTAGGGTTGAGAGGCTCTCTCCTCCAGGGGCCAGGGGGTCTGGTTTTATAGTCCTTCCAAGTGAATATGGGCCGTCGGATCAAACCGATTTTTATTGAACGGTTATCCTTGATCCTTTAGGTCGGTGGAGATCGATCCCGAAAGAGAGTCCTGTTTGGACTCCAGGAGGGGGCGGGCGCCCTGGTCTCCTGGGCGGGCGCCCAGGGCCAGGCCCCGTTCGGCCTCCGCTTCCTTCCCATGGCTTCTGGAGTCTTCTAGCTGTAAGATAATTGCGCGGCACGTTGATATCTCTATGTAATCCCAACTTGTGGGCCTTTCTTCCATATTTCCTGATAACCCCCTGCAGAAATAGACAAACACCAAAACTCGTGGAATTCTATCAGATAAAACCCTAAGTCTGGATGTTGATTTCATTTGGATCCTTTTCTTTGTTTATTTGATAATTAAATTTGATACTCAAGGACCGTCAACAGGCTCCACTTTGAAGGGTTGCCTTCTCGAGTCTTTTGGAGTATTCTTGAGTTACCAACGTGGTCTTTTCTCAATGTAATTCCGACATATGGACCTCCTTTTGTTCTTATTCCGATAACCCCCTACAGAAATAGACAATCACCAAAACTCATGAAATTTTGTTAATATAAACCCCTATACCTAGATGATATTCATGTTTTAGTCCTTTCTCATGTTATTTTGATGGTTAAAAAGAGGACTTATCTACCATCAACATCCACCTCGCCGTAGGTCTGGTGCTCTGGATCAGGTAAGTTTTATCTCTCCCTCTCGCTCTAATGTTTCTAATTTCATTCTCACGCCTTATTGTTGTAGATCTAGCACTTATCTGAGTTCGTCGAGGAACCAGCGGTGGAGTTTAGTGCTTTGTTGTTGTCACCGGCAATTCTGGTGCTCCGATTGTGAAGGTAAGCATCAACCCTAACCCTAACACTAAACCTAATTGTTGCTCTTTGTTCTATATAACCCTAACCCTAATTGTGTGCTCCGTCTACTCTTGTTCTATGTAGCCGCTGAGGGACCAGAGCGCCATCGACCACTGATGCATGGCTAACTCCGATGAAGTGTGTGGCAAGGTGGGCACAAATGAGGAGAGGCGGATGTGTGGGCTGTAATGTCCTGCCTCCACGAGGCTAGGCCCACTTACATCTGGTAGCTTTTCTAGGACATAGTCCTCATAGACCAACATCAGTCCTTTTTGCACACTTTATCCTCACTCATGTGCACTCGGGAAGTACTTCTTGGTTGGTCACCCATCCCTAAATTTCTCTAGGCCAAGCACACTTAACTTTGGAGTTCTTTAGAGATGGGCTTCCAGAAAATAAGTTGTAACTTGTTGATATTAGTATCCTATTAATCCTATTAAGCCCTGAGCCGAGATATTACATCCTCACACCCTTAAGAGACTGACGTCCTCATCAGTCAATCCCAAGACAGGAATGGTCCCTCTTGGCCATGTACATGTGTTCAGTGCTAGCACATGTGCCATGTTGTGTGACCACTTCAGGTCCACACCAACCATGCGCACCATGCCTGCGCAACTGCGACCCACGTGCCTGTGAAACCGCGAGAGTCAGCTCTGATACCATTTTGTAACGTCCCGCCTCCACGAGGCCAGGCCCACTTACATCTGGCAGCTTTTCTAGGACATAGTCAGTCCTCACAGACCAACATCAATCTTTTCTAAACACTTTTTCCTCACTCATGTGCACCCAGGAAGTACTTCCCGGTCAATCACCCATTCTTAAATTTTTCTAGGCCAAGCACGCTTAACTTAGTTCTTTGGAGATGGGCTTCTAGAAAAGAAGTTGCAACTTGTTGGTATAAGTATCCTATTAATCCTATTAAGCCCTGAGCCGGGATGTTACAGGCAGGTGGAAGATGACGACAAGGGTGACCTGCATGAAGACATAGAGGCCCTGTTTGGTCATAGCTTTCAAGCTCCCATGGTTATCGACAATGGCGAAGATCAGGATGCAAACCCTAAACTAGAGGTAGAGGAGGGGGACGACAACAGCGTCAAGCGCAAACATCCTTCTACCTCTATTGTTTGGGAGGACTACAAGAAACTCTTCAAGGTCGTCAATGGTAAGAAGGTCAGGTATGCTACTAAGTGTATCCACTGCAACAAACAGTACTGGTCACCTGGCTTGGCATAGAGACAAATGTGTGTGGAGGCGTGAAAAATGCCGCATGTCTCAGTCTTAGATCTCTTTTAACCCTGATGGTTCTATGTGTTATTGGGTGTACTGTCCTATTTGTGCTCGTACTACGACTTGATGTGCCTATCTATATGGGTGAATATGATGTTTTTGAAAATACACTAGAGATGCTCATAACCCTAAATTTGTGCCCGTTTCTAGACAAACTACAACTAGAGACATTCAGAAGTATGTTGCTAATAGTAGGGCTAAGCTTGTTACTTTACTGAGTTCATCTACTATTAACTCTATTTCTATCACATCTGATATTTGGTCTGGTAATGCTAAACAAGATTATCTTTTGGTTGTTGATCACTATATTAATTCTGATTGGCAAATGGAAAAAAGAGTACTAGGTCTTAGGCTAATTGATTGTTCCCACAGTGGACAAAACATTATTGAGCGTGTTGCAACTATTCTTGCTGAGTATGGTTTAACTGAAAAGGTGTTTGTTGTTACTTTAGACAATGTATCATCTAATGTTAAAGCAATGCAAAAGCTTAGGCCTCTATTGTCTAAATACCTTGGTATTAAAGTTTGTCCTGAGAATCCAAATAACTCAGATGAGATAGAGGATCTAGTTAACTCTGTGTTCCTGCATCAGCGTTGTGCATGTCATATCATTAATCTGATTGTTTAGGAAGCCCTTACAGATCTTAAGCCTTTGATTGAATTGTTTAGACTTGCTATATCTTGGTTGAACTCATCTAATCGAAGGATTGTTGGTTATTGTAGTTTCTATACTGCTACAAATGTTAGGCCTAGAATGTTTTAGTTGAACATGGATGTGAGATAGAATTCAACTTATCTGATGCTTAAGAATTTGTTTCCCCATAAGGAGACATTCACTAGCTAGCTGCTTGTGACTGATGAGCATTGGTTAATGGCTGAAAAGGTTTTACAATTTCTTGTGTTGTTTTATGATTCAACTATTGCTTTATCTAGTGTGTACTATCCTACTGCTCCACTCATGCTTCATTATCTTGTTAAGATTGCTATACACTTCAAGAAATATGCTAATGATGCTCACATTGGATATGTCGTTCAATCTATGGTAGAGAAATATAACAAGTATTGGAGGAAGATACCTTTGTTTTAGTCTTTTGCATTTATATTTGATCCTAGAGCTAAAATGAAAGGTTTTACTTGAGTTCCTAGGAAGTTATCCACTCTCACTAATATAGATTACAGTGCTTACATGGTTATCACTAGAGCTCATCTTACTTATGTTTATAACAAGTATGAAAAAAATATAGTGATGTTGGGTTGAGGAGGACTGCCCCTACTAACCTATCTGATAAGAAAAGGTCTGCTTGGGATGAAATATATGACGATGATGATGATGGTGGTGGTGGTGGGGTTTTTGCAGATGGTATGATACATCCTTTATCTACTCTAACCAAGTCTAGAGATACTTCTGCAACTGCACTGCTGCAGGCTGCAAGTTCATCAGCTTCTAATGCTTCTGAACTGGTTTCCTACTTGGACTGTGAAACTATGACCCAACTAGATGATGAGTTCAACATATGTAACTAGTGGCATCAGCACAAGCTTACTTATCCTATTCTCTCTATCATGGCTAAATATATTCTTAATGTTCCTATGTCTACCATATCTTCATAATCTACCTTTAGCATGACTGGTAGGATCATCGAGGAGCCGCAAAGGAAGCTAAAGACTGAGATGGTGGAGATGTTGACCTGCATCAAGGAGTAGGAGGCAGCAGAAGCAAAACTATAACACCAGGTGGAGGACAAGGAACTTGAAGAACAATTTGATAACCTTTATATTTATTAAGTATCATTGTCATTGATGTAATGTGAGGCTGTAATATTTTGAGAACTTGGACATGGCTGGACTTGATGAATGAATGAATGAACTTGTAGTGAAGCTCAGCTGTACTCTTTTCCTGCCTAGGGTTTCTCACAAGGGTGAGTTTTACCTAGGTGGGTTTTTAATGAGGCAGCCATTGCACTAAAGCTCCCATTTTGTTAATTGTCTTGTCTGTTATGTGGTTCTATTGATTTCTATGTTTTTATGCTTAAGTATGTTGAAACTTGAAGTCTTGGTCAGTTTTTGATTATGTACATTTTGAAGTTTTTTAAGAGTACAGTGCCAGTGCTGGCACGACACTGGTGTGCCAGCATAGTGCTGGCACGGCCCTGACACGTTTAAGCCTATATAGGCCATGCCTAGGCTACTGTTGCAGCACGGCGGCACTAACAGGCATAGCACGGTGAGTCACCATACCACTGTAGTGCCGTGTCTGATAGTGTCGTGTTGAATAGTGCTAGTGCTAGTGCCGTGCTAGGTGGCCTATTTGGCCATATATAGGCTAGCACTAGATTCGCAGCAGATTTAAACCCAATTGGAACCTTGTTGGCTCCTGAGAGAGCAATGGGCGCTGCACAATCTCAACATATGAAGGATTCTTACCAACCTCAATCTGAGGAGATGCAGGGGAAGGATTGTTGTGATTACGAGCAACCCCGGGCCAGCGTCATCAAACAATTGAAAGAACTCAAACTCCAAGCAACTAAAACCCCTGAGCTTGTAAATCTCAAAACCAACTCGTTTGCAAGAGACAGAGAAAAGAAACATTCTATCCCTCAATAGTACTGACATTAAAGGAGTCCTCACAGCCACCCAAGATAACACTAAGAGAATGCGCCACAAAATGCTCATCTAGGTGATAGCGGCACCTGCTAACAGCAACATGAAGCGAGAAGGAGTCCGGACCCAGTGAAGGTGTAGTAATGGGCCTGCCGGAGGTGGCGAAAATGAAAGCGGCAAACTTAGCACCATGAGCTGCGTCCGAGAGGGGATAGGGCGAGGAAACCGAAGCCATGAGAAACAGCAAGGGGACAAAGAAGACCTCGTCATCCTTGTAGCAGCGGCTGCATCCTATGCCATCGATAGCTATGTCCAATAATATTACTTGCTAAGAAGTGTGGTGGGGTTCACTGCAGAATCCCTTGTCAATCTTGGAAGGAGAGAGAGAGAGAGAGAGAGAGAGAGAGAGAGAGAGAGAGTGTGTGTGTGTGTGTGTGTGTGACACAGTGTGTGTGACCAGGATAGATAGCTCCGCTATCGCCACCAACACACATAGGTACCTCTTCCAGTTGGCGAGACCAATGGAGAGGGTTGCCTTCCGAAAACCTTTGACACAGTAAAAATAAAATTTAATAAAAGCCTTATTAATTGAACATGTTATTGTTCAAACATATTTAGTAATATAGTCTATAACAATGCGTTTCAAAAATATAGTCTATAACAAGTACAAAAATGGGACTTGATCACAGAGAAAACAATAATTAATGTATAGAAATCTTTGAACTGATAGTTCGAGCATGTCCATGACACCACACATGATGTGGTACTTACATCAAGGAGGCCCAAAAAACTTTTGTTTTCACCTAAGTTGTAAGACTGATTTTACTACAAATCTACAATTTGAAGATTATAACACAAACATTAAATGAGGTTTGTCAAGGTTGTATACCAACTTGTTTAAAGGTTGCTAAACATTTTATTGTTGTTGCTTGACTCAGTTTCAAATGCAATGCAATGCAATGTCTTTCAATTTGTTCCAATATTTTTTGAGCATTTCTTTTTTTCACTTTATACTTCGAATTTCAGATACTTGTGTACTAGAACTAATATTTCGTGACTAAACGAGACTCGTAAGTCTTGAATTTCAACACATTTATGGATACTTGAAGTTTTATTTGTGTGCTTTGATATGTACTCCTACGAATAAACTTTCTTTGAATCCATTTAGCAAAGTATCATAGGTTCATCAAAAGATCGCAAACAGTTTGATATGATATTTAAGACCCTTATCATTAAGCATCAAGAATTTTCTTCCTCGAATCTCATCCATAATGATAGCTATGACTTCCTGTGCACAACCTTTTGTATGGCCTTTCTGTATGTGCGCAAATAACGAGATGACAATTTTTAGAACCTTTGTCATATGGCTCCTTCACTACCTCAACCTTATCTTTGTACCATTCAACCATCTCTCTATAGTTTCCCTTGTTGAGGGAAGAAAAAGTCTCATCATGTCCACGAAAAGCATCCCCTATTGATATGAAAAGTCTTGCAACATCTAAAGAAGATGTTAAATGTATCTCATATAGTTTTTCTTCCTCCGTGCTTAGTTCCACTAATTTTCTACCCAACAACACCCAGGTGCCGGCTACCCCGCTCCCACTAGCTGTGAGCCGCTCGCCCACCGCCTCGCCTGGACACCTAAACGTTGAAAGGTCCTAATATAGCTAGAGGGGGGTGAATAGCCTATTTAAAAATTCTACAAAATCACTAGAGCAAGAGGTTAGTAAATAACAAAGCGAAGCTTTTTGCTCTAGCTCTAAAGGGGTGTTTGCAAGCCACCTATCCAACAATTCTAGTTGATATGATCACTAGGCACACAAGGGCTATGTCTCTACTTACACTAGAGAGCTACCTAAAGTTTCTATACAAGTATGTAAGCTACTCTAGTTTGCAAGAAAGTAAGAGAGATGGTTTGATCTTTATACCACCGTGTAGAGGGGATGAACCAACCAATATTATGAAGTCCAATCACCGGGAGAAATCCAAAGTACAATCACAATGGAGATACATGATTTTCTCCCGAGGTTCACGTGCTTGCCGGCACGCTACGTCCTCGTTGTGTCGACCAACACTTGGTGGTTCGGTGGCTAAGAGGTGTAGCACGAACCTCGTCCTCACTAGGACACCAGAAGAACCTACCCACAAGTGAGGTAACTCAATGACACGAGCAATCCACTAGCGTTACCTTTCGGCTCTCCGTCGGGGAAGGTACAAGACCCCTCACAATCACCGGGAGATAGCCACGAACAATCACCAACTCGTGCCAATGCTCCTCCGCTGCTCCAAGCCGTCTAGGTGGCGGCAACCACCAAGAGTAACAAGAAAACCGTAGCCAAATCGATCCCCAAGTGCCACTAGATGCAATCACTCAAGAAAATGGACTTGAAATCACTCCCAATCTCACAAAGATGAATAATCTATGAAGGAGATGAGTGGGAGGTGTTTGCTTAGGCTCACAAGGATGTCAAGTATGTTAGAATGACAAGGGAGTGAGCCCCAAGCCGACCAACACGTATTTATAAGCCCCTCAAACAAATAGAGCCGTTGGCTCTTTCACTGGGCGAAATACGGGGTCACCGGACGCTCAAGCCCTGCGTCCGGTGCCCTGAAAACTGCCACGTGCTGTCTTTTTCACTTTTGCGCGTCGATCTCTAACGGTCACCTGCAGAGCACCGGACGCAGTCAAGTTGGCACCGGACGCGTCCGGTGCACACAGGTCTTAAACACAGAGAGGTCTGCAAAACGCGCAGGCCATAGGTTTGCTCGCAGAAGTCAGATAGCACCGGACGTAGGAACAGGAGCTACCCTGCGTCCGGTGCTCACCGTCCGGTGCTTAACCCTAGCACCGTAGCACACCGAACGCACAGTCTCTGCGTCCGGTGCCTCAACGACCAGCGTCCGGTGAGTGTTTCTTAGCGAGGAACACTCCTGCGACTTCTCCAAAGTTCCCACCAGCGCAATAGAAAATATGCACTTCATTTTCTCAAAAAAGCGCTGAATCCCACCTCGCAAGCTCGACAGGAGGGAGAGAGGAACCCATCCTCTCTCTACCCTTCAAACTCCACCTCCTTCTCAAAGTGTGCCAACACCACAAAGTGTGTACCAACAAGTGTGCATGTGTGTTAGCATTTTCAAAATCATTTTCTTCGAAGGAGTTAAGTTAGCTCACTAGGTTCTAAATTAATGCATGCACATGAACAATGACACTTAGTGGCACTTGATAACCGCTTAGCCAAAGAATTCCCCTCTTTATAGTACGACTATCTATCCTAAATGTGATCACACCCTCTATGGTGTCTTGATCACCAAAACCAAAACCCTAAGTAATACCTTTCCCTTGATCTCCATAGGGTTTTGTTTTTCTCTTTCTTCTTTTCCAAATTGAGCACTTGATCATCTTGTGGTCATCACCATCATCACCATGAACATCACTTGCTCCATCACTTGGCATGTACCAACCTCATTAATTCTACACACACTTAGTATAGAGGTTAGTACTAGGGTTTCATCAATTATCCAAAACTAAACTAGGGCTTTCAATCTCCCCCTTTTTGGTAATTGATGACAACCCTTTTTACAAAGAATTAAAATAAAAATTTTCTTAGATTCATGTTGCTTGCCCAAGCATTTTACCATGTGCAAAGGTTATGGACAAGTTTCATAAACCCAAATTGGTAGCAATTGCTCCCCATACATATGTGCTAAGAGTTTGGATTTGAAAACTTCCACATATGCTTGAATAGGAAATATAGGAGTCAATTTCTACCAAATGATGCTAAGGTGTAAAGAATGGACCTTTGAAGCGTGATACCAATCGGAGTTGCCAAAGTATACCATCCTTAGCACCATTAGTAACTAGACATTCACAAAACTAGAACACCCCATGAGATCAACATTATAAACAAGGTTCTAGTACCACTTGTGAAACAACTAAAAGTCTAGTTACACTACCTATGCATGCTAGTTCTTCATTTCATCAATCAAGCCTACAACTAGCATACACCACACAAGCAAGACATAAGAGAGAAAGCTTCTAAAGCTAATGCAAATGCAAGCAACCATATGTGATGCACATTCAAATGCAACATACAAGTTTATGAGCTTGCTCCCCCTACTTGTGTGCTTCAAATTTTAATTGATCCCCTTGTTTTATCATGTTACTTCCTATCTTTGTATTCCTCTCCCCTGAAGCAAATCTTTGGGAAATTCTCTCCCCCTTTGTCATCAATGGCCACAAAGGTGAGATCAAATTTTAGATAGGTTAGTGTGAAACCATGTGAAGTGAGATCATTTTCCCAAATTGGTCCGATCTAGATTACTTGTCTAAGATATCTAACTCAGTTTGATCCAAGGACAAGCTTCTTCACACCTCCAAATAAGGGTTATCTTGTACCATGTTGAGTTAAACACTTATAGCTCATATTCTAGATCAAACACTTAGGATTGCAAGCCCACAAACATGTCATATGCTACCACTAGATCAAGTCAAGCATAGAAGCAATAGTGGTACCATACAAGCATCAAATTCATTTGATTTTCATGAATGAGCCTAAGACATGTAAAGAGTGACTAGATGCACTAAGCAAGTCCTTAACATAGGATGGATGACATGTCAAACAATTTTACCTTGCTTTGCTCGAAGGAGAGGCATGTCATATAATGGGGGTGCATCAACACATATTTGAGAAGTCAAGTATGTTCAATTCATTCCTTAGCTTGCAAAACCTCTTCTCATCAAGTGGCTTGGTGAATATATCGGCAAGTTGATCATCGGTGCCTATACTCTCAATGCAAATGACCCCTTTTTGTTGGTGATCTCTTATAAAATGATGGTGGACGTCTATATGCTTTGTTCTTGAGTGTTGAACCGGATTGTTGGTGAGCTTCACGGCACTTTCATTGTCACATAGCAAGGGCACTTGTTTGAAATTGATTCCAAAGTCCTTCAATGTTGCCTTCATCCATAGGATTTGTGCACAACAACTGTCGGCCGCAATGTATTCCGCTTCAGCGGTTGATAGTGCAACACTATTTTGTTTCTTGGATGACCATGAGACAAGTGATCTTCCCAATAGTTGACATGTGCCCGATGTGCTTCTTCTCTCAACTTTGCATCCCGCATAGTCCGAGTCGAAATATCCAACAAGTTCAGACTTTGCACTTTAGGATACCATAAACCAACATTTTGTGTATGCTTCAAGTACCACAATATTCTCTTTGTTGCTTTCAAATGACTTTCTCTTGGTGAGGCTTGAAATCTTGCACACATGCATACACTAAACATGACATCTGGTCTTGATGCAGTCACATAGAGTAGGCTTCCATTCATAGACCGATATAACTTTTGATCCACCATATTTCCACTTGTATCACTATCTAAGCTTCCATTTGTTCCCATTGGAGTACTAATTGATTTTGCATCATCCATACCAAATTTCTTGAGCATGTCTTTTATGTACTTGCCTTGACTCACAAATGTGCCATTCCTCAATTGCTTGATTTGAAGACCAAGGATGTAGCTAAGCTCTCCAATCATTGACATCTCAAACTCATTAGCCATCATGTTTCCAAACTCCTCACAAAATTCTTGATTGGTTGATCCAAATATGATATCATCAACATAGACTTGCAACACAAACAAGTCTTTGCCAATCTTCTTGGTAAAGAGAGTGGTGTCAACCTAGCCCATCTTGAAACTTTTAGAGAGTAAGAAATCTCTCAATCTCTCATACCATCCTCTAGGTGCTTTCTTCAATCCATACAATGCCTTTCTTAGCTTGTAAACATGGTTGGGTTTCTTGTCATCTTCAAAACCGGGAGGTTGCTCAACATAAACTTCTTCATTGATGTAGCCATTGAGAAATGCACTCTTGACATCCATTTGGTATAGCTTGATGTTATGAGCACAAGCATAGGCCAACAAGATCATAATTGCTTCCAATCTTGCAACCGGGGCATATGTTTCACCAAAGTCAAGACCTTCAACTTGAGTATAGCCTTGTGCTACCAATCTTGCTTTGTTTCTTACAACTATCCCATCTTGATCTTGTTTGTTGCGAAAGACCCATCTAGTACCAATGACATTGTGATCACTAGGCCTCTCAACTAATTCCCATACTTGATTTCTCTTGAAGTTGTTGAGCTCTTCATGCATAGCATTAACCCAATCAACATCTCTCAATGCTTCATCAATCTTCTTTGGCTCAACGTGAGACACAAAGGCGAAATGCTCACAAAATGATGCTAATCTTGATCTAGTTTGCACCCCCTCTTTGAATATCACCAATGATATGATCCAATGGATGATCTCTTGCAATATTTTTTGGATGGAGTATTTGCACTTGATTGCTTGTACTTGGTTGATCATGAGATGATGTACTAGTTTGTTGATCTTGCACTTGTGTACCACTTGTATTAGCTTGATTTTGATCATGAGAACCACTAGCTTGCACATTAGAGGTAGCAAGCACTTGATCTTTGTCATCTTCAACATCAATCACCTCTCTAGGCCTTAAATCACCAATATCCATGTTCTTCATTGCATCGGCCAATTGAGTGCCTCTCACATCATCTAGATTCTCATCTTCCTCTTGAGAGCCGTTGGTTTCATCAAATTCAACATCATGCACCTCTTCAAGAGTACCACTAGCCAAGTTCCAAACTCTATAAGCTTTGCTAGTAGTGGAGTAACCAAGCAAGAATCCTTCATCACATTTCTTTTCAAATTTACTCAATCTACTGCCTTTCTTCAATATGTAGCATTTAGAACCAAAAACCCGAAAGTATGCAATGTTGGGCTTTCTTCCATTCAAGAGCTCATATGGTGTCTTCTCCATCATTGGGTGACAATAGAGTCGGTTGCTATAGTAGCAAGCCGTGTTGATTGCTTCGGCCCAAAAGGAATGACTCACATTGTACTCACTAAACATTGATCTTTCCATGTCAATCTAGGTTCTATTCTTCCTCTCAACAAGACCATTTGATTGTGGAGTGTACTTGGCCGAGAATTGATGCCTAATGCCAAATTCATCACAAAGCTCATCAACTCTTGTATTCTTGAATTCACTTCCATTGTCACTTCTCACTTTCTTGATGGTTGTTTCAAACTCATTATGTATTCTCTTGACAAAAGATTTGAAGGTTGCAAAAGCATCACTTTTGTCACTAAGAAAGAATACCCATGTGTATCTTGTGAAATCATCCACTATCACAAATCCATATTTGTTTCCACCAATGCTTGTGTATGTGGTTGGTCCAAATAAGTCCATGTGCAACAACTCAAATGTCTTGCATGTACTCATAATGCTCTTCTTTGGATGAGTGTTGCCAACTTGCTTTCCGGCTTGACAAGCACTACAAAGCTTGTCTTTCTCAAATGTGACATCTCTCAAGCCTCTAACAAGATCATGCTTGACTAGCTTGTTCAATTGTTTCATACCAACATGACCAAGCCTTCTATTCCATAACCAACCCATGCTAGATTTAGTGAGCAAGCATGTTGATAATTGAGCTTCACTAGCATTGAAATCAACGAAGTATAGATTCTCATATCTAAAGCCTTTGAATATCAAGTTTGAGCCATCTACACTTATGATCTCTACATCATCAACTCCAAATATGCATTTGAAACCAAGATCACAAAGTTGAGCTACGGATAGCAAGTTGAAGTTCAAGCTCCATACTAGTAGCACATTGGAAATGCTCAAGTCATTGGATATAGCAATTTTACCAAGCCCTTTGACCTTGCCTTTGCCATTGTCACCAAATGTGATACTATCAACACCATTGTCATCATTTGGATTGATTGAATTGAACATTCTTGAATCACTGGTCATGTGTTGTGTGCACCCACTATCAAGCACCCAATGCCTTCCTCCGGCTTTATAGTTTACCTACAAAACAAATCAATGTTTCTTAGGTACCCATACTTGTTTGGGTCCTCGGAGGTTAGTGACTAAGCTTTTTGGTACCCAAATGGCCTTCTTCTTTGGACCCACAATTGGTGTACCAACAAACTTAGCATGCACACCCTTCTCACCCTTGGTAAGCACATAACAAGAATCAAAAGGAATGTAAGGTACATTAGCAAATTTCTTGTTCATGTTCATTTTATTACAATTATGCTCTAGGTGCCCAACTTACTTGCATTTGTTGCAAAACCGACCATTGCTCTTCACAAAACTAGTTTTGTGAGTTGCAAAGGCCTTCTTGCCATTCTTGGGAGTATAGCCTAATCCCTCTTTGTTGAGAGAAAACCTTTGGCTACCCAAGCACTTTAGCAAGCGGGCCTCACCACCATAGGCTTTGCCTAGGGCGTGAGTGAGCTCATCCACCTCTCTCTTGAGAGTCTCATTCTCAACCTTTAGTGAGGTGTCACAAGTGACACTAACACTAGAAGTGGAGGTAGAGTTGGTGGTGGTGGATGAAGACCTACAAGAAGAGTTAGTGGCAACAATAATAAGTGGGTTGGGTGATTCTTTAATTAAGTCACATGTTGTGCCCACATCACATGATACAACAACCTTTTCCTTGTTCTCTTCTAACAACAAGGAGTGAGCTTTCTCAAGCTTGGTGTGAGCCTTGCCAAGCTTCTCATGGGCTTCCACTAGCCTCTCATGATTAGCATTGAGCTCATCAAAGGATTGCTCAAGAGCTTTTAACTTCTTGGCCAATTCTTTGCACTTCTTGTTTTTAGATTGAATAAGTGAATCGGCTTGTTCTAGCATGTCCATGAGTTGTTCATTAGTGAATTCATTTTCATCATCACTATCACTATCATGTTCATGTTCACTTTCACTTTCACTCTCATCATATTGTACCTTGTGGCCCTTGGTCATGAAGCATGAAGGAGTATCGAAGAGTGATGGCTTGTCGATAGCAATGCTTGCAAGCACCTTCTTCTTGGATGCCTTGTCGTCATCACTAGAATCATCATCTGAAGAAGCATCACTATCCCATGTCACAACATAGGATCCACCCTTCTTCTTCTTCTTGAAAACCATCTTCTTCTCTTTCTTTTCATTCTTCTCCTTCTTGTTCTTCTTCTCATGCTCATCATGATCACTATTGTATGGACAATCTGCCACAATATGATCGGGGCTCTTGCACTTGTAGCATAGTCTCACATGTTCTTTGTTCTTGGAGTTGTCCCTACTTTTTCTTGTACGGAGCCTTTCTTCTTCATCATCTTGCCAAATTTGCGGACAAAGAGTGCTAGTCCTTCATCATCACTATGATCATTGGAGCACTCCTCATCACTTGATTCTTCCTTCTTGGCCTTGCCCTTGTTCTTGCTCTTGGATGAAGAGCTAGCTTTGAATGCTACGCTCTTCTTCTTCTTTTCATCATCATCCTTCTTCATGACCTCATCATCATCATTGTCATTGTATTGATCTTTGGTCATAACATCTCCAAGTACCTCATTGGGAGATACACCCGTCAATCCACCTCTAAAGATGATTGTTCTCAATGTCTTGAACCTCTTGGGCAAGCACATCAAGAACTTGTGAATGAAGTCCTCATCTTTCACTTTCTCACCAAGGCCCTTGAGATCACTGATGATGACTTGGAGCCTATAGAACATCTCTGGTATAGACTCATCATCCTTCATCTTGAAATTGGATAGCTTGTCCTTGAGCATATACAACTTGGCACTTTTTACCGTTGTAGTGCCCTCATATGTTTCTTCTAGCCTTGTCCACACTTCACTTGCTCTCTCAAGATCTTTGACTTGTTCAAATACCTTTGAATCAATGCCATTATAGATTGTATTGAGAGCCATTGTATTGCATTGCTTGTTTGCTCTCTCGTTGTCGGTGGGGTTAGCGGGGTCAAGGATAACAAAATCATTCTCTGTGACTTCCCACACTATCATTTATTGATCCAAGGTACATTTTCATCTTTCTTCTCCAATAGTCAAAAGAACTTGTGCCATCAAAGAATGGTGGTTTGCCCCCAACATGGTTGAACACTATTTGAGCCATAATTTGAGCACCGTGGTTGTTAAGCCTGCACAAAACGGTGACCACTGCTCTGATACCACTTGAAAGGTCCTAATATGGCTAGAGGGGGGTGAATAGCCTATTTAAAAATTCTACAAAATCACTAGAGCAAGAGGTTAGTAAATAACAAAGCAAAGCTTTTTGCTCTAGCTCTAAAGGGGTGTTTGCAAGCCACCTATCCAACAATTCTAGTTGATATGATCACTAGGCACACAAGAGCTATGTCTCTACTTACACTAGAGAGCTACCTAAAGTTTCTATAGAAGTATGTAAGCTACTCTAGTTTGCAAGAAAGTAAGAGAGATGGTTTGATCTTTATACCACTGCGTAGAGGGGATGAACCAATCAATATTATGAAGTCCAATCACCGGGAGAAATCCAAAGTACAATCACAATGGAGATACATGATTTTCTCCCGAGGTTCACGTGCTTGCCGGCACGCTACGTCCTCGTTGTGTCGACCAACACTTGGTGGTTCAGTGCCTAAGAGGTGTAGCACGAACCTCGTCCTCACTAGTACACCACAAGAACCTACCCACAAGTGAGGTAACTCAATGACACGAGCAATCCACTAGAGTTACCTTTCGGCTCTCCACCGGGGAAGGTACAAGACCCCTAACAATCACTGAGAGATAGCCACAAACAAACACCAACTTGTGCCAATGCTCCTCCGCTGCTCCAAGCCGTCTAGGTGGCGGCAACCACCAAGAGTAACAAGAAAACCGCAGCCAAATCGATCCCCAACTGCCACTAGATGCAATCACTCAAGCAAATGCACTTGGAATCACTCCCAATCTCACAAAGATGAATAATCTATGAAGGAGATGAGTGGGAGGTGTTTGCTTAGGCTCACAAGGATGTCAAGTATGTTAGAATGACAAGGGAGTGAGCCCCAAGC
This sequence comes from Sorghum bicolor, assembly GCF_000003195.3. Classification (NCBI taxonomy): domain Eukaryota; kingdom Viridiplantae; phylum Streptophyta; class Magnoliopsida; order Poales; family Poaceae; genus Sorghum; species Sorghum bicolor. The sequence continues at coordinate 16,182,130 of NC_012879.2, read as the reverse complement.
CGACCAACACGTATTTATAAGCCCCTCAAACAAATAGAGCCGTTGGCTCTTTCACTGGGCGAAATACGGGGTCACCGGACGCTCAAGCCCTGCGTCCGGTGCCCTGAAAACTGCCACGTGTTGCCTTTTTCACTTTTGCGCGTCGATCTCTAACGGTCACCTGCAGAGCACCGGACGCAGTCAAGTTGGCACCGGACGCGTCCGGTGCACACAGGTCTTAAACACAGAGAGGTCTGCAAAACGCGCAGGCCATAGGTTTGCTCGCAGAAGTCAGATAGCACCGGACGTAGGAACAGGAGCTACCCTGCGTCCGGTGCTCACCGTCCGGTGCTTAACCCTAGCACCGTAGCACACCGAACGCACAGTCTCTGCGTCCGGTGCCTCAACGACCAGCGTCCGGTGAGTGTTTCTTAGCGAGGAACACTCCTGCGACTTCTCCAAAGTTCCCACCAGCGCAATAGAAAATATGCACTTCATTTTCTCAAAAAAGCGCTGAATCCCACCTCGCAAGCTCGACAGGAGGGAGAGAGGAACCCATCCTCTCTCTACCCTTCAAACTCCACCTCCTTCTCAAAGTGTGCCAACACCACAAAGTGTGTACCAACAAGTGTGCATGTGTGTTAGCATTTTCAAAATCATTTTCTTCGAAGGAGTTAAGTTAGCTCACTAGGTTCTAAATTAATGCATGCACATGAACAATGACACTTAGTGGCACTTGATAACCGTAGCCAAATCGATCCCCAAGTGCCACTAGATGCAATCACTCAAGAAAATGGACTTGAAATCACTCCCAATCTCACAAAGATGAATAATCTATGAAGGAGATGAGTGGGAGGTGTTTGCTTAGGCTCACAAGGATGTCAAGTATGTTAGAATGACAAGGGAGTGATCCCCGAGCCGGCCAACACGTATTTATAAGCCCCTCAAACAAATAGAGCCGTTGGCTCTTTCTCTGGGCGAAATACGGGGTCACCGGACGCACCGCAGGGAACCACCGGACGCTCAAGCCCTTCGTCCGGTGCCCTGAAAACTGCCACGTGTTGCCTTTTTCACTTTTGCACGTCGATCCCTAACGGTCACCTGCAGAGCACCGGACGCAGTCAAGTGTCCGGTGCACACCGGTCTTAAACACAGAGAGGTATGCAAAACGCGCAGGCCACCGGACGCACACCACCGGACGCTCCCTGAGCGTCCGGTGCTTCCAGATAGGTTTACTCGCAGAAGTCAGATAGCACCGGACGTAGGAATAGGAGCTACCCCGCGTCCGGTGCTCACCGTCCGGTGCTTAACCCTAGCACCACAGCACACCGGACGCACAGTCTCTGTGTCCGGTGCCTCAACGACCAGCGTCCGGTGAGTGTTTCTTAGCGAGGAACACTCCCGCGACTTCTCCAAAGTTCCCACCGGCGCAATAGAAAATATGCACTTCATTTTCTCCAAAGAACCATCCTCTCTTTACCCTTCAAACTACACCTCCTTCTCAAAGTGTGCCAACACCACAAAGTGTGTACCAATAAGTGTGCACGTGTGTTAGCATTTTCACAATCAGTTTCTTCGAAGGAGTTAAGTTATCTCACTAGGTTCTAAATTAATGCATGCACATAAACAATGACACTTAGTGGCACTTGATAACCGCTTAGCCAAAGAATTTCCCTCTTTATAGTACGACTATCTATCCTAAATGTGATCACACCCTCTATGGTGTCTTGATCACCAAAACCAAAACTCTGAGCAATACCTTTGCCTTGGTCTCCATAGGGTTTTGTTTTTCTCTTTCTTCTTTTCCAAATTGAGCAATTGATCATCTTGTGGTCATCACCATTATCACCATGATCATCACTTGCTCCATCACTTGGCATGTACCAACCTCATTAATTCTACACACACTCAGTATAGAGGTTAGTATTAGGATTTCATCAATTATCCAAAACCAAACTAGGGCTTTCAAACGTGCAACCACATCTGGCCCATTGGCCACCTGCCACTCGCCCTCGCCTCCATGTGTCGCGCCTTCTGTCGCCGTGACGTATGAGCTAGACGCTGAGACCAAGAAGTGAGAGGGGGTGGGGAACGGGCGTCGATTGCCCAGATCGATGGATAGGGATTTTTTTTACCAGTGATAGTATATAACCAGTGATAGCTTCATTAAATAATCCTAAAAGTGAAAATTAAAAGACTTGACATTTTGGCATCTAAGTAGTCGCCAATTCTTCTTGGAGCAAAATTGATTGGGGTCATTCTTATTGGGCACACTAATGTCAGGCTCTTTAGTCCAGTCATGTATTGAATCAAGGAGCATAGCGCCAAAAATGACATTGTAGATTTCTGTAATATTCAAAACTGAAAAATAAATGTTACAAAATAACAGCAGAAGGAAGGCCTAGCATAAGATATAATCTGACATACAAAATGCCACCTACATGTTGTCATGATTTGAAAACAAAAACTACCATCCAAGTTCCATCTCGAAGTCCACTGAAGCAAAGGCCTTACAGTTCTGCAAAAAGGAAAAAAAGTTGTCTTCAATAAATGAGTTCAGATATATATATTGGATAGCGATCTATTATAGGTGATTGCTCAATCGCATTCGTTTCTCAGAAAATAAGATAGGCCAGGGATCTAGTTACGAAGCACATTGCGCATCCGAATTCTGATGGTGAAAACGATTATTGATGTTAACTCTGCTTTCTTTAGACATGTTCACAGTCAAGTTGCCTGAACTCATCGTACAGATGCAAACTTACATTGAAAACTCTTCAGCCTAGAAGGTCTAGCTTTTCATTACAATCAATAAGACACCAATAGACAATCATATCAATTCCAGTCTGTCCCTTCAAAAACATAGTGCACAAATTCAGGTTTGACAAGCTCAAAATCAAACCCAATAAAGAAACAAGAAATACAACCATCATGCTAAAAGAAAATGGCTTTAACAATTATATTATTAACTATGGCAAATTAGTGTCCTAAGACTCCGAGTAGCTACTGGATCTCATCCCATGTCATTAATGAACCCCGCAATAGGAAAATTAGAAGAATAAATCAGTAAAACACCCTAAAATAAAAAAATACAAAACCACCAAAAAAAAAACTTGCTACTCAATCTCATATATATCTACATTATATCCTGGAATGTCACATTGCACTTTAATATATGCTCTAGAAAAGCAACAGAACTATCCATACACAGTTGATAGCTGGGTGGACTTTTCTATGCTCTGAGTTCAAGCTTCTTCAAGCGATCCTGTAACAACACAGACTAACATCTCAGAACAGCAAGGCCAAATGAACAGTTGTTCATATGTCACGAAGACAAGTGGTCAGATAAACCAGGTGTGAAGTTGATTCTCTTAAACTTATAAATTTGGTAACTACAGCTAGGTGCAAAACTGAAGCATGCAGGCCCAGCTCCTCGCAGGCCAGGACGTGCGCTCATCGTCTACCCCTCTGCGTCAGCACCTGCTGGCTTGTTGCCACCTAGCACGCTCACTATGCCATGCGGGTACCTACTCATCAGGCCATCGGGATAGGGTTGTTCCTATTTTTTGGCCTAGGTGGAGAACTAATATGGAGGTCTAATCTATCTTCTCATACATCATCTAGTATTAAGAAGGTAATACTCAATCCATTAAAATAAGTTCAATAGAATATCTCAAAGTTCATAAAATAAACAAATGTAAGAATATAATACTTACTTTGGCACTTACATCATTTTATATGCTCATCAAGGTTCGTCGAAGCAACCATATATATTGCTCTTTAAAAAATCTAGTAATAGCTCCTCTCCGTGATTCTATCAATGCATTGCACAATCCTAAAATTTAAATAGATGCACAATAGTTGAAAAATCAAAACGTATATAATATGCTATATAAATAAATAAATAAATAAATAAATAAATAAATAAATAAATAAATAAATCACCCACACGCATTGATGGTGCTTGCCTAGAGACTGAAATCATATACAAGAACTGAAGTGCAAGATACCTCAGCAGCCATCGCTGGCCACAATATACATGAAAAGGATGAGGGCTGATTATGATGAGCACCTGATGATGCAGTCGCCGGCCAGGCGCTCAGGCTGCTGGCACGATGATGCTCCATGCTCCAGATCGTCCTCTTCCGTGGTGTGTTTTGGGTGTTGCGTCATCTCGTTGGAAACCGGCCTGTCATTTTCGCAAATGGGGCATTCGCTGCATGACTGCAAGTGCTAGGAGACGGCGGATGAATTTCACGGAGGACGGATCCAAATAATCGATCTAGATCTAGAACTAAGACCTTTTGACTCGAGCTGCAGCCGTGATGCCATAAATCCGTATTGTCCCCACACCGTCGGAGGCCACCGGCGAGGAGGGAGGTGAACACGGGAAGTCGTGTTGCAGTCCGCCACCTGAGGTAGGTCGTGTCACTCGTGCGGGGAACCCTAGCAGCGAGCGTGCTTTAGAAAACTGCAGCACAATCCATACCTTGTTGGTGCACGATGGCTATTGATGAGGACATCGCTACGCTAGACACGTCGACACCATCGTCTTTCTCAAGTTGCAATTTATTTTCAACTCAGCTACCACGTTACTCTCGGATTCAGCAGACACATCGTTAGTGTTTCGATCATAACTTCTTCATACGACATTGAAACGGGGTGATCTTAGACTCATTGGAAAGGGAACGACGACGCCGTCATTTTGGACGTGGTCCCCAGCTCCAGATTATCAGTGGATTAATCTGTATGACCACGACAAGGTATTGTGTCACCTATTTTTGGCTAACTTGGCCATGTATCAGTCAGGCCTTAAGCGCAAGTTGTGGGGGTCTCTTCCTGGTCGCCTCCAACCATAGGGCGTCTCTCTTTTATATTTCACGCAGCCACTGCTGTTTAGACTTGGATTTTGATTAGACTTTAGTTTTTCATTGAGAAACTGAATCGTTCATTGTAACTGTGGTGACAAATCCTTTTAATAGTGATCCAGGAACCCATTCTTATCTGCGCCGACCACACTCGTTGGCCGCGCTGCCTACAACACTGGCGGACTTGCTTCCATCTACTGTGGGACCACCAGCGCAAGCTCTTCTATCTGCTCGACGAGCTCGTCGATTGCCTCCATGGTTGCCTGGCACCAACCACGGATCTAGAGGACGGTCAGGCTAACTGTGAGGCTCCTCCAGTCTCTTCATCCGCACAAGGCTCGTCCATGGTGAACATGAGCTCATGCCTGGTGTCTGGTGTCTAGGGGAAGACCATCGAGTTGGAAAGAAAAAAAGCAGTAAAAAAAGCCACATTTATTAAGTTAAGAAACTCCCATTGCATATGATAGTTTCTATGAATGATTTTTCGCTGATGTGGTCACTTTAGAAACCATACATAGACTCATTTTTTGGGACTTCTTTAACAGGTCTTCTAGTGGTAGCTTTACCTATCCTCCATCATCAATGCTTCCGATCACTTCTATTATACTGTAGTGGAAACATCTACAAGATCCTCGACCTGACATTATTCTCTTCTCTCCCAGGACAGGTCCCAAACCATGATCTGGACTGCCATCGGCAATGACAATAGGAGCATGACGACCTGAAGCTAGAGGAGGGCCATAAGGACATGGATGAGATGTGGCAAGATGGCTTGCCGCTGCCATCCACGCAGAGACCGCGCAGGTGCCACACTGTGACCCATTAAACGAGGTCGATGAGGATAGCATGCATGGGACCTGGTGCCCATCGGGGAGCCAGTCAAACCTACAGGTAAGGAAATAAACTGAAATGCCTCACCTCCTTCCCGTGCTGGTAAAATGCTACCTCCTTCTTCTCTCAACTCTTGATTTCTGCTCTGTTTGATTAGAAGGCCGACCTGTTGTGAACATAAAGTCGATAAAGTCGATAAGTACCCTTATGGTTCGTTTTTATGATGAGTAATTGTCAACGTGATATACGAATAGGTTGAGTTGGCAACTAACATTACCATGACGAAAGCTATGTGTGCGACATGTATCTTGGCTTGTGGTGTTTAGGTGTGGAGCTCCGACGCGGTGGTCGACGGCGAGGAGATGGTCAAGTAGAGACGTGTCATGCCGATGGACCTGGAGCGGTGAAGGGCGGACATAAGGATTGGACTGACAGACCAGGAGGCTGGGTGACCAGCTGTAGTGGCTGACATCTAGGACATCAACAAATGTAAGTATACATAGGAGTGATCGTGTTGACCAAGTCAAGACGGTGGACGCGAGTCGAGCGAGGCTCAGGATGACTTGGTGAGCTGACCGGTCGAGGACGGAGGTGACATGTGTCGGTCTACGGGGATGTATGGAGTACGCTACTCGCGGTGGGTTTGGGCCTCAAAACCTGTGTGGAGGTTCCGAGGAACGAATGACATGTGGCGGCATCGAGGAGTTAGCGTCAAGGCTAAGCTACCTCATAAATTATGTAGATTTGGACCAGAATGCTACCTCATGAATTATGTAGATTTAGACCAGAATGATCCTGTGGTTAGCTAGTTCGCTCAAAAATATTTAAGAATATTTAGAAAATGTATAATATGCCTGATAAATAATGAGTTGAATTGAAGTCGCCTATCTCCCTCACCACTCCCACGGTCATTTTCCACCTCTCTCTCTTTCCGTAGTTTTTCTTCTTCCTTTAGGTTTTCCTGAGAGAGTGCTCCAAATGTCAAAATTTATGTAAGCAAGTGGAAATTTTGAGTGGAGAATGGCGGCCCGAATCCTCCAGTTGTCATCTAGGATTCACTTATTTTGTTTGTGATTTTCGTCACTGTGTTTTTGAGTTTTTCTCCATTTTTATTCTTGCTACGATCTAAATTTTCCGGAGTGATTTCTTGGATTGAGTTCGTACTAAGTCGAATTTGATTTGTGCAAAGTTTGGGTTCGGTTCCTTTTGATTTGAGTTGGATTTCATCGATTTTATGACTGTGCCTCTTCACGTTTGTTCTTTTGGTTGTCTGCCTGTTCTTCTGCTCGCGGTTTGGTAGTTCATGGAATCGAGCAGCAACGCTATCAACGCCGAGCGCTCAGCGCCGTGTGTACTCGTTTGAGCAGCGCTTGCCTCAGTCCTAGGCAGTTCGCCAGCACGGCCAGCAGCCCCGTCGGAGCCGGCGCTCGCCCGTGGCTCCAGGTGCCTGCCGCCCGTGGTTCCACTTGTAGCGTGCGGCACCAGGTCGAGAACGACCGTGAGCAAGTGCTCACCTTTGGGACCTAGCTTCAAGAGCCGATTCTGGTCAGCAACGCTCTCATCCTCGCTTGATTTTCCTCTGTGTTCAGTAAGACTGCTCGGCTTTTTCAGTCAAGTTAAATCGTGGAGCAGCTGCATCTTTGTGTGCTTTGTTTTTGCTTGATTTTTGATTGGCCCAGGAATATCCAGCAGTTCTGCTGCCTGCCTGTCCGCTTGTTTGGTTGTTGCTCGTCTTTGCAGTTCACTGATGGAGGTTGCAGGCAAGTAGCGCTACCAGCGGCGGTACTCTGATGCCGTGCGTCCTCTCTGAGGGACGCTCGTTCTTGCCTCCCTGCTAATCGGTTAATCTCAATCCCAAGGCACGAGCTTCCTCATCTCTCTTGTTGCCGTGCAGCAGGCAGCCGGGCAAGCCGATTTGTATGCAGTTCGCCCGATAGCTTTTTGATCGGCAAGTGCTGCAATCCGTGTCTGCCTCATTCAGAGTCTGTTTTGATTAGAGGCTTTGTTCTTGTACGTAATTTACTTCAGGCAATCATTGGCTCATTAGTAGAGTTTTAGTTTACTTTAGTCTGCTTGGAGTAGTACTCACGGTTTGGACAGTGTAGTTCTGTGTTTCTTGCTCTCTTGTGCTTGCTTTTCAATTTGTGATGATTGAATTTTCAGGAGATTTTTTGTCTAATTTTTCTAGCTTTGATTTCTTGTTTTACATCTAGTTTGGTCGTTTGAACTCTGAATTGTGTTCGGTCGGTTGTGTTGTTTTTCTGCCATTTCGAAAATTATTTTAGATACTGTTGTCACAAGTTGGCTGGAGTATTTTAATCTTGGCAAGTTGATTGTGTTTGGTGATGATTTTAGAACAGCGTCCAAATATTTCATAAGAAATTTCCCATTCACCCCCTTTGGCACCGTTTTTGATCCTTCACCTGCTGCAAATACTTGCTGACGAGTATGAGATGTAGAAGGAGCAACGACACGAAGACAGAGGATGCACTTTTCTTTAGATTCTTGGTTCCAATATGCCAAATAAGTAAAAAAAAAGGAAATGCTGCACTGTTATACCTATTTTGGTGATATTCTCCATCGTTTTGGCCTTTCATCTCCTGTGATTTTTTTTAGAAACAACTTCTGAGAGGGGTGAATGGGAGCCTCAAATTTTTTTTCAAAATATTCGACCGCTGTCCTAAAATCACCTCAAGTGCAAATGAAATTTCCGAAGCAAAGTTACCCAAGCCAACTCATGACAAGAGTTAAAAAAGAGTCATTGGCAAGGTAGAAACCCAACGCAACAGACAGAACGCGATTTGGAATTCGAATGAACAAACTGCGCACAAAACAGAACTCGCGGACTGTCCACTACAGCGCCGCGGACTGTCCGCTACAGTACTGCACAGTCCGCTACAGTCCCATGTACACTTGCGCTCGTCGATTTCCCAGATGTCAGCCACCGCGTCTGGTCACCCGACCTCTTGGTCCCTCGGTGTAAGCCTTAGGTCCGCCCTTCAGTTCATCGGCACGACACGTCTCAACTTGACCTTCTCCTCGCCATCGACCACCGTCTTCGAGCTCCACACCTGCACACCACAAGTCAAGAGACATGTCGCACACATAGCTTTCGTCATGGTAATGTTAGTCACAAGTTCAACATATTCGTGGATCACGTTGACAATCACTCATCATAAAACGCACCACAATGGTACTTCTCGACCTTGTGTTCGCAGAAGATATCAAAATAGTAACTAAAATTTGATTGCGAATCATGATTGATTTTGCTTTAAATGAAAAATTTTGGATTGACTATGCAATAACGGTTGTTTGATGTGTATTTCATCTGTACACATGATTACTATGAGTTCAATATAAAAAGTAATTCACTGAGTCCCTTTCTCTACATACTTCCGTTCAGTTCTGGATTTCTGGTATGCTATGTTTATGCACATTTGGTTTCGATGCAGGGTGAGGACCCCATGTATTGGATTTTACCAAGTCGTACTGGAGAGCCATGCTTCCTAAATAGAACAAGTGACCTCTTCCGTATTCTGATCGTGACTGACTTCCGTGTGTTTTTTCCAATAGTTCGAACTTTGATCCTTGATTTTGCCATGAATTGTGTTTATATTTGGTACAAAGGTATAGATGCCAACCTAATTCCATATCTGAAAATAGGATATAATGTGTTATAGCTAACACACCTTTAATACTTGCATATCCTATAAAACTTCACACCTTATTTCCCAAGGAAATACCATAGTTTACAAAATATCAAATGTTGACAGACAATAAAAGGATAACTTATGGACAACAGATAAAAATCTACTGCATGAGTGCTTACTACGAACACGAAAGACTTCATAACATGAACCTTATTAGTATTTGTTTTTTGTTGCTTGAAAGACTCCTTTGATGTGCTGACTGATCAAACTAACTTTCATGTGCTCCCTGATCAACCCTGTTCCTTAGTGCCCAGTGTATACATCTTCTGTTGATGTACTTATATTACTCATTCTTCTACGTTATTATAATGGGAATCAGGGAACTGTAATCGCTTTGTAGAAGTAGGAACTGTGCGACTTCTTTCGTAGGATGATTACTGAACTAACATGATTAGTGTATTCGTGCCATTCAACTTATGACGCATGGAAGAGGATCAATTTGCTTCTGTTGTTGGTACAGTCGTACAGATATATGAGATTGTGTACGATTCTCTATCTGCTACAGTACAGCACAACTCTTAATCTGTGACTCATTTTTCTTACCTAAGAGCATCTCCAACAATTATGTATTTGAAGTTATGCATTTTAGGCAAATTGCAAACCCCCAAAAGAAAATGGCAAGCCTAAAATCGGGTGATCTCCAACCGTTATGCAAAATGTCACGTCCATCATCTTTTTTTTTTCCGGAAATTTTGTTTCGCGGCACTCCTTCCCGCGCGGCCAATCGATCCCGCGCCAAACAGCCCGCCGTCGTCTCCCATTCATAAATTCCCGCACCAAACAGCCGCGCAGTAACGATCGTGAGCTGTGCAGCACCCAATCCATGATCCAATCCCCAAGCCGCCAACAGCAGTACCCAATCCCATGATCCAATCCCCAAGCCGCCAAAAGCAGCCCAAACCCCCAAGCCGCCAACAGCAAAACCCTAGATATCGCATTGATGAAGAAGGCGTACCTAGCCGGCGTTGATGAGGAAGGCGTCGTAGATTCGTCCTATCGCGCGCTGCGTCGTCCTATGGTGCGCTGCTTCGTCCAAACGCGTGCGCGAAGCTGGCGAAGGAGGACGCATGATGCTTCTCCTATCGCGCGAAGTGGTGGCGGCGCGAAGAGAAATCGCGCGAAGGGAAGAAAAAAGCCCGCGAGGTGGAACCGAGAATCCCGTGATCTCTATTTGCATAGCCGGACTCCTTTGGCATATATGCCAAGTTTTCCCCTGCAAATACATAGCTATGTAAAATGCAAAGTCCAAATGCATAACGATTGGAGGAGGTTTTTTTGGAGTTTTATGCATTTTGGTAAATGCTAAGTCCATTTATTGCTCTAACATTGCCCAAGTGCCATTGACACGCAAAGCGTAAGCAGCCACAGCGTGGGGCGCGCCCACGCCGTGCTGGTAGGTATTTATCATCGAGGAATTATTATATTAAAAATCAGCAAGTGAACTGGCCAAATCCGATCTTCTCCGCGGCAACGTCGTAGATCACCTCGGTGCCCCGCTGCTGCGTGTTGCCGATGATGTTGAACGGCATCGTGGAAGGTCTCGGCACGAACGCGAGGCAGCCGGTGGCGGGCGCCGTGTCATCGGGGTATATCAAGATCGCGACGGGGCTGAGGTCGAACACGGCGCCGTCGCTGAACTTGAAAGCCACAGCCGGCATGAAGATTGCATTATGGCCCGTGAAGTCGTAGCACGTGTCGAAGGGGTCGTACGCCGGCGCCGGCTTGTACTGCGTCATGGTGAACTTGAACCGGTCCCGGAGCGAAGCGTACGCCTCCGGTGGGAGGTAGGTGAGGATGGTGCCGGAGTCGAAGAGCGTGCCGTCTCTCGTGAACACCGTCGGTGGCACCGGCAGGATGTAGCCGCCGATGTCGATGGAGACGACCTCGACGAAGTACAAGGACGGGTAATCTTCCTTCTGTATCATCGCCGTGTACTGCACGTCGTCGTCGTCGTTGGAGGCCGCCGGAGTGGTGGAGCCCATGGTGAGGTACCCATGCGTGGTGTCGTACGACGGCAGGCAGTAGGAGAAGGTGGCGCCGAACGTCGCGGCGGCTTGCGAGGGCAGCGACAGCGCGCCGCGGCCGAGGCCGACCAGCCCATCAACGCCGCCGAACTCACCGAGGTTTGTCTGGCCGCATCCGAACGCGAACCCGGGGAGATCCCGTGTGGAGGAGAGCGACAGCGTCTCGTGGGACAGGACACCAGCGGTGGACGAGCCATCGCCGTACGTGACCTTGTAGAGGCAAGTGCCACTGTTGCTGCACTTCCCGCCGGCGGCCGCGCACTGCGGGTGGCCGCAGGGGACGGCGGAGTAGGTGGCGGACTTGGTCGGGTCGAAGACAGGGTCGTGCTGCTTGTAGCAGTGCCCGGAGCACGGTAGGCACTGGATCCACGACACGTCGCTGCCGGTGTCGATGCTCAGCGTGTAATTCTGGGCCGGCGAGCCGAAGCCGACGGTGACCACGAACTCCAGCGTGTCGAGGGACGTCCCGGTGCTGTCCGGGATCGTCACGGCCGGCGCCTCAGCTGGCGGCGCCACCGGAGGAAAAAACGGAATTCCTCGAGGGAGAGGCGACGGAGCTGGTGCGGCAGCTGCTGATGAGACGGAGGACCTCTGGAGGAGTTTGCTCAGACGGTTCATGTCGTGGTTGAGGACGTGGCGCTCAAATGCGCCGCAACATTTCGATGGAGAACGTGGAAGCCCGCAGACTGCTGGGATCGTGAGCTTGTTGCCGGAAGTCGTTGTCACTGTGGGTCATTGGCATACAGTAAACGGAGTCAGGTACATGTAAAGCATGAATATTATCGATCAGATGTATTTGTATATATTGCAAGCCTGGAACAATGGTTCTTCACATTGAGCTGAAACTTGGTTCCAAAGGACCTGCGTATTGCTTTGTTCTTGCAAAAAAAAAAAAAAACATTTGCCAGTTTTAGGATGCATTATAGACTGTAGAGGTGTCTATTATTAGCATGTACTAGTAGGCAGCTACTGCTTTTGAACGATGAGTAAACTGTTCATTTGTGTCAAATGACTGGAAAACAGAATTGTTCTGCCGGTTTTTAATTTTCCTTGTCGGTTTCGAACCGAAATAACAATCTTCCTGTTGGTTCCAGACAAACAGATAGAGGAATCTTGGTTTCTAGTCGTGATCTTAAATGATAAAATATCACAAGATAGATGAATCCTCTGTCCTAAATTATAAAATATTTTAACATTTCTAGATTCATAGCATTTGCTATATATCTAGACATAATATATATCTAGATGCATAACAAAAGCTATAAATTTAAAAAAGCCAAAACGTTTTATAGTTAAGAACGGAGAGAGTATATAGCTTAAATGTGGAGATATCACATCTGGTTATTTATTCATATAATTTGTAGTGTCTAGATATTTTCAAATAAAAGTGTCAGGTTGCTAATTCCAATAATTTTTCATAAAATCTATATTCAACATGTAATTATATCACAAGATTTCTAGCAGTATATATATTTTAATGTGTAAAGTCGATTTTCATCTTAAACTTTTTGTTGAATTAAGAAAAGGAATTGCTATTATACAAGCACCTTTTTTGCAAATGATTGGAGTTGCTGGCCATTGGTCAGGCTTGTCTTGTTGCTTACGTCAGCTCAGCTGACAAAGCATGAATTCATCTCCTGAGATCTCAGGTGACTCAATTCTAGCAATTGTGTTAAAGTACATTCTCAAGCCTATATTGACTTTTGAAATAGGAAAATTACCCAATAGTAGATCTCACATGTCCTTATTTTTTTTCTCATGCCATATTAAAACATCAAGAGATCTCACATGCGCCAAGTAGATGCGGAAAGTGATTTCGATAGTTCAGAGTCATTTCGATCGTTGTTTTCTCACATGCCTAAATGATCTCAAATAAAAAATCAAATAGAAACTTTTACACGTCTTCAAGCCCTACAAATTTGGTTCAATGCGTGCATCCAACCGAGATTGTTTAGAAAATTCATAATTTTGAATTTAATATCTAGATAAATAAAAATAAATATTTATGCCCCTAAATAATCTCAAATGAAAGAGTTATCAACTATAAAGTTACAGATCATATGGAGACTTATAGACCACATCAATGTTGGAGGTCATTTAAAAGATTAAAAAACTAGAATTTAAAATTATGAATCTCAAAATCCAATAGCTTTCATGAATATATATCTAAGCCTCTAAAATGTCTCAAATAAAAAAGTTATCTACGATAATATTGTAGGTCGCATTGAGTTCTACAGTTTCATATTGTGTTTCATCCAACACAATATGAAAAATTTAAGACTTTTTGATATAAAATAAAGAGATACCACCCAACATGTGTCCCACACCACCGTGTAAGTAAAACCAACCTGAAAACACATTGAAATAGCCACGGGATTTTATCAGATTTTGAAATCTGAGGTGGCAAATTATCCGATACTTCTGTGCGAGGATGATGCTTTTATCGACAGTGATAAGTTTAGGGGGTAAACAAATTAGATATTACTCTACCTGTATTAAGATAGATGACATCACTAGTAAAACAGTATACTAATAAAATTGCCACTACAAAATGCTGACATTTTTTCAAAAATAAATAGACGGTCTTGTTTTTTTGTTTCAGGGCAAAATCAGTAGATGGTCTCCCGCAGGAAAGTTGAATATGCTGTTGACGGAGAAAAAAAACTGCGTCCGGTCTCTCGCCCCTGTTGAAGCTCCATAACCCGACTAGAATAGCCGTTTGCGACTCAAAATGAAATAACCATACTATACATAATTTCTAGCTTGGTCTGACGGGTAGCATGTGTAGCACTAACATGCTGCTACAGCCTCTCAAAAAAACAAATGCTGCTACAGTGCTGCAAGCTTTTAAGTTGGTCGTACAACGAATTTTGTGCCGCAAGGCGTACGTTATCAGAGGTTATAAGTTTTTTTTTTGAATTATGACGTTATAAGTTATTAACAACGTTACACATGACCATGATTCTTGCGCTGGGGTGGGGTAGCGGTAGGTTCAGGTACATGATGGTTCGATCGTGGTCCGTACCTGACTTCTTGTTCCAGGGAGGGCAGTCGAGGTGAGCCTTGGACCTCAGCACTTGGTCCATGCTGACGGAGAGGTATCGCCGCTTCGCCGCTGCACAAGCGCCGCATACAAGGCAGAGCACGAGCAGCCGCACAAGCAGCAAACGTTGCGAGGCCATTGCGTGCATCTCAGATCTCTGTGTGCAGCAGCGATCGATAATGCTCCGGCCGGTTTCGGGGGGCTCGGCTCCGTGGAGCTGATGGAGGGTGGACTCGTGATCCGGTCACTAAATAGCGGCGCTATGCCTCGCAAGGTTAATTAATACTTTGGTTTGGCTGAGGAAACTAAGATACATTTTTGTATCTACCCGTCACCCCGACGGCGACCAGAACAACACCACGATGCAATCCATGCAAAGGTTGGTTTCCTTTAATTTTATCGACCGGCCGGGCCAGCGGATGCAAGGAGAAGTCGCATGACCGACCGGAGCTATAAGCAAAACGTACTCTCTATGCCAAAATAAACCAATTTCTATAATTGTCTTTAGTCAAATCATTTTAGATTTTACAGAACACATACATAATGATAAACTCAAGCGAACAAGCTGATTATTATCCAAATATGGTTGTGCTCAAGCCGACAATGATTTATTAACAACTAATGCTTAAGTGTAAGATTTAGAAAATTCGAGTCAAGCTATTCACCCGGCGGCGAAGACACCTATACTCAAAGTCCTCAATGGCGGTGATTTAGGAATCAAAGTTGCATGTCAATTACAACAAAAAAAGATGTGGTGTACCCCCTCCGAACCAAAAAGAGTGTCGTGTTTTACTTTTGACCATACGTCTTATTTAAATTTTTTATCTAAATATCATTCTTTTTCTTATAGCTTATTTTATCATTAGGTATACTTTAATAATTATTTATTTATATTATAATTTATAGAAAATTTTTAAATAAGACGATCGGTTAAACACGATGTCTAAAAGTCAAAAATATTATTTTTTTTTGGGATGGAGGCGGTACGTGGCAAAGCAGCAACGCAAACGACAATGAGAAATCTTAGGGCGTGTTTGGTTCACTTCCCAGCGGATCCTGGGTCGCACTAGCCAGTCTAGGATTGGCCAGGATGAACACATGCAACAGGCACTTGTTTGGTTACCTGCATCAGCTCAGCGTGGCCAGCATTAGCCGCTGTTTGGTTACCTGCGTCCGCATGGAATTCAAATCCTGGACATACAAGGTGGTGTTTGGTTGCTTGCATACAAGGTGGTGTTGTCACCGGTTTGCACCTTTGGTAAGGTTACCACTACCCACACACACATGTTGTTACAGCAGCTTCCAAATAAGAAAATCTATTAGCAAAACTACAACTAGCACTATTACAATTTTAAAAACTGCAAGCCACGAGGCGAAGCTACCATCGTCTCCATCATTGTGGACATGAGGTGGATTGATAGGTTGTAGAAGAGGAGGATTCTCAAGGGAATGACCATAGAAGGCTTGCACAGCTTGGTTTCTGGTGTTGTATTTCTTATAGCAGTTACCCTTGAAGTCATTCACATGCTCATGTGGTTCTTCCTAGCTAGAATACGCACCAGGTTTCTTGCCAACGTGAACCACATACCAAGCCATAGCTGTTCAAGAAAAGAGTAGCAAGAAAAATAGGTAGAATCTGCTGAGTTATAAATATTATCAGAAAAGTAACATCAGTGGCAAATAATAGGGACCTCATATCTTAATTTTTTGCACAAAATTTACTTAAGACAATCATCCCTGGTGGCAACTTTCATGATCCCAAAGAACTGTTTCATGAGTATCATGGGGCCATGAGACACTCCATCCTTACATGTTTTAAAAATGTTACTAAGGGCTTTAGTTACCTGGTGCAACTTTTAACCCATCATGTCTCTCTAGTGCATCAGCTAGAATGGTTGCATCATGTGCTGATCCCTCCCAGCCAGCCAACACATAGGTGAATTTCAAGTCAAAGTCGACTGCAGCAAGGACATTTTGTGTGGGGTGGTTCTTCCTACCCCTAAATGCAGCTTGGATCTTGGCTGGAACTTTAGCATAGATATGTGTACCATCTATTTCCCCAACACAGTCCTACATGGCATGCAAAAGTACATAGTGAATTGACATGAACTCATGCAGCAACATCCTAAATTATACATGACAATTTATTTACCTTCAAATAAGGATACCACCTTGGGCTGTTGCTAACCTTAAGGGGCGTCTCAATGGATGGAGGTCTAATCATGTCTTGCCTAAGTTCACCAATTACATATAACACCTCTTCGAAATGGCGATGGACAGTCTCTATAGACCTTCTCCAGTTTTGCCTAATCACTCTAAAACGTTGGTTATGCCCCACAATATGTAGAAACATTGCAACATGCTCTTCTACACAATAATTAATGTTGTCTGCTAACAATTTTCTCTCCCTAAGCAAGTTACACAACCTAAAGAAGGGTGCCCTTCTCATGCGAAGCATGTTCACACACTCAACATCATTGTAGTTATAAATTACGTCTAGGTTCTTTTGCCTTTCCTCACCCCACTTACTCAAAGGACCATAACTGATCTGAGGCCTTGAGGACTGAATCATTCTAATCCTAGCAAAAAGTAGGGCATACATAGCAGCAACAAGAGCTGCAGCACAAGCAAAAAGCATGCGCCTCTTCTCTTGCAAATCCATCTAGAAGATAAAACATGGAACAACGGCTCAGGCAAAATTTAGGATCAACACAGACTAGGACATAAGCTCAGACTAACTGAAAATCATCATAGACTTGGGCAATAGCTCAGACATAATGAAAAATCATCATAGACTTGAACAAATGCTCAGACATAACAATGTAATCATCGACTTCAGCAATAGCTTAGCAAAAAAGGGATCTTCATATAATTGCTCTTAATCTCAAAAGTACGACATGCATCCAAATCAAAGAAGGCAAAACTCTGTATCACACGGTGCAGATTAGAGGGAGGAGAGGGAGGGGGGAGGAGATGAACAAAATACCCACGTCAAAGGGCACAAGACCTAGCAAAGCACAACAGCAGTTGAGGGGAGGTCAGATATGCATGCACAGATCCAGAACAAACATTTAACACAAGTTAGGGTTTTAAAATCAAAACATAAAGAAAAACAAAGAAACGCACACGACCCTAGATCCATACCTCTAAATTAGTCAAGAAATCAGATATGCCGTGCCTGCAACCAGGTGAACAAAAATCACAACCACGGTTTACAAATTGGTAACAAAAGAGGGAAAATGAGGGAGAACTCACTGGCTTCAAAAATCGTTAGATCCATGGCACCTGCCACAAATCCAGTTAGAGAGAAATCATTAGCATGACACGAATCGAACCAAGAGCAAAGGCGGAGAGGGAGAAGACCACGAACCCTAGGAACCGGCAGCGCAGACGTGGAGCAACGAGAAGACACGGAGGAAGCGGGAAGGGAGATATATATAGGCGGTGAATGGCGGGAATGTGGGAGGTAACCCTAGGAACTTCGCGCCATCTCCTCGCGCACAGAATCGCCAAGCGTGCGAGCTCGCGTGAGCACGGAGCGAGCTAGGCTGAAGAAAACCGGCCGATTCGAGCGTTCTTTGGGAGCCTGGCTCGGTGAAGGGTCGAGATGGCGGACTAGAGGGTGGGTGAATAGTCCTTTCTAAAACTTATTACGCCGGCTAACCGAAACAAATGCGGAATTCAAACTATCGGTCTAGCCAAGACTACACCCCTCTATCTAAGTTCTCTAGTACCTTAAAAAGGTCCTAAACAAGCAAGCAAGATGCTACCTTAGCAAGAGCTCACCTAACCAATTCTAGTAGCAAGGTCACACAAACCTATGCCACTAGTACTTTGCAAGACCGGGGAGCTCCTGCACAACTAGTAAGCAAAAAGCACAAAGCTCCTAAGCTCACTAGCAATGCTCAATAACAAGGCAACCAATGCCAAATTATAGAGCGCAAATTACTTAGCTACACAAACTAAGCAATGTGACTAACAAGGTTACATAAACCAAATTAGTCACGCAAGGTAACTACTTCTAGCTACACAAGCAAGAAGGTAACTAGCAAGCTACACAAGCTAACTAGTTACAAGAGCAACTACACAAGCACAAATATATGAATGTAAATACAAGCTTGTGTTAGGGACTTTCAAACCAACGGGAAGAACAATGTTGACACGATGATTTTCTCCCGAGGTTCACTTGGTTGCCACCAAGCTACGTCTCCGTTGAGACAAGCTCCAAGGTTACCGCCGGTCCTCTTGCTAGTGGTGACCCGCAAGTCACACTCTCCCACGTGGAGTGCTTACCATAAGCTCTAGCACTTGACCCGACCGGACCACTTGTCACTCTTCACGTCTCGCTCAACTAGAGTTGCTCTTTGCGATCCCCGCGGGGTGAGCACCGTATCCCTCACAATCTCTTCTCCGGAGCACCGCACAATCTCCTTGCGTGCTTCGACGGATTCACAAGCCACCAAGCCATCTAGGAGGTGGCAACCTCCAAGAGTAACAAGCACCACTGGCTTGCAACACGAACACCTAGTGCCACTCGATGCAATCTCTTAAAGCAACGCACTAGAATCGCTCACTCACACAATTGGATGATCACTATCAAGCATATGTGAGTTAGATGCTTTACTAGCACTCCCCAAGCATGGACACTAAGTCCCAAGGGTGCTCAGCAACTGCCAAGGCCGGCCACCACTTCTATTTATAGCCCCAAGGGCTAAACTAGCCGTTTCCCCTTCACTGGGCAAAACACGTGGGCACCGGACGCTCACAGGGAGCCACCGGACGCTCAACACCCAGCGTCTGGTGCTCAGGCATCAGCCACGTGTCACTAGCCATTTGAACTCGACCGTTGCCGCCAACAGCTACTGCGCACGCGCGCCTACACAGCACCACCGGACGCTCTACTGCGTCACACCGGACTCGTGCGTAGAGAGCTCCGTAAACCCGCAAGGTCACCGGACGTGAGCCACCAGACGCATCCTGAGCGTCCGGTGCTCACCGGACTCATGCGCAGAGAGGGTCGCCAAACCACCCGCACATTGGACGCTGAGCACCGGACTCACTCCGGTGCGTCCGGTGCACTCTGCACACCTGCGCCATAGACACCACACCGGACGCTCTGGACCACCGTCCGGTGCTGCCAACACCAGCGTCCGAGAAACACTCCCGCAACTTCTCCAAATTTCCCATCGACGCAATAGAAAATAAGCACTAACTTTTCTCAAAAGCGCCGAATAAGCTCGGCGGGAGGGAGAGAGGAACCCACACCCCTCTCAACCCTAGGAACTCCACCACCTTTGCAAATGTGCCAACACCACCAAGTGTAAACCACCATGTCCAAGTGTGTTAGCATTTTCACAAACATTTTCCCAAAGGAGTTAGCCTCTCAACTTGCCACGCCACTCGATCCTAATACGTATGCAAAGTTAGATCACTCAAGTGGCACTAGATGACCGATATGCAAACAAGTTTGCCCCTCTTGATAGTACGGCCATCTATCCTAAATTCGGTCATAAACTTCTCTACACACCTATGACCGGTGAAATGGAAATGCCCTAGGTTATACCTTTGCCTTGTGCATTCCATTCCATCTCCTCCAATGTTGATGCAACACATGCACCAACCAATCACCAAATGATATGATCCACTTCATATCATCACGTGACCGTATTGGTTCACCGATCTTGACCTCACTTGCTCTTCACCATTGCCTCGGTCCATCGGCGCCAAGTCTTGCTCAAGCTTCACCATCACACGCGGTCCCTCGCTTTAAAGCCTCCGACTTGCCCTTCACTCTTGCAACCGGTCCATCAAGCCAAGCCTCATCTTGATCTTCTCCACCTTGGTCACATGACTCCATGTCATGTCTCATATGCAATGAGCTCCTTCATCATCACATAATCACCTATGGACTAATCTCCTGTGTATCTCACATAAACACTATTAATCCACCTAAGTTGTCACTCAATTACCAAAACCAAACAAGGATCTTTCAATCTCCCCCTTTTTGGTAATTGATGACAACTCTACAAAGATATGGAAATTAAGCTTTTTCATGCTAGCACTTCACACAAGTGGAAGTTGCTAACTTGTTTTGGATTTTATGCTACTTATCCAACATTTAAGCTCTATGTCAAGAATTGGATAAGCACCATAAAAACCTACTAAGTGCTAAGGTGTATAGAATAAACCTTTGTAGCTCGATACCAAATTCGATATCATTTGAAGTATTCAGTGCACACCATCGCTAGCACCATGAGTAGCTAGACAACAAAAGCACTAGAAACCCCGTGAGATCCACATTATAAGCAAGGGTCTAGTTTTTACTTGAAGAACACAAGTCTAGCTACCAACCTATGCATGCTAGTTATCATATCATCAATCAAGTTCTATTACTAGCATACACCACACAAGCATGCAGATTGAATATAAAAACTTATGCAATGCAAGCAAGCACATGAATATGCACAAATCAAATGCAAACAAACAATGTTCATGAGCTTGCTCCCCCTACTTGTGTGCTTCTCTTTTGTCTAAGAATTTTGATCATCATCTTTCCTTTTAATGTTGCTCCCTTGTCCATGTCTATCTTTGATCTCTCCCCCTTGAAACATATCTTTTGTTGTCCAACTTATCCCATGATCATATCTTTGTTCCAACTTCTCCCCCTTTGTCATCAATTTCCATAAAAGGTATGTGATACCAATCAAATCACTTGATATCATTTGAAAAAGTGTGAACCTCATTGTGACAAAGGATTGCATTGGGATAGATGGTTGAGGCTTGAATCTTACATTTTTTATGGACATCACCATATGTGTTGGAATGACATTACTTGAATTGCTCTTGAGATACCACATAGGATCTTTGACCTTGATACCATTTGGTGGGGCACTCCCCCTATGTCATAGCATGGGTCATTCACTTGTCAATCTTGTTGGTGAGGGAACTTTTCTTTGCTTGATGATCACTTAAAGTTGAGGATCACTTCTGGAACCACCTTCTTGTATGATAGATACCATAAGTATAAATATGATATCATTTGAAATATCTTGTCTGATACCATATGGGATTCTTCTACCAATTAAGGTCTTCTAGTATGGAACCACTTGTTTGCTATCTTAAACATTTTCTATCATCATGAGTACTATTTGTTGGATACCAATTGGAGAAACATTTAAGTCTAGATATCCACTTGCATTGTTGTCTTGTTCTTGTACTCTAATCACTATGAGCTTCTAATTGTTGACTTGAACTAAGTTGATTTGCTAAAGCTTCCAAGTCCGGTTTGAACCAATGGCAAGCTTTTTCACACCTCACATTCAGGGTTATCTTGCCAATGTTGTACTTGTCACTTATTAACAATCCAAAAAAGATCAGGTACTTGGGTTCACTAGCTCATGAACAAACTCAATACATACCACTAGATCAATTAATCATTCAAGCAATAGTGGTAGGCTATGAATTTAAAACTTTTTATTTGTAATGCATGATCCTAATAAGCATGTACTATATGCACTAACCACATACTAGTAAGAGATGAAATGATCATACACATTACAATGATACCTTTGCTATGTTGGAGTAGAGGATAGTCAATAAGATTCCAAATTTGTGCTCCAGATAGCAAGGTGAAGTCCAATTTATAAGCTTGGTGAAGACCAATTATAAATGCCAATTGATAGATCAAATCTTCACCCATATGAAATAAAAACCACTTATGATCAAGTGCACTATCTTTCGTTGTGGTTGGCTTGCTTCATCTTTTCTTGATCTTTGCTTGCATGAGAGAACTACTAAGAATATCACTTGAAATAGCATGACTAGCTCTCTTTTGGGTTCTTGCTTGCTTTCTTGATCAATCCTTTTGATTGCTTCAACTAAGCATCTCAAATGTCCTTTAGATCACAACTTCCATGCTAGCCTTCCAAGCACCACACTTGGTTTACCCACTCCTCGGGCGGCACGCCCCTCACATAGGGAGAAGTGACCTCTCTCCAAAGAACTATTTTTGATACCCACTTGAATTGCCTTTGATTGATTGACTCAAGTGATGGACTTAATGTGATGAGTAACCATGAATCCCCCTTTTTTTAAGTACTTTTCTTTCTACATGTTTAAGTCATTCTCTTTCTACCAAATGATCTCAAATAGTCACTGTTGGCGGTTCTTAATGACATATTTATCCCGCCAACATAGTCCATGCAAAGGAAGAAAAGCATGTATTTTACTCACATATACTTATTAAATGCTTACCAAGTTCCACATGTCATGCAAGTTGTGTTTTACAGATCATATACAGGCATACAGGTGGAAAGCAAATAAAAAGGCGCAATCCGACACGTCAAAAAATGCGCAAATAAACAAGTACCCAAAAGCCCAATATAGAAGTGCATCAATTTGCAGGTAGATCTAGACTCAGGGGCCCGAGAGGAAGGCAACGGGCTTCGGGCTGGGACCAGCGGGGCCCACCAGGGGGCGGCCGCCTCCTAGGGTCGGCCGACCCTGACCCAGCCCATCTCAGCACCGCCTTTCGCAGAGGCGGTGCTGATCCTATCCTCCCACAGTCCCCGCATGCAAATTGCAGTTTACACCCTGGGAAACCGACCTTCCCCACCTATTTAAGGAGGGGGAGAGGGAGGCTCCATTCATCTCATCCCATTCACAATCAACACTCCACCTTCAAGGCACTTGGGCACTACCACTTCTTAGTTTTTCCTTTTAGCTTTTAGAGAGAGAGTTGGGTGAGCTATCAAGGAGGGCTTGGCTCCTTGGAGAGAAACTTGGGTATGAATAAAGAATATCTTTACTCCAAGTCCATGCCTTATCATGTCCGATATAGTTCTTCATATGAACTAGAGTATAGTTCTTCTCCTATGGTATATGACATAGATCATAGGCCCTATTTTATGATGCCAACATATGAACTAGAATATAGTTCTAGTGAAAATGATATGACATACATTTTAGTATATAGTTCTTATAGTATAATGCTACCCTAGGGCTAGTAGTGTACTATATGAACTAGTGCTAAGTGTATGTTGTATTATTCTCACTTAGGACTTTAGTCTAATTGCTTCATGTTAATTAATTGCCTAGAAATAGCTTTGTGTGAAGATGGGAGTTTATCATGCTCTTTTGAGTAGGCTCGGGCTTCTTACCTGTCGATCCGTAGGGTCGGGGACCCGGGGGAGTCCGAGTAGGTTCTTTGCATGTAAGCATGGTGCTTGGGTGTAGAGGCCAGGTAAATGCATTGTCCTAGTCCACGGTTGAGGGGACGGCGGCAGGTGGTGACAGCCCTGTCCGTCCTTGGCATTCCCCCACGTTCGGCTAGGGTGTGGGAGTCTAAATAGTTGCGGAGGTTGCTGGCAGACCAGTACTCGTGTAACCTCCCAAACCATCTAAACACAGGACTAGATCTAAGTAGTATAATTACATGATTAACTTGTTCTATGACATGATCTGTATCTAGGACCACACCTGCTCTAATAGGTTGTTTGTTTATTCTTTTATTCAATTCATTCTTTTAGTCTCTTTTTATTCCTTAGCCCATATGCCATGCCTAGATTGTGAGGGATCACTATTCTACATATAAATGTTTATCACCTGCTATGACCTTTGATTCCATTATTGCTATCATAATTACTTTGATCTATGCTTATCTTAGAATCCTTAACATATTAAGCCTTCCTTAGAGCGAACCTATAAATACGACACTCGGTAAATCCCTGGGTTGAAATGCTACACGATAATTCCCGTCCGCTTGCGGTACTTAAACTCCAAACCTAAGGAACTATCACCCCGGTATATACTTAACACTGTTGCTAGACATGCGCCGAGCTAGTGACTTGTTAAGAAATACCAACATGGCAATCCTAGTGCCACTACCATGATTAGTACAGGGAAGGGCTTTAGCCCCGGGCCGTAAGCGCCTTTAGTCCCGGCTACGGAACCGGGGCTAAGGTTTCGGGACTAAATGTCCCACCTTTAGTCCCGGTTGGTAACGGCAACCGGGACTAAAAGGTGCGCCAGGGTGTGCCACCTGGCCTCCACTTTTAGTCCCGGTTGTTGCTACCAACCGGGACTAAAGACTTTTTTCTTTTTTGTTTTTTCTTTTTCTTTTCATTTGGTTTTCCATTTAGGGTTTACAATTATGTTATTGTTATTTTCGAATGCGTATTGTTTGCTGGTAGTTTATGGAACGCGCACCTATAATTTATATAATTTAAAGGATTACATATAAATATACTATAAAACACTATATATATAAATAATATGTATCTATAGGTCCATAATAAAATATTTACACATATGCTTCACGGACAAAGTATTTACAACACAATTTATCTCCACCACTCAAGCATCGTACAAATGATCATCATTATTTGGTTTCATCTGCTCCTAAGGGTTGAAGTAGCACTCGCCGCCAGAATCCAGGACTTGGTCGTTAAGAAATCCTGCGATTGTCTCCTGAATTCCTTTTAGGCGCACCGCATCCAACACCTGCTCCTTCAGCCACATCTCCTTTAATAGACATTAAAGAAAAAAGTTAGAGGTATGAATAGGATTTATTAAATAGCAACAAATAAATGAAATATACTTATTATATATACATGTTACATACTTTTAGGTGCTCAAGATTAGTTCTTTTGGCATACACCGTCATAAACTCGCACACATAGTAGCCACACAAATTGTTGCCCGGTGTCTGCCGTAGAACCCACTGAAGTAAGATGGGCTTTGAAAGTGATGCATTCAACTCTGGACGGTGTTTCTGCACGAACCCAGCCCAAACTCTAGCAATAAAACGATCATTATTAATTATCCATTACCAAGTTAAAAGAGCAGAATTTAATATATAGAGATCGGAGTTACCCTTGGATAATATCTATCATTTCTTGGTAATCATCCTGTGGTTTTCTCAATGAGTCATAGATTACCAATTGACATTGCCAGAGATCAATGACAATTAGTATCCAATGAAAGCTGCATTTGTGTGCATATGTAGGCAAAATTAGTATATATCTTCATATTGATCTGATTAATTAGTTAAATAGAATGTACACACGATAACGACACTTACTTAAAGTTGTAGGGAAAGAGTATATATCTTTTATCTTTTTGGTTGATCAAGAACCTCCGTAGATTTCTCTCCGTTTGAGTTCTCCATAAAACATACGGGGTCTTGTGGTCTTTGAATACAACATTTGGATCCACAAATCCAATCTCCTTGTCATTTCTAACTCTGAGGTCCCTCATCATGTTTCTGCATATGTATAGTGGGTTTCTGTAATTAGTTATATATATACATGATAAGTTACAGAGACATTATTGAAAGGAAGAATCACTTACAGACAGAAGCAACTCATTAGAGATTTGTCAAGAGCGTCCATGTGGCATAGTTGGTGTAGCTCATTAAATTGAACATAAATAATATCATCACCACGGAAGTAATGATAGTTTCTAATTCGGACACAAATATAGTCATCTGCTTTTCTGGCACACGCTTCCATGTACCATTTGTTTAGCATGTACATTTGCGTTCCAAGCTTGTTGAGGGCCGCAGGGTTGTATAAACTCTTGCCATATGTATATTCCTTCTGCCAATGATCAATTTGTGGAGCACTTTCAATTGGTGCCCCCGCTATCATTTGGGCTAAGCTAAGACCAGTTTCCGCAAAAAAATTTTCAAGCTCTTCAATTTTTAAATCTGTCGGTATCTGCTGGTCTAGCACGTCAATGTTTGAACCATATTCATTTCCAATGACTAGCGGGGGCACTGATTGCTTTGATTGTTCCTCAAGCTGTGCTACACCCTTGCGTGCTCTTTTCTCTTTCTTCTTCTCTTTTTCTATGGATTTTCTTAAAGTGCGATCATAGTCTGATAAAGATGATGATTCTTTCTGAGCTTCACGCCTCTTTTTTTGTTCAGCCTCAACCCTTTGTCGTAGATCTTCTGGCCGTAGTAACAGGTACAGCTTCTCAGGGTTTCGCTTGGCTTCTCTTTCAGTCTTAAGTTTCTTGAAGAAACTATCCACATCTGATTTAACTGAAGCATTTATTTCTGCATCAGTCATCTGATCATAGGACAGCTTCTTAGGAATGATAGCTTGTTTCTTTTCGGAGGCTTTCTTTTTTGGCGGCGGGGCGGCCGACACATTTGATTTTGTGGCCGGCCTCTTCTTTCGTGCTGGAGCCACGTGTGGAGGCGATGGTGCGGCCGGTGGCGGTGTTGGAGCCCGAGGAGGCGGCGTTGGAGCCCTAGGTGGCGTTGGAGCTCTAGGTGGCGGTGTTAGAGCCTGAGGTGGCGGTGTTGGAGCCCGAGGTGGCGGTGTTGGAGCCCTAGGTGGTGGCGTTGGAGACCGAGGCGATGCAGCCGTGTCTTGCACTCCCTCGTCATCACCCGCAGCACTATGACATGTCGGTGACCACCTGTGAAAATAAAAGGTATATGAGTAAACCGCTAACTAAGAGAATGCAAAATAAATTTAGTGAACAAATGTATAGTCAATTTTTATCCGCACCTAGGATTAGATTCATGACGAGGAGGTGGTGGTAGACTACTAGGTGATGCCCTAGGAATAATGATGTAGCGCTTGCGCCAACAAATAAAAGTCTTCTCTGCTTCTCCTAGAGTCTTCTCTCCATCACCTCCTTCTATCTCAAGCTGCACATTACTGAAGCCTTTGACAACTCTATCCACCGAGACGCTAGCATATCCAGGTGGAATTATCGCCCCATGGATTCTTGGTGTCCTTGTAGGGTCGACAGGAGTTACAACAGCGACAGCAACCATGACTGTGGCAGTCCCCTGTGGAATGTGCAGCTCACATGTTGTCAGAGGCTCAGTGATGTCATCCACCGGAAAGTGCAGCCCCACGTCGTCTTGAATAGTTGGCATCTCTGTGGAAGCGCAACTACTTTTCAACTGACCGGGGGGGGCTAATGTTGACTCTAGGCTCTGATGCAGTTTGCCCTTGTATAGAACTTACTGCAATCTGCACTTGTCTTTTGATCTCCTCGTTCATTGTCTCTTCAAGCGCTTTCTCTCGCGCTATCGCTTCACGAGCTGCTTCGCGTGACTCAATCACCATTGCCTCTAACCTATGCAACCGCTCTGCTTCCTCTTCCTTCTTTCGTTGGCGGCTTCTATAAGTCGGTCTATCTTTAGGGAAGCCATGCTCCCATGATATCTCCCCATAGCCTCTGGTTCGCCCACCATGTTCAGCAGTCTCCAGGGCGTATGTCAGCTCATCCTTTTCTCTATTTGGCTGCCAGGTGCCGCTTTCAACTAATCCTCTAGCATAGGCCATTCTCTATCCTACTCTCCCGAGCTTTTCGCCGTACACTATCTTTCCGGTCTCTAGGTCTATGGTTCCCCATGACCAAAGAACCAATACTTGGCGCGCTCGGGCCAGTGCATTGATTCTGGTTCGATCCCTCTCCCAAGAATCTCCTGTTCCAGCTTTTGCCACTTAGGAATAGCAGTCCTGTAGCCACCTGAACCCAAGTGATGGTGGTATTGCTTTTGTTTAGCATTTTCTTGATTCTTGATCATCCGTGCCTGACCCTCTTCTGAGTTCTTAAACTCTACGAACTCATCCCAAAAAGGCCTCAACTTGACGTAGGCCTTGTTGGTGAAATCTGGTGTCCGGCCTTGTGCAACAAAAGTCTTGTATAATGTCTTCTTCCAAGCCTGAAATTGTTTGGCCATCTTCTGCATAGCCCAGATTTTAACCTTCTCCTTCAAAGCTTCATCCTGTGTATCGAGCGTGAAATGTTGAAGGATATCTTGCCAAATCAATTCATTGTCACGATCTGAGACAAAACTAATATTAGGGTTATCTTTCCGTTGCCTCCATTCACGAGCACTGACCGAGAGCCTGTCCCTTACAAGGTAGCCACAGTGCGCAACAAATTTTTTAGAATTAGCTCCAAGTACTTGTCCTGTACCCTCATCGAATTCCGACAGAATGTACCGACCCTCCAACGGCTTCTTCGGGCCGCGCACTTTTCTACTCTTCTCAGAAGTTGTCGCCGATTTAGAGGGCTACACAAACAAGTATAAATATATTAGTATAAATGTCATTTATTTTAATTTCATATATATACATATATACTAGATTGTAGATAGACCTGATCAGGATTGTCTCCCACAAGTTCTTCATAATCAACAAAGTATTGACTCCCATCATCTTCGCGTTGGGGATCTGGATTGGCACCGCTGTTGATTAGGTTCATCATTGCATCATCCATGTTGTCATTCGGATTGGCCATTTCTCCAAATTTAATCAAGTCTTAAAACTTAGAAAATATTCGATACAACAACTAAGATAAATTATATCATATAAATTATATAATACAAAAGATAAATTATAAAATACAAATTATACATCTCATCTCAATATCTATCCCTACTAACTAATTACAACATAGGATAAATTATATCATATAAATTATATAATACAAAAGATAAATTATAAAATACAAATTATACATCTCATCTCAATATCTATCCCTACTAACTAATTACAACACATGATAAATTATATCATATAAATTATATAATACAAAAGATAAATTATAAAATAGAAATGATACATCTCATCTCAATATCTATCCCCACAAACTAATTACAACACATGATAATTTATATCATATAAATTATATAATACAAAAGATAAATTATAAAATAGAAATTATACATCTCATCTCAATATCTATCCCTACTAACTAATTACAACATAGGATAAATTATATCATATAAATTATATAATACAAAAGATAATTTATAAAATACAAATTATACATCTCATCTCAATATCTATCCCTACTAACTAATTACAACACATGATAATTTATATCATATAAATTATATAATACAAAAGATAAATTATAAAATAGAAATTATACATCTCATCTCAATATCTATCCCCACAAACTAATTACAACATAGGATAAATTATATCATATAAATTATATAATACAAAAGATAAATTATAAAATAGAAATTATACATCTCATCTCAATATCTATCCCCACAAACTAATTACAACATCGGATAAATTATATCATATAAATTATATAATACAAAAGATAAATTATAAAATAGAAATTATACATCTCATCTCAATATCTATCCCCACAAACTAATTACAACATAGGATAAATTATATCATATAAATTATATAATACAAAAGATAAATTATAAAATAGAAATTATACATCTCATCTCAATATCTATCCCCACAAACTAATTACAACATAGGATAAATTATATCATATAAATTATATAATACAAAAGATAAATTATAAAATAGAAATTATACATCTCATCTCAATATCTATCCCACCTAACTAATTACAACATAGGATAAATTATATCATATAAATTATATAATACAAAATATAAATTATAAAATAGAAATTATACATCTCATCTCAATATCTATCCCTACTAACTAATTACAACACTGGATACAAAACAAGGTTTTTCATTGTCTCAAGTAAATTTATGTAACACCCAAAATTTGGCTCTTTTAAAAATAGATGAATTTGGCTTTATTAAATAATTTTGTGAGCATTTTCAATATAGGAAAAATAAATAAATTTGGAGAAAATAAAATTAAATATAAGTTAGGCTAATATTTTGTTGCATACATGCTTGTGCATTTCTTTTATGTGATGAGTGGTTTTGATGAAAAGAATTTTGAATTCAAAAATTCATTTGGAAAAGAGTTTGGAAAATTTGTTTGGAAAATAAAAAGGAAAAGCTTTTCTCTCTGGCGGCTGACGGGTGGGGCCCACCCGTCAGGACCACCTCCTTCTTCCAACCGTCGCTCCCGAATCCTCTCTCTCAGCAGCAACCGCCCAGGCCGAAGCCCCGCTCCCACGTTCTCCAGCTTCCCCCGCGTCTCGGTCTTCAAGTTGGAGAGCCCCTCGCGCACCCGAGCACTACCCCTCCCCCATTCTCTCTTCTCCTTGCCCGCGCCCCACTCGTTTCTGCGCAGAGAACCGTCGCCGGGAAGTTCTTCGTCGACCGCGCGTAGGCCGCCGTTCCAAGCCGTTTTCGCTCCGAATTAGCGCCGTGGTGAGCTTCCTCTCCTCTCCCGCTTCCTCCCCGTCTATTTCTCTCGCGAAACGGCGCACTCCTCAGTGCTGTCCGCGGAGCTCCGGCGAGCTCCATGGCCGCCGGCCATGGCGCGTGCCGCGTAGGACCTTCCACAGCCGCGCCAAGTGTTGTAGGGAGTTCGCCTTGCCTCCCTCTTCCTCCCTGTGTGCTCGGTTTGGTCAATCGTGGCTCGAAGTCCGAGTTCCACGAGCTCCGGCGGGGACGTTTATGGCGCCGCCGTGAACCTTCTCGAAAACCGCCTCCTCGACCGCGTTTATGGGGTGGAATGGACTCGCATCGCTCTCCTCTTTCTTCCAGTTCAATCGGAATCGAAAACCGTGCACCGTAGCACCTCCTCCGCTCAACTCCGGCGAGCTCGGGCCGGCCGTCAATGGTGGCCACCGTGTTTCTGGCCGGAGCTGCCTGTGCGCCGTCCCCTTCCTCTCTCTTTTTTTTTTATTTTTTTTTATTATTATTTATCTTTTAATCCAGCGCGTTCAATCTTGATCCAACGGCCAGAAACACTTGATACCCCTTCATATGATATCTTGTTAAAGAGTCCCCCAAAATTTTTGTATTTGCACCGCAGTCCTCGGCCATAGGAATTTCCAGGATTTATTTCGTTTATTTAAATTCGTTTAGACTCTGTGTTATTTACAGAATTGCCACTGCAGTGTTTTGGCCATAAAATATTCGTTATAGCTCCGATTTGACCCGTTTGAATTGCGTTAGGTTTGTAATTAAATTCTCTACATGTTAGTACTACTGTTTCTGTAGTTGCAACTTTTTATTTTCAGGGTTAGGTTTAATTAATTAATTGCCTATAGGAAATCGCCGAAAAGTCGTAATTTGGTCATTTTAGTTCCGTTTTTCGTGAATTTCGCGTTGACGTGATCGTAGCAGCACGTAGATGATTTTGGAAAACTTTTATTTAATTTATTTACTGCTGGTGTACTGTTCTAACTTTAGGAATTGTTCTCTTGCATGTTTGTCTTGGTATGCGTGATGATTGTGATGTATTGATCGAGCCCAGACGGTGAGGAGTTTTTCGGGAGTCCGGAGCTCTTTGGGGATCAGCAGGACCAGCAAGACCAGCAGGAGTACGTGAACCAAGGCAAGTATAGCATGGGCCTACCTTGTTGTCCTACTCATTTTTAAGCATTTCACCCTGCATGTGTATAATATTGCAAACTATAAGGACATCCTAGCTGTTGATGACAATTACCATGTTCCCAAGGGTTTTTATTGCATATGGGTAGAAGTGCTAGTGCTCTAACTCCAATTATATATAATCTGAAATCAGTGATGGAACTATGGTTAATTGATTAAACATGATTATGATAAATGGAACATAGGGCTATGGTACAAATGACTGTTGGTCAGGTTGTCCTAGACCCTCCGTAAGGACTTATCTGTCGGCAAAAGCTGGGACTTACAGTGCAACCGGGAGAGTCATATGGCTCTGACTTTAGCTCAGTAATAGGACCTTTTCTAACTCGTTAGAGGTTACCCGAAAGGGCGCAAGAGGCGCTTGCCACTTTGGGTGTAGGGCTGCCCCTGTTTCTATGAGTATAGCCGCGATGGAAATGTGCCATAGGAAAGGGGGGTTTTCTACATCTGCCTGCCGAGAAAACCTCGCGGCCCTAACTGGTTAGAATAGGCCTATGGAAGGCTTCATAGTGTACCCTGCCCGCTCACCTTGGTAGTGTTTTGGGGTCGACGGACCCCGGGCATATGGGCAAGACGACTCACGGTGAAAGTGCACAACCTCTGCAGAGTGTAAAACTGTTATAACAGCCGTGCTCACGGTCACGAGCGGCCCGGAAAACTCACAGAATAACTGGTTACTGATGGCTATATGGTACTTGATGATGTATAATTATGCTTTAATGTGACTTAATGACTTTCTATGGTTCTAATAACTGATCATATGGGATATTTGGGAGCTTAAGCATAAACTATAATAATTAATGATAAAACACTGACCTACTAAAAGCTGATGCAGTGAACCTAGTTTAGCCTGTTTGAGCCTCATAAATCCTCATGCCATGCTTGTGGAGTACGAGATGTACTCACGCTTGTATATTTCTTTTCTTTGGATAAAAATCCCGGATGGGTAACAGATGGTGGTGGCTATGAGGACTACCCTGAGGACTATTAGGCTTGTGCTTCACCAGTCGACCTTCCCTGTGTGAGGGCCTTGAGATAGTTATCTTAGATTATCATATTTATATTTCCGCTGTTATATCAGACTTTGTGATGTAATAACTACGTTTGTTGTAAACACTGCGACGATGGTATTTAATTTGTGACTTATGTGTGTGATTGATCTCTGGGCGCACATAAGTTTATGCATTCAATTTCTTCCTTGAAATTGGGTGTGACAAATTGGTATCAAAGCCAGGTTGACTGTAGGACGCAAGCCTAGGTAGCAATGGTCGATATAGAGTTTTTGTTTTATTTATTTAATGCTTTCTACCTTACTTTTTGTTATTTTATAAAATTTATCATGCTTATATCACTTATTCTATTGCCAAAATGTTGATCTAATCTTAAAATAAAATTTATAGATGCCGCCTGTCACGAGGTCTCGCCGTGCCAGCACCAGGAGCTACATCTCTCAGTTCACGCCCCAGTCGTCCCAGCCAGTGGTGGACATCTCCGACAACGAGACCGTCCCCATGGAGGAAGAGGACCCAGCGATGGTGACAGAGGTGGATGATGATGATGAGAACTGGATGGACTCCCCTGTAGCAGCTGCACCTGCTCCACCCACAGCACCTGCTCCACCTGCTGCACCTGCACCACCAGCTCCACCAGTTGCACCTGCTGCCCCTGCTGTACCAGAGGTGGTGCCTCCAGCTGGTCCTGAGGAAGAAAACCCAGGATGGACTACCACCATCCACTACAAGTATCCTTCAATGACAGCCTACTTCCACAACTTGCTTAGGGAGATGCTGGATACTTACTATGCTGATAAGGAGATTGGCATTAGGTACTGCTGTGCAGAGTACACACACCCCTATGAGGCCACATACTGGAGGTCGGATCTTACCATCACTGTGGGGAATGAGGCACATGACAGCTATATGGTAGAGAGCATCCATGGTCACGTTGCTAGGCGAGCTGAGGCACAGGACAACATGGAGGACGCCGCCCAGATGGCTTACACTCACTACCATGGCCTTCGTTATGAGGCCATGAGAGCAGACCAGTACAAGTTTCTCCCTCGCCATGATTCTACTATTGGTACTTGG
The DNA here is from genome assembly GCF_000003195.3 of Sorghum bicolor. Classification (NCBI taxonomy): domain Eukaryota; kingdom Viridiplantae; phylum Streptophyta; class Magnoliopsida; order Poales; family Poaceae; genus Sorghum; species Sorghum bicolor. The sequence goes on along the minus strand of NC_012879.2, from coordinate 16,148,310 downwards.
TCTATCGAGAACCCGCAGGAGGTTGACACGCCATTGGATGCAACTGTTAGGCATATGCATGTCCTGCAGATGGCCAATGATGACCTACAGGAGGAGCTACGTGATCAGCAGGATTCCATAGATCGCTTCCAGGAGATGGTGGACAGCCTTAGAGAGCAGCTTGAGTTGCCACCGCTCTACAAGAAGAAGACCGCACCTCCTAGCATCTCCGGCGACGCACCATAGGCCTAGGATGCCATAGTTGTTTTATTTCGTAGTCCCGTTGTGTCAGTTGAGTTTGAAGTGCTTGTGAACAATTGATGTGTCCGTTGAATTTGTTTGTGTTTTTGCATGATTCGAATCTTTGTAATGACTGCTGGAAGGTTGTGGATTTATCTACAAACTTCTGTTACCTTAAGTTTAATTATCGAATGCTTAGTTGGGTTGGTATATTCTGCTGTTGCTGTGCTGTTTTTCTAGAGCAGCCTGTGATGTTTAACTTTTATCTCTGAAGTGGTACGTCCAAAAACTTTGAAAATTTTGTGGAGGAAACTAGACTGCTGTATCTCTCATTTGCAACTAGAACCACGTTAAAACCTGCTCGGATCTGGGAGATATCCTTGTTACAATCTGGGACTATTGCGCAGACTAGAGCACAGAACAGATTCGCTTTACCCCTGTTTTTGATCAATATAATTTCAGAATCTGTAAGAGTGGTCTGAACAAAAGTTGTATCAAATTTTATAAGCTTTCCAAACATGTATGGCACGCCTCTGTTGGATCTCAGAAACTCGAGTTATGAGTTAAATACTGCACTGCTGATTTTGCATCCTGTCCAGAAAAATTTCAGCAGTCTTTTCGATATTATAATCAGTTATTAATTATGGAAAGACCTCTAAAAGCTTATTCCTTTGTTGGAAACAGATGGCTGATGAAGGAGGAAGAGGCCGTGGTCGAGGTCGAGGCCGTGGACGTGGACGTGGCCGTGGCGCACCGGTGGACCCACCGCCACCACCACAGCCTGTGACAATGGAGCAGCTCATGTTGATGCAAACTCAATTGATGCAAACTATGATGGATCGCCTGGATCACCAGCTCGCCGTCGTACCACCACCGGTCCAGGTTCGAGATAAGAGGGGAGAGTTCATGAAGGGACGTCCCCCTATTTTTACACATGCTAGTGACCCTTTAGAAGCTGATGATTGGTTAAGAGCTGTGGAGAAGCAGCTGAACATTGCTCAGTGCAATGACATGGAAAAGGTGTTGTATGCCTCCGGACAACTGCAAGGGGCTGCACAAGAGTGGTGGGAGTCCTGCCAATATGGACGCCCAGACAACGCACCGCCTGTCACTTGGAGGAAATTCACAGAGAGTTTCCGGTCTTACCACATTCCAGAGGGGCTCATCGAGCTCAAACAAGAGGAGTTCCGTGCTCTCAAGCAAGGCTCCATGACTGTCGCTGAGTACCGTGACAAGTTCGCTCAATTGTCACGTTACGCTCCGGATGAAGTGGCCAAGGATTCTGACAAGCAACGTCGCTTCCTGAAAGGACTGTATGATGGCCTGCAACTGCAGTTGATGTCCAATGTTTACCCCAGCTTCCAGGAACTTGTGAACCGCGCTATTGTGATTGACAATAAGCGCAAAGAGATGGATGCTAAGAAGAGGAAGATTCAGGGGCAGGCATCTAGCAGCAACACTCGTCCGCGCGTGTTTCCTCAGCAGGGCTTTCCTCCCAGGAACCAGAGGCCCCCTAGTCAGTGGAATCAGGGCCAGTACCCTCCGCGCAACCAAAACCAGAACCAGCAGCGTCCCCAGTACCAGCAGCAGTTTGGTAATCAGCGCCCTCAGCAGCAAGCTAACCTCCAGGCACCACGTCCAGGTGTGCCCAACAATGCTCCAGTGAAGACAGCAGTGGCAAACAACCCCAATGCTTGCTACCGTTGTGGTGAAGTGGGTCACTATGCCTATCAGTGCCCGAAGAAGCAGAACCCCTCAGCTCCACAGAATCAGAACAACAATCAGAGGGCCAATGCTCGACCACCCCACACTGGAAGTGTGAACCATGTGTCTACTGAATCAGCTCAGGAGGCACCCGAGGTCATGCTGGGTACGTTCAGTATCAACTCCATCCCTGCTACTGTACTTTTTGATTCCGGAGCTTCACATTCTTTCATCTCGCAAGCTTTTGTTAGAGTACATAGCATAGCTTTATGTGCCATGAAAAACTCAATGCTAGTGAATTCACCGGGGGGTACTATGCCAGCGAACTATTGGAGTCCCTCCACTAGTGTTTCTCTAAGGGGGGTAGAGTTTAAAGTAAACCCCATTGTGCTAAGAACTTCTGGTATTGACCTTATCCTTGGGATGGATTGGATGAAGCAACATCGGGCAGTGATTCAGTGCCAGGAGAAGTCTGTGGTAGTAACATCACCTAAAGGGGATAGAATTTGTGTAGAAGTGGCAGTGCAAGCACCTCCAACTGCTACCGTGAACCAGTTGACTGATGAGGTCAATGAGGAGAACCAAGTGGTGGATGACTTCCCTGATGTGTTCCCTGATGAATTGCCAGGTATGCCACCTGACCGAGACATCGAATTCCTTATTGAACTTTTACCTGGAACTGCACCTATAGCTAAAAGACCTTATAGAATGGGAGTGAATGAACTAGAGGAACTTAAGAAACAAATTAAGGAGTTGCTAGAGAAGGGCTTTATTCGTCCTAGTTCATCACCTTGGGGAGCACCCGTTATCTTTGTCGATAAGAAACATGGTACCAGGAGAATGTGTGTGGATTACCGGTCACTAAATGAAGTAACCATCAAAAACAAGTACCCTTTGCCTAGAATTGATGACCTGTTTGATCAGTTAAAAGGTGCTTGTGTGTTCTCAAAAATAGACCTTCGATCCGGTTATCACCAACTGAAAATCCGTGCCTCGGATGTTCCTAAGACAGCCTTCACTACTAGGTATGGCCTGTATGAGTACACAGTTATGTCTTTTGGGCTAACCAATGCACCCGCATATTTCATGTATCTCATGAACAAGGTGTTCATGGAGTTCTTGGATAAGTTTGTAGTGGTGTTCATTGATGACATACTCATCTTTTCCAAAACTAAAGAGGAGCATGCTGAGCATCTGAGGCTAGTCTTGCAGAAGCTTAGAGAACATAAGCTATATGCCAAAAGAAGTAAGTGTGAGTTTTGGCTAAAGGAGGTCTCCTTTCTGGGACACGTGGTCTCTAATGGAGGGATAGCCGTGGACCCCAGCAAGGTGCAAGATGTGTTGAATTGGAAACCCCCGACCAATGTGAGTGAAATTCGTAGTTTTCTGGGATTGGCCGGATATTATAGGAGATTCATTGAAGGATTCTCTAAACTTGCTAAGCCCATGACGGCCTTATTAGAGAAGAGTGCTAAGTTTGTTTGGTCAGACAAATGCCAGGCTAACTTTGAGGAGTTAAAGAAGAGGTTGACCACAGCTCCAGTGTTGACCTTACCTGATTTAAGCAAGAGCTTCTCCATCTATTGTGATGCTTCTCGCTTAGGTTTAGGTTGTGTGCTCATGCAAGAAGGCAGAGTAGTGGCCTATGCATCTAGGCAGTTGAGAAAACATGAGTTGAATTACCCTACTCATGATCTAGAGCTAGCTGCAGTGGTCCATGCTTTAAAAATTTGGAGGCATTACTTGATTGGTCACAAGTGTGATATTTACACAGACCATAAGAGCCTAAAGTATATCTTCACCCAGTCAGACCTGAATCTGAGGCAACGTCGTTGGTTAGAGTTGATCAAGGATTATGACCTGCAAGTACATTATCACCCTGGGAAAGCAAATGTAGTTGCAGATGCACTTAGTAGGAAAAGCTATGTCAACAGACTTCAGCTGACATTTATTCCAGCTGAGTTGTGAGCCGAAATAGAACACCTCAACATAGGCTTTGTGAATCATACCATGGGTCTAGAGATAGAGCCAACATTGGAACAAGAGATACGTAAGAGTCAGTTGGAGGATGAGAAATTGAAAGAGATAGCAGATAATGTAGTGCTTGGAAAGGCACCAGGCTTCAGGATAGATGAGAATGGTACCCTATGGTTTGGGAAAAGGATATGTGTGCCTGAAGTGAAGGCTATCCGAGAAACAATTCTGCGTGAGGCGCATGACTCTGCTTATTCAATACACCCTGGGAGTACCAAGATGTATTTGGATCTAAAGGAGAGATATTGGTGGTATGGATTGAAAAGGGATGTAGCAGAGTATGTTGCTTTGTGTGACACCTGTCAGAGGGTGAAAGCTGACCACCAACGACCTGCAGGGTTGCTGCAACCAATGCAGATACCCGAATGGAAATGGAAAGAAGTCGGTATGGACTTTATTACCGGGTTGCCACGTACTCAACGTGGGTATGACTCGATTTGGGTAATAGTAGACCGACTCACTAAGGTTGCACATTTCTTACCAGTCAAAACCAACTACAAAGGGGCAAGGTTAGCCGAGCTATACATGGAAAGGATTGTGTGCTTACACGGAGTTCCAAAGAAGATCGTGTCCGACCGAGGAACTCAGTTTACATCGCACTTTTGGCACAAAGTACATAGATCCTTGGGAACTAAGCTGAACTTCAGTTCTGCTTATCATCCCCAGACTGATGGACAGACAGAGAGAATTAATCAAATCTTGGAGGACATGCTGAGAGCTTGTGTTCTGCAGTATGGCACTAGTTGGGACAAAAGTCTGCCGTATGCTGAGTTTTCCTATAACAACACCTACCAGAAGAGTCTCAAGATGGCACCATTTGAAGCTTTGTATGGTCGCAAGTGTAGGACACCTTTATTCTGGAATCAAACTGGTGAAACACAGGTGTTTGGGCCAGACGTCCTAAGAAGTGCTGAAGAACAAGTGAGGATGATTAGGGACAATCTAAGAGTGGCACAATCGAGGCAGAAAAGTTATGCCGACACCCAAAGAAGGGACTTGAGCTTCAAAGAGGGTGATTTTGTATATCTGAAGGTATCTCCAATGAGGAGTGTGAAGAGATTCAATGTGAAGGGTAAGTTAGCACCGAGATACGTCGGACCTTTCAGGATTCTTGCAAGACGTGGAGAAGTAGCCTATCAGTTAGAACTTCCTGAGAGTTTGTCAGGTGTACATGATGTATTCCATGTTTCTCAGTTGAAGAAGTGTTTGAGGGTACCCGAAGAGCAGATTCCTATAGAAGAGTTGACCGTTAAAGAAGATCTCACATATGAAGAGTACCCGATAAAGATTTTGGAAACTGCAGACAGAGTTACAAGAAGCAGAACTATAAAGATGTGTAACGTGCAATGGAATCGTTATACCGAAGATGAAGCTACCTAGGAAAGAGAAGAGGACTTGAGAAAGTCGCATCCACATCTGTTTGAGTAAGCATCACCCAATCTCGAGGACGAGATTATTTTTTAAGGGGGTAGAATTGTAACACCCAAAATTTGGCTCTTTTAAAAATAGATGAATTTGGCTTTATTAAATAATTTTGTGAGCATTTTCAATATAGGAAAAATAAATAAATTTGGAGAAAATAAAATTAAATATAAGTTAGGCTAATATTTTGTTGCATACATGCTGGTGCATTTCTTTTATGTGATGAGTGGTTTTGATGAAAAGAATTTTGAATTCAAAAATTCATTTGGAAAAGAGTTTGGAAAATTTGTTTGGAAAATAAAAAGGAAAAGCTTTTCTCTCTCGCGGCTGACGGGTGGGGCCCACCCATCAGGACCACCTCCTTCCTCCAACCGTCGCTTCCGAATCCTCTCTCTCAGTAGCAACCGCCCAGGCCGAAGCCCCGCTCCCACGTTCTCCAGCTTCCCCCGCGTCTTGGTCTTCAAGTTGGAGAGCCCCTCGCGCACCTGAGCACTACCCCTCCCCCATTCTCTCTTCTCCTTGCCCGCGCCCCACTCGTTTGAACCGTCGCCGGGAAGTTCTTCGTCGACCGCGCGTAGGCCGCCGTTCCAAGCCGTTTTCGCTCTGAATTAGCGCCGTGGTGAGCTTCCTCTCCTCTCCCGCTTCCTCCCCGTCTATTTCTCTCGCGAAACGACGCACTCCTCAGTGCTGTCCGCGGAGCTCCGGCGAGCTCCATGGCCGCCGGCCATGGCGCGTGCCGCGTAGGACCTTCCACAGCCGCGCCAAGTGTTCTAGCGAGTTCGCCTTGCCTCCCTCTTCCTCCCTGTGTGCTCGGTTTGGTCAATCGTGGCTCGGAGTCCGAGTTCCACGAGCTTCGGTGGGGACGTTTATGGCGCCGCCGTGAACCTTCTCGAAAACCGCCTCCTCGACCGCGTTTATGGGGTGGAATGGACTCGCATCGCTCTCCTCTTTCTCCCAGTTCAATCGGAATCGAAAACCGTGCACCGTAGCACCTCCTCCGCTCAACTCCGGCGAGCTCGGGCCGGCCGTCAATGGTGGCCACCGTGTTTCTGGCCGGAGCGGCCTGTGCGCCGTCCCCTTCCTCTCTCTCTTTTTTTTATTTTATTTTTTTTTATTATTATTTATCTTTTAATCCAGCGCGTTCAATCTTGATCCAACGGCCAGAAACACTTGATACCCCTTCATATGATATCTTGTTAAAGAGTCTCCTAAAATTTTTGTATTTGCATGTGTAGTTGCAACTTTTTATTTTCAGGGCTAGGTTTAATTAATTAATTGCCTATAGGAAATCGCCGAAAAGTCGTAATTTGGTCATTTTAGTTCCGTTTTTCGTGAATTTCGCGTTGACGTGATCGTAGCAGCACGTAGGTGATTTTGGAAAACTTTTATTTAATTTATTTACTGCTGGTGTACTGTTCTAACTTTAGAAATTGTTCTCCTGCATGTTTGTCTTGGTATGCGTGATGATTGTGATGTATTGATCGAGCCCAGACGGTGAGGAGTTTTTCGGGAGTCCGGAGCTCTTTGGGGATCAGCAGGACCAGCAAGACCAGCAGGAGTACGTGAACCAAGGCAAGTATAGCATGGGCCTACCTTGTTGTCCTACTCATTTTTAAGCATTTCACCCTGCATGTGTATAATATTGCAAACTATAAGGACATCCTAGCTGTTGATGACAATTACCTTGTTCCTAAGGGTTTTTATTGCATATGGGTAGAAGTGCTAGTGCTCTAACTCCAATTATATATAATCTGAAATCAGTAATGGAACTATGGTTAATTGATTAAACATGATTATGATAAATGCAACATAGGGCTATGGTACAAATGACTGTTGGTCAGGTTGTCCTAGACCCTCCGTAAGGACTTATCTGTCGGCAAAAGCTGGGACTTACAGTGCAACCGGGAGAGTCATATGGCTCTGACTTTAGCTCAGTAATAGGACCTTTTCTAACTCGTTAGAGGTTACCCGAAAGGGCGCAAGAGGCGCTTGCCACTTTGGGTGTACGGCTGCCCCTGTTTCTATGAGTATAGCCGCGATGGAAATGTGCCATAGGAAAGGGGGGTTTTCTACATCTGCCTGCCGAGGAAACCTCGCGGCCCTAACTGGTTAGAATAGGCCTATGGAAGGCTTCATAGTGTACCCTGCCCGCTCACCTTGGTAGTGTTTGGGGGTCGACGGACCCCGGGCGTATGGGCAACACGACTCACGGTGAAAGTGCACAACCTCTGCAGAGTGTGAAACTGTTATAACAGCCGTGCTCACGGTCACGAGCGGTCCGGAAAACTCACAGAATAACTGGTTACTGATGGCTATATGGTACTTGATGATGTATAATTATGCTTTAATGTGACTTAATGACTTTCTATGGTTCTAATAACTGATCATATGGGATATTTGGGAGCTTAAGCATAAACTATAATAATTAATGATAAAACACTGACCTACTAAAAGCTGATGCAGTGAACCTAGTTTAGCCTGTTTGAGCCTCATAAATCCTCATGCCATGCTTGTGGAGTACGAGATGTACTCACGCTTGTATATTTCTTTTCTTTGGATAAAAATTCCGGATGGGTAACAGATGGTGGTGGCTATGAGGACTACCCTGAGCACTATTTGGCTTGTGCTTCACCAGTCGACCTTCCCTGTGTGAGGGCCTTGAGATAGTTATCTTAGATTATCATATTTATATTTCCGCTGTTATACCAGACTTTGTGATGTAATAACTACGTTTGTTGTAAACACTGCGATGATGGTATTTAATTTGTGACTTATGTGTGTGATTGATCTCTGGGCGCACATAAGTTTATGCATTCAATTTCTTCCTTGAAATTGGGTGTGACAATTTATAGTATAAAAATATATAAATAATTAATCTAATAATATTTATATCTTTTATAGAAATGTCATAAAAATTTTGAATTGTTTGATTTTTAAAAAGTGTACGTTTCGTGAGCGCATGTGTTTCGTCGATCGGCTTACAACAAGTGTAGATGTAGGAGTACGTTTTGGCGAGAGGTATGTATTTCTCGTGGGCCTGCGTTTGGGAACCGATTCATAGTTTTGCACAGTTTAGTCAGAATTGACGAGACGAATCTTTTGAGCCTAGTTAGTCCATGATTGAACAATATTTGTCAAATACAAACGAAATTGCTACAGTGCTCATTTTGCCAAAAATTTTGGAACTAAACAAGGCCTAAAATCATTTCATTCATACAACATATCACACCTCATTCATACAACAAATCAACAATTCATACAACACATCATCAATAATCATTTTTTTCTCTATGTACGTGCTCACCCTCAACGACGGCGGCGCGAGTTCTCTGGCCGGGGAGGAGAGCGACGGCCGGGGGCGCTCTGACGAGGGCGAGGAGGCGGCCGTGGGCGCTCTGACGAGGGCGAGGAAGCGTCGGCGCCGGTACAGTCGTCGGAGAAAGAAGCGTCGGCGCCGGAGAAGAAGTGGTGGTGGGGGCGCTCCTCGGCTCGGTGGCGGTGGCGGTGGGGGCGCTCCTCGGCTGCAGTGGCGGCGGCGACGCTCCTGGGCTCCAGACGACGGCGCTCGGCCGGGGACGAGGGCGAGGCGACGGCGGGGAGGAGCGGCGCGCGGCGGTTGAAGAATTAGGGCAACGAGATCCAAGAGGAAGACGACTGCTCGATTAAATACCCAGGGGGACCTTTAGTCCCGGTTCTAGCCAGGAACCGAGACTAAATGTATTTTCAGTTTCTTATTTATTTATGCATACAATAATTAGATTAATGTTGTTAACTGCATAGTAAATAGAATAATAGGTATTAATTTGTTAAAAAATAATAGTTTCATTTCATTTTGTCTAATTGGTTACATAATAAATTTGGAAACATAAAATCTTTTCATCACTTATATTAACAAACTTAAATATGAAAAATAATTAGTATTTTGTTAAAGCAAAAATGTATTATTTAATTTTAATATCTTAAAGCAGATGTTTTTGATACAAAAATTTGTTTGTGCAATATTTAAACGTAAATTTTGTTTATTTATCATCATTTATCTCCAAAATCATGATATACGTGATATTCACCAATGCATCGAATTATTTTTTAAATTTTTTTCTCTATTTCTTATTTATTTATGCTTACAACAATATTGACCATTACATCAGATTATCTCTAACAACTTTGTATTCAAATTTTTTTCATTTCAAGTCATCAAATGGGTCATTTGACCAAGTTTGACCAAAGTCAAAGCATTGGTTTTTAGAAACCCACACTTTGACCGAACCCTATATGGTTCCAAATGGAAAAGTAATGAATATGAAGTTTGTTGCACACATCAAGTTCTACATTTTGTCTAATGGTCAACTTTTCTTTTGGAAAAGTTTGAACCACTCAATTTTGAATTTTGATAGAATTCATAGCCACGCATGGGTTTTCGGAACCCTAGATGGTCTCGAACGGAAAAGTCATGAATACCAATATTGTTCCACTCATTAAAATCTACATTTAATATATAGACCATTTTTGCATTTGACAAAGTGTTGCGAAGGTGTAGTTCAAAATCCACAATTGACACATTTAGTTTCATATAGTTTGTGTGAGATTCAAGAATTGGTGGGTATTGTGAACTTAAACTTTCTCAAATAGAAAAGTTGTCTATATAAAAAGTTTAGATCTTGATGATATCTAACAAATTGTTATTCAAAATTTTTTCATTTTAAGTAATTTAGTTTGTCATTTGACCAAGTTTGACCAATACCCGTCTTGGATTTTGAACAAATGTGCTTAGGATTGGCTCAAATTTATCCAAATAGAAAAATGGACAATATATCAAATGTACATCTTGATGATCTCTAACAACTTTGTATTCAAATTTTTTTCATTTCAAGTCATCAAATGGGTCATTTGACCAAGTTTGACCAAAGTCAAAGCATTGGTTTTTAGAAACACACACTTTGACCGAACCCTATATGGTCCCAAATGGAAAAGTAATGAATACAAAGTTTGTTGCACACATCAAGTTCTACATTTTGTCTAATGGTGTAACATCCCTGATGTTACGGTTACTAAAAACGGATCATGTCATCATGAGCATTGCAAATCATAATTGTTAAAGCACATTAGTATGCATCAACTTAAAATAAGTTTACTTTGAGTGCTTGTGCTTAGGGAATTAAAGTGTGCTTACATTGTGTTTGGATGCTTGTGTTGGATGCTAAAACCCTAGGGCGAAAGATTTCCGAAGAGCTAAGGGGGGAAAACCCTGATTTTTGAACCCTAGAACTGCCCCCTTTTGTGTAATTCAAAAACTAAGCCAAATTTGAGGTTGAGTTCAAAAGCAAAGTTGTAGCTCTTGGCAAGATGTACAACTTTGGTGTTTTGAGTTTTTGAAGTTTCAATACAAAATTCAAAGTAATTTTGAAAATACAGATTTCCGAAAAGTGTCCCCTTTTCCAAATTAAACCCCCAATTCAAAATCCATTTGGAATTTGGAAAAGTGGTCAACATGAAAGTTGTAGAGCACAAAAAGTTGAGCAACTTTCATGTTGGGAGTTTTTCAAGTTGTTTAGGAAAAACAAAAGTAATTTTGGAAACTCTGTTTTGTCCCCAAATCAAAAATTTCAATTTCTTTTGAATTGAGTTTGATTTTCAAACTGTCCGGCAAAATTAACCTATTTCCATTGGGAATCAGCTTGGGACACCTAAATATGATTTGTAGCTTACAAAATTTGGAACAACTTTTGTTTTGACACAAATTTGACTCCAGTTCAAATTTCGGCTGAATTTCACAAAATCCAGAAAAGAGGGGATAAGGGTTGCTACAGTGACCCGATAGGGATCACCGGCTCCCTGTCCAGCGCGGCCGCCGTGCGCGCAGCGCCGCGTGCGCGCGCGCAGGCACGCAGCTGCCTGCTTGCCTGCGTCGCCAGGCGACGTGGACGCCCCAGGCTCGTTCCCTTCTCCCCTTTGAGCACCAGCGTGGACGCCGCCGCGCGTTTCCTCCATCCTAAGCCAGAGAACCCCGACGAGCTCCCCTCTTCAATTCGCCATAACCACTCCTTCCCGAGCCAAATTGAGCAACCCAGCGTCTTCGCCACCTCCTTGCGGACCCAGAGCACCCCCGAGCTCACGCTCTAACCCCCTTAAGCGCCGGAGCTCCTCCTTCTTTTCTAAGTCCGGCCGGCGTCACCGCCGTGGAAACCTTCACGTGAGCACGCTGCTCCAGTCGGTACCACGCCCTGAAGGCGGCCGTTTTGAATTCTTCTTGTTTCCCCGATACTCATGCGCTCGCTATTTCTCACTGGACGCCAACAGGATCGCCGGAGCAACCTCGCCGGAGCCGGAGCATCAGCCCGACCGCACGGCCACCGTCGCCAAGCCTCTCTACTGCTTCTCCCGCCGTGGTGATGTGAGCACCATGATCCCCACTCCTTCCCGGACCTCCCGGACCTACTGGTTCACGCTCTACCGAACCGTCGTGCCCGGTCCTCGGCGACCGACGCGGCCGTCCGCCAGTTGCGTAGTTGAGGTGGAAAGAGAGCGAGAGAGCGTCCGTGGGTGGTAGCTTTGGAGTCGCAGGGTTGGCGCGGTGCTGGTGCGCACGCGCGTGGGAGCCGTGGAACCCGTTAGCGGTCGCCGGAGCGGCGGCAGCACCGCCGTGAGCGAGGGAGGCGAAACTGACGAGCGGGACCCGCTCGTCAGTGACCGTGCGGAGAGGGGAGAGCGCGCGCGACGCCCGCGTGGGCCGAGCCAGTGGGCCGCCTGCGCAGCGCGGTTGTGGGCCGCAGCGCGCGGTCCGCGCGGGAGGACTCGCGGGCCGTCTGGGGCCGGGTCCGAGCAGGCCGCCAGCACTGCACAGTGCACTTTTTCTTTTTCCTTTTTGTTTAAAAATGTTTGATATTTGAATTTACATATTGAATTGTGTAGTGGTCCAAAAATAGTGAAACTTTTTGGATAGGTTCCAGGAAAGGTATAGGGCCTAGGAAAAATATTAGAATTTATTTCTCTGATAGTTTGCATGTCTATAAAAATTGATTCCTTAATTAGTGAATAAAACTTCTAGGAATTTTAGTAATTTATTAGGAGGTCCAAAAATCACCAAAAATTGTGGAGAGCCTCTGAGTGGTATTCCCTGGCTCCACACAAAATTTGGTGGCATTTGGATATTGTTAGGTTAGAATACTAATAAACCCTTATTTAATACTTAAATATTAATTCCAAAATAATTATATAGTGATTATTTAAATCCTCATAATTAGGGTTGAGTGATTTTGGGATTGTGTGATGACCTGAGGTCATTAACCCTAATGACCTTTGGCATTTAATTATTATTTAGCCTTAATGCTTAATTACTGTCATTAGTAATTAATTAAGAATTAATTAAGGTAAATAGGTTTAATAATTACTTAATGTAAGATAATTATGAAGTAAGTAAAGTCTTAATTTACAGATGAAACCTCTTGGGTAAAAATATTAAGTTATTAAACAACTTTATTTAGTGACAATTCTGTATTGCATTAAATAGGCAAATTGTACTTAATTCGGTCCATCTTGCATAATTGCCATACGCATATCATAAGCATTCATCATTTTGCGTATAGTGTCCGTGACCGAAGGAGCGCCCGTTGAACCGAACCCCGAGGTCGGTGCTCCGTTCGAGGAAATAGGATCCGAGACTTGGGAAGTCTTCGAGGGTCCCTCTCTGCCCTGCAACCAAGGCAAGCCCCGGATGCATTAACCCCTCCTTGGATGTTTTAAATCTTTTATCACTTATGAATTGAAAATGCTGCATTAAGTAGTTGAGAATTGGGTTAACCTACTTGCTGCATTTACTACCTTGATATCTATATCCTGTCCTTGACACCTGTTTTATTTTAAAACTGCGTAGCGATGCTTAGCCCTGCTACTAGATAGGTTTTCAAACAAGAAAGTTTGAAGGGTTGTTGTGGGATACACTTATGGCCAATGATGTTTCAACTTGAGACCGGTCGGTGGACTTGCTTTAAGAATGGAGTCTTAAAGTAGTGTCTCCAACTGTGTCGGTTAAGGACCGGTCCGTTGATGGCCTGCTGGGTTGAGAATTTATAGTACTAGCCACTTGCCACGGGTAAGCCCGGTCTTGTGATCCCTCGACGCGAACAGCTACTCGCGCACTGGGAGTGGAAAGATGGCGAGAGTAGTGTGTACCCACCTTACGGATCTGAGATGACCGGGAAACATCTAGATCGGCTGTAGGATGGTGGAGTACTGTGCTCTCGGGTGCCGCGAACCTGGTCAAATTTGGGGAGAGCTTGATTTGGGTTGATATATGCAAGATTTGGTTCTACATATGTCGGGTGGTTAGGAACTCCAGCTGGATTGCTAAGCGATTCGAATCGTCGTTGCTCCCCGATTGGGAGACTCAATTCCTCCGACCCTCATCGTAGTTAAATATGCAACTAAGTGATATAATGAGAAAGGGGAAAATGTCTCATGAGGTTCGGATCCCAATTCCCGGACTCATAGCGACATGAAGCTATGACCATCGATAAATAATACTTAATGATAGGGTTAGGAACTCACGGATTCGTCTGTGGGGAACAACTAGTTAGACTATCCTCGAATTCTTCTGCCTCTGCGAGGGAGGAATTCAGGGTAAAACTTGAAAATAAGGATGCACTACTAGTAAGCTTTTCCGCAAAACACTTTGGATCCTTGCTCAGCCACCCCTTGTCTACCCTAAGCCTGCATCCCTAAATTCTCCTCTTTTCCCGTCGGATAAGTCTTGTTGAGTACTCCCGTACTCAGGGTTTCAATACCCCTGTTGCAGGTGAAGCTCAGGAGCCGACTTGTTTCGGACCCTGTTGTGTGACCGTCGTCGAGGTTGACGACGAAGAAGAGTGAGCGTGACCCATGGGCAGGGTCTGTAAATTTGTTCTGTCTATACTAAAGTTTAAGTTGCTCCGCTGGACCAGGCTTGTAATAACACTCTACTTTTTGGAAGAACTCCTTTTGTAAATTATGTTATGTAATACTTCCGCTGTTTCACTCTGAAATACTATTTTGGTCTTGTGTCGTTGAGTCACTGCTTTATCTTCGCAACGAATGATCCTGGTGTTAAGGTGGCCACTTGCTATTCTGTAAGGGCGAGAAGAAGCAGTTCTCGTTGTTTGACCATTATCAGTGGTCAGGACGAGTCAGCTTGGTACGCCACAGGTAGCAGTGGAATGAGCGCACAGTAAGGCTCATCGGACTTCTAAAGTGAGAGGACTCCCGGCATCACCGTCAGAGGTCCTTAGGACAATGGCAGGTGCCGGTGGGCCCAAACACTTAGGGGGTTCTGCCACAAATGGTCAACTTTTCTTTTGGAAAAGTTTGAACCACTCAATTTTGAATTTTGATAGAATTCATAGCCACGCATGGGTTTTCGGAACCCTAGATGGTCTCGAACGGAAAAGTCATGAATACCAATATTGTTCCACTCATCAAAATCTACATTTAATATATAGACCATTTTTGCATTTGACAAAGTGTTGCGAAGGTGTAGTTCAAAATCCACAATTGACACATGTAGTTTCATATAGTTTGTGTGAGATTCAAGAATTGGTGGGTATTGTGAACTTAAACTTTCTCAAATAGAAAAGTTGTCTATATAAAAAGTTTAGATCTTGATGATATCTAACAAATTGTTATTCAAAATTTTTTCATTTTAAGTAATTTAGTTTGTCATTTGACCAAGTTTGACTATTTTTGCATTTGACAAATAAATGACACATTTATTATAATAGCAAACTTAAATGTCATTTCATTATTTGAAATGATATAAAATAAGAAAAACTAATATAAACATCTTAAGTTACAATTGTCACATACACATACTATATTGCAATCTATTTATTAGGCGGGCACAATAGTGATCTTCTTTTTGACGTATGTTCCTTGGTCATGATCTTGACGTAACCATGGAGTGTCCTCAGCATTTATCAGTATGCTCGGATCTTTGGTCACATTGAAAGGCGTGATTCGGTCATCCCTTTCATAATCTTCTGAAATATCTGACTTGTCCTCAATTCCCACAATGTTTCTTTTCCCTGAGAGAACTATATGGCGTTTTGGCTCGTTTGTTGATTTGTTGTCATTTTTCCCTCTCTTCTGTTTTGTAGACATGTCTTTCACATAGAACACCTGATTCACATCAGCAGCAAGGACGAATGGTTCATCTTTGTAACCAACATTGTTGAGGTCCATTGTTGTCATTCCATAGTCTTTGTCAACTGTCACCCCGCCTCCGGTAACCTTCACCCATTGGCACCGGAACAAAGGGATTTTAAAATTAGGTGCGTAGTCTAGTTCCCAAATCTCCTCTATACGACCATAATATGTTTGTCTGTTTCCATTCGGGTCTATGGCGTCTACGCGAACTCCACTATTTTGGTTCGTGCTTCTTTTATCTTGGCCTAGGGTGTAAAATGTATTTCCATTTATCTCGTACCCTTTGTACGTGAAGATGTGCCATGATGGTTGCCTAGCCAACAAATACAGTTGCTCATCAATCTGGTCATTACCCTGACATTCTTTTCGTAACCAATCACTGAAAGTGTCTATGTGCTGACGCATAAGCCAACCTTCATTCTTCTCTAGGAATTGCGATCGTAGGAAGTCCTTGTGTTTCGTGACATACGGCTCCACCACGGATAAGTTTTGAAGAACTGTGTAGTGTGCTTTATTAAAAGAATCGTCCCCCGTACCGATGTATGTTTTCTTTCCTAGTGTTCCCTTTCCACTCAGTCTCCCCTCGTGGCGCGATTCAGGAACACCAATTGGGTCAAGTTCAGGAATGAATTCAACACAGAACTCAATGACCTCCTCTGTCCCATAGCCCTCGGCGATGCTTCCTTCTGGCCGAGCACGTTGGTGAACATATTTCTTCAGAACTCCCATAAACCTCTCAAAGGGAAACATATTATGTAGGAACACAGGACCCAGAATATTGATCTCCTTGACCAGATGAACTAGGAGGTGTGTCATGATATCAAAGAAGGATGGTGGGAACACTAACTCAAAGCTGACAAGACATTGAACCACATCATTCTGTAGAGCAGCTAGTTCTAGTGGATTGATTGCCTTCTGAGAAATTGCATTGAGGAATGCACATAGCTTTACGGTGGCCAGACGTACATGTGGAGGTAGAATTCCTCTTAATGCAACTAGAAGCAATTGCGTCATAAGCACATGGCAGTCATGCGACTTTAAGTTCAGAAATTTCTTCTCAGGCACATTAATTATACCTTCTATATTAGAGGAGAATCCAGATGGGACCTTGATGCTGCTTAAGCATTCAAACATGATTTCTTTCTCTTCATTGCTAAGAGTGTAGCTAGCAGGTCTTAAATATTGGCGTCCATCATCTGTCTTCTCTGGATGCAGGTTGTCTCGTTCTTCCATGCGTTGCAAGTCTTGTCGTGCTTCAAGTGAATCCTTAGGCTTACCATATACACCCATGAATCCTAGAAGGTTCACACAAAGATTCTTTGTTAGGTGCATGACGTCGATCGCATTCCGGACCTCTAGGACTTGCCAATAGGGTAGCTCCCAAAATATTGACTTCTTCTTCCACATGGGTGCATGACCCGCTGCATCTTTTGGAACTGGTTGGCTGCCTTGTCCCTTACCAAAAACTACTTTCACATCCTTAACCATCTCAAATACATCTTCTCCAGTTCTATTGCGAGGCTTGTATCGGTGGTCTGCCTTACCTTTAAAATGCTTTCCTTTCTTTCTAACTGGGTGATTCATAAAAAGAAATCGACGATACCCAAGGTACACGACCTTTCTGCATTTTTTCAAATATATACTATCAAGGTCATCAAAACAATGTGTGCATGCATTATATCCCTTGTTTGTCTGCCCTGAAAGATTACTTAGAGTAGGCCAATCATTGATTGTCACAAACAACAGTGCTCGTAGGTCGAAGTGTTCCTGTTTGTACTCATCCCACACACGAACACCTGTTTCACTCCATAAAAGAAGGAGTTCTTCAATTAATGGCCTTAGATAGACATCAATGTCATTGCCCGGTTGCCGGGCCTTGGATGAGCACCGGCATCATAATGAACTTTCGCTTCATGCATAACCATGGAGGAAGGTTGTAGATACATAGTGTAACAGGCCAAGTGCTATGACTACTGCTTTGCTCACCAAAAGGATTCATACCGTCCGTACTTAAAGCGAACCTTAAGTTTCTTGCGTCTTTTGCAAACTCTGGAAATTCCCTGTCTATTGCTCTCCACTGGGACCCATCAGTAGGGTGTCTCAACATGTTGTCTACTTTACGGTCTTCTTTGTGCCAACGCAATAATTTTGCATGGTCCTTATTTCTAAAAAGACGTTACAGACGTGGTATTATAGGAGCATACCACATAACCTTTGTAGGGATTTTTTTTCTGGGACGTTCTTCCCCCTCAACATCGCCAGGGTCATCTCGCCTGATCTTATACCGTGATGCTTTACATACGGGGCATTCATCTAAATTCCCGTAGTCCTTGCCACGGTATAGGATGCAGTCGTTAGGACATGCATGTATCTTCTTGATTTCTAATCCCAAAGGACAGACGATCTGTTTTGCTTCGTACGTAGTAGTGGGCAGTTCATTAGGCTTTGGCAGCATTTTTTTTTGGATCTTCAGTAATTGCCCAAATGCCTTATCGGATACACCATTCTGTGCCTTCCATTTTAACAGTTCTAGTGTTGTACCCAGTTTTTTTTGCCCATCCTGGGCAGATGGGTATAATAATTTCTTGTGATCTTCTAACATGTGGTCAAACTTTGTCTTCTCTTTTTCACTTTCGCAATCTTTTTGTGCCTCACGAATGACATCACCAAGAGCATCATCTTCAACAGGTGCGCCTTCTGCATCTGCCTCATCTTCAGCTTCTCCCATTGCTGTATCACCGAAGTCACCGTATTGAGCAATAATGTCGTCAGGCTCCAACTGTTCTTCTTCACCTTCTTCCATCATTATCCCGTTTTCTCCATGCTTGGTCCAACAAATATAGTTTGGCATAAAACCCGACTTCAACAAATGTGAGTGAATATTTCTAGAGCTAGAATATTCCTTCAAATTCTGACACAAGACACATGGGCAACATATGAATCCATCCCGCTTGTTTTCCTCGGCCACTCTTAAGAAATAATGCACACCATCAATGAATTCTTTGGAGCGGCGATCGGCATTGTACATCCAATGACGTGTCATTGTCTGCATTGCAATGTAAAGTATTATAAGTTTCTAATTTTTTATAAAGAAATTAAAGTAACAAATAACCTAAAATTATCTATTTTTGGTTATTCTAAACCAACAAAATTAAAAAGACATAAAAGTTCTCTATTTTCTAACTAATCATGAAATGTGGCATGCATACTAGTTATAATTAACTAATTAACCATGTCATAAAGTACAAATTAAAGTATTATAAGTTTCTAATTTTTAATAGAGAAATTAAAGTAACAAAAAACCTAAAATTCTCTATTTCTAATTTTTCTAAACAAGCTAAATTAAAAAAGCACAAAAATTCTCTATTTTCCTAAATAATCATGAAATGTGGTATGTATACTAGTTATAATTAAATAACTAAATCGGTCAAAAATAACAAATTAAAGTATTATATGTTTTTATTTTTAATAGAGAAATTAAAGTAACAAAAAACCTAAAATTCTATATTTCTATTTTTTCTAAACAAGCTAAATTAAAAAAGCACAAAAATTCTCTATTTTCTAAAATAATCATGAAATGTGGTATGTATACTAGTTATAATTAACTAACTAAATCGGTCAAAAATTGCAAATTAAAGTATTATATGTTTTTATTTTTTTCTAAACTAATTAAAATAAAAAACATATTACCACTATTTCTCTAAAAAAACGCGTCGCTTTTGAAATGGCGATGAAGCCAATAACCTCTTAAAAAAACCATAAAATAAAAAATAATATACATAGCACTAGGAAATGACATACGCCGCTTCTAAATGTTGAGAAGATGAAGCTAGTGACCTCTTAACAAGTCGATAACGGTGTAGAAACGATGAAATGAATCAATAGCCGGAGATGAGAGCAAGCTAGAACAAGCAACTCTAAATGAAGAACACAGCAAAAGAGTGAAGATCGATGGGCTCGGCCACGGGAAGAAGAGTTCAAATATGGGGAGGGACATTTAATCCCGGTTCCTTTTAAAAACCGGGACTAAATTCCAACACTAGTCTCGGCCGGTGGGACGGACCGGGACAAAATCTTTTAATCCCGGTTGGTGGTACCAACCGGGACTAATTATTTTTTTTGTCCCGGACTCTGTTTTGGCCGAGATTATTGTTCATTTTGGGCAAGTCACCAAAGGCCTGTTCTGTAGTAGAACTGGAACCCTACCCTAACGGTAATAAGGCGCCGTTATCGGGAAGGTAGATCTAGCTTCCTATTCAAGGTGGTGATGCTACGGATCTGCCAATATAACACTGCCAATGTCATTATCATGAGTACCAAATGTGTACACCAAGTACATTCCACAATCAAATAGCCTTGTACTCAATACTTGTCATGCTTCTAGATTAATTCAAAACCAAACTTAGGTGCCTCAAATACTTATAAACATGTTTCCAACTTGAGGACCTTTCAATCAAAGTGACTCTAGATCAATCCAATAATTGTCACTTTTCTAGCAGATTCTGTACCCTATAAAGAACTATCCATATCTCACAATATACAGATTTAAATACCACAAAATTTGGTGGAGATGTGATCTACTAAGTCATCTAGCAGCTGTGAAAATTTGAGCTTCATTTGACTTCTAGATTGCTACCAGATTTCAATTCTTCCACCACTGATACATGTTGAAAACTGCTGCACTATAGCTGACAAGATCCACTCCAAAACTCACTACTGCAGAATGAGGCATTGGTCGATGCCCAAAATGGCCAAAAACCTCGGCCTTTTTGTGGCCCGGGGTTAAAGACCCCTTTAACACCGGTTCGTAACACGAACCGGTGCTAAAGGGTCCTGCCCAACGGCTACTGAAAGGTGCTATCAGGGCAGGGACCCTTTAGCACCGGTTCGTGTTACCAACCGGTGCTAAAGGGACCCCTTTAGCACTGGCCAGTGCCACGGGCCGAGGCAAAGCCTTTAGCACCGGTTTGGCACACAAACCGGTGCTAAAGGGTGACCCTTTAGCACCGGTTTTTGCCCTGAACCGCTGCTAAAGCTCCGGTTTATAGGCTCGCCCCCTCCTCCCCTCTGCCCATTTGAAATCGAGAGCACCATTGTTGTTCTTGGAGCTTCTTCTTGCGTGTTCTTCATTTGTTCTTCATTTCCGACGCCCATCGTTGATCTTCTTCGACTCTGTCATCGTCTCTTCGTGCTTGGAGGTGACTAACTTCAGCATTTCTTGTCTTTTTCATGTTGTTTTTGGCTTGTGATGTTCTCATCATTTTTAGCTCAAATCCACTTTGTTATTTTGAATCATTCACATGAATTAGTATCACTTGAATTATAGTATCTTTTTATGATCTTAGAAAGTAGGATAGTTCAAATTAATTGGTTTGTTAATATCACTTGATTTATTTTTATTACTACATAATGTCCATTGTATAATTTAGAAGATTTGTTGAAGTAACTAGACAAATAAAAGATATTATTAGGTTCTTCTTTAATCATACATGTTTACTAGTAAATATGAAATTTATAATTGTTTAAAAATTGAGTATGGATAGTAGATGGCAACCGTGACCGGGTCTTCGGTCTCTCAACGGGTTCAAAAGCGATACCGGCCGGAACTCCCTCTCATTACTTGTGGCAAGTGTGGGCAGAAGATTGTGATGGAGTACAAAGTGTCGAAAGAGGGAGTAAACAAGGGTCGTATATTCTACAAGTGTCCGAATCGTAATGTGAGTTATTTCCAGACATTTGCTTATATATGTGCATATTTTTTAAATGATATTAATTAAACTTTTGATTCTCTCTTTTAATTTCAGTGGGACGGTACCGGCGGATGTACAGGTTGGTACTGGGAGGAAGAATACATTGAACACATTAAGAAATCTTTTGCACAGCTGGTTGAGGCTGAAGGTGGTGAGGCAGTGAGCCGACGAAAAGAGTTCAATGATGTTGATCAAGCAAATGATCTATCTATTATAGTTGGGATCGGACGCGAACTAATTATGTTGCTTAAGTGCATTTTAGTTTTGGTTTTTTTAGTGCTAGTTGCGATTGTATTTGTTGTAGCCAAGCTTTTCTGAATTAATCAACTATGTATCTTAGACATTGTAATACCCGATTTTAAGGACAAAACCAGATATGCACCATATGTGAGTTTTAGAAGTCAAACCTCACATATAGCTACAAATAAGGGGTAATATCAAATGACAATGCATAAATATATAACGTACTTAGTATAAAAGAGATAACCTTTAATAGCAAACAGCGGATCGACAACTCCAACTTCGGGTATTAACTTCTCTCTACAGGATCCAACTGACTGGTTGATCACAAGCCTAAACTTCTCCTGAGGTTTGGGAAAATAGCAAGAGTGAGTCCATGTCGAACTCCACAAGTATAGCAACTAGATTATATAGATCCCACAATCTCATGATCAGTGTGACGTAAATAATGTAAAGCATTAAATAATAAATAATGAGCATATTAACACACAAGAATCATCATCCTTAATGTAGATGTCCCCAAGGCCGCTCCTGACCGTGAGCTCGGCTAGTATACTAGTTTTAACACTCTGCAGAGGTTGTACATCTTTACCCATGAGTCATGATTTACCCTTTCGCCCGAGGTGATCAGCCTCTTAACCCACTTCCAAGGAAGGTCGACAGAGATCACTATGAAGCCTTTCAAAAGTTCGTCTAACATGTTAGGGCCGCAAGGTTTCCTTTGCGCGCAGATATAGATACCCCCCTTCCGAATGGCACAATGACGCGCATCCTATACACATAGGGACAGAGGCTCGCACTATACCCAAAACGGTTCAGCCCCTCCGCCCTTTCGGGTAACCTCTAACAAGCTAGAAAAGGTCTTCATACTGAGCTAAAGCCAGAGCCATTATAGCCCTCATGGTTGCACTGTTGTCCCGGGTGATCACGTACAGATAAATCATCAAGTTGCTAAAAAGTCATTTTTATCATTTATTACTTAACATTAATCTAGTCACAGGATCATGGTCACAGAAATAAAATCCAAATGCTATACTTGCCTTGATCCCAATGCTCTTGCTTATCCTTTTGGTACTGCTGGTCTTACTTGTTGCCAAGGCTCTGATCTTGATCACTGAAGTACTACTCACCGTCTAAACTCGATCATCGATCATCATCACACAAACAATCGGAGACAAACATACACGAAGCAAACAAGGCTACAATTAGAATAGTACACCAATCATATAAAAATAATATGAAAAGTTTGTAAAATAATTCTACGCATCGCTACGATCTCACAGACGTAAAGATGACGAAAATCGGAGTTAAAACGGAAAAGATATGGATTTTCTAAGATTTTATATAGAAAAGTAATTAATTAATTAAGGTCACGAAATTAAAAAGTTTCAAACTGATAAAATAGCGAGATTAACATGTAGAGCTCATGATTATGAACCTAACGCAATTTGAATGGGTCGTAACGGAGTTAAAACATATATTTTATGGCCAAAACAAGCTAGTGTATTTCTATTGTATTTTTGGATTTACTTTTCTAAAGAAAAACGGAAATAATACTTGTTTGATGTCATGGTGACGTCATCAAGTGCACGGCCGGCTACTCTAGTATGCTTGCTTGCGTATTGTCATGTGTTTGTTTGTAGGCGTGCTTACTAAGTTCATGCATTAGTTTGGGAAGAAAGAGGACAAGATCACAAACTCACCAGGGAGGTCTTAATTAGCTAGCATGCTGAAACAGATAGAGATCGAACGAAACCCTCTGGCATGGTCGGTGCCTCCTGCACTAGAACCTTCGGCAGCCGCGGATGAACAACGCAAAACAAACAGCAGTGGCGGCAGTAGTTTCTAGATGGGACTCGGCGATGGATTTCCTTCAACTTGAACTCGGCCACAAGGACGATTCTGACTCTGTGTAAGAGCCGGCAGATGAAATTGTCAAACAAGGAAACGTCGACTTGCAGATGAATTTAACGATGGTGGCGGACGTCTCCTGCTCTATTCGGCGAAATCAAAGCAAGACGGCGAGCTAGCTAGGGCAGAAGTGATGATGGAAAACAGGGTGCAGCACAAGGTCTCAGCTTTTATACGATGCGTGGCTTCAACCTGCTGCTGGGCTGGGCCTTCGGCCAAAAAGAGAGAAGGGATATTTTTCTTTTATGTTTTGTTTTTCCAAAGCCTTTTTCAAGAGGATTTTGAGGATAAATAAATACAAACCAAAAGCAATCATCACAAAATAAAATATGTTTCAGCATGAATGCACAACCAAGTTTACTAAACTTATGATAAATTTTAATTTGGACAAACAAATATGTTATTTACTAGATTAAATGCCCACAAAATGCTTAAATAAATCCAATTAAATCCTATTAATTCAAAAGCAAATTTTTGGGTGTTACAGACATGTTGTGCAATAAGATGAGAAATTATATGTGTGCATGGTTTTCATAATATATATGTTATATTTAATGTAGATGGTAACACGTAATTGGATGTATAATGCCGATCGGCGCTCCGAAGTGTTCATTAATGGCGTGCACTATTTCTTAAGTGTGGCCGAGACAAATAAGAGGGACGGTTTCATGTGTTGTCCATGTGTCGTGTGCAAGAATTTGACGGAATATTCTAACTCAAGAACTCTTCATTTGCACTTATTAAAGTCTGGTTTCGTACCAAACTATATTTGTTAGACCAAACATGGAGAAAGCGGGATTATAATGGATGAAGGTGAAGAAGAAGAAGAAGAAGAATTGGACCATGCCAATATTATTGCTCAGTACGGTGGCTTCAATGATATTGCAATGGGGGGAGATAATGAAGAAGAGGTAGCGGCAGAAGATGATCGGGGCGATGATGCTTTTAGTGATGTCATCCGTGATGCACAAAGAGAATGTGAAAGTGATAAAGAGAAAGCCAAGTTCGAGCGCATGCTAGAGGACCACAGGAAATCGCTATATCCCACCGCTGAAGAGGGGCAAAAAAAGCTAGGTACCACACTGGAATTGCTGCAATGGAAGGCAAAGAATGGTACATCTGACAAGGCATTTGGGCAGTTATTGAAGATCATAAAAAAGATGCTTCTGAAAGGGAACGAATTGCCCACCACTACGTATGAAGCAAAACAGGTTGTCTGCCCTTTGGGATTAGAAATCTAGAAGATACACGCATGTCCTAATGACTGCATCCTCTACCGTGGGGAGGAATACGAGAATTTGGATACATGTCCAGTATGTAAGGCATCACGGTATAAGATTAGACGAGATGATCCTCGCGATGTTGAGGGTGAAGAACGTCATAGGAAGAAAATTCCTGCTAAGGTTATGTGGTATGCTCCTATAATACCACGATTAAAACGTCTGTTTAGAAATAAGGACAATGCAAAGTTGTTGCGGTGGCATAAAGAAGACCGTAAGATAGACAATATGCTAAGACACCCTGCCGATGGATCCCAGTGGAGTGCGATAGACAGAGAATTTCCAGATTTTGCAGATGATGCTAGAAACTTGCGGTTCGCCTTAAGTACAGATGGTATGAATCCTTTCGGTGAGCAGAGCAGTAGTCACAGCACTTGGCCAGTTACTCTATGTATCTACAATCTTCCTCCATGGCTATGCATGAAGCGGAAGTTTATTATGATGCCGGTGCTTATCCAAGGATCGAAGCAACCTGGCAATGACATAGATGTCTACCTAAGGCCATTAGTTGAGGAACTTCAACTTTTATGGAGCAAACCAGGAATTTGCGTGTGGGATGAGTACAAACAAGAGCACTTTGACCTGCGAGCATTGCTGTTTGTAACAATCAATGATTGGCCAGGTCTGAGTAATCTTTCAGGCCAGTCAAACAAGGGATATAATGCATGCACACATTGTTATGAAGACCTTGACTGTGTATTTTTGAAAAAATGTTGAAAGTTCGTGTACCTTGGCCACCGTCGGTTTCTTCCTGTGAACCACCCAGTACGAAAGAAAGGCAAGCATTTTAAAGGCAAGGCAGACCACCGAACCAAACCTATCAATCGAACCGGGGATGATGTACTCGAAATGGTCAAGGATATAAAAGTGGTATTTGGAAAGGGACGAGGCAGCGAACCTATTCCCAAGGATGCTAAGGGACACGTACCCATGTGGAAGAAGAAATCCATATTTTGGGAGCTACCTTACTGGAATGTCCTAGAGGTCCGCAACGCGATCGACGTAATGCATCTGACAAAGAATCTTTGTGTGAACTTGCTCGGATTCATGGGTGTCTACGGGAAGTCTAAGGATTCACTTGAAGCATGACAAGACTTGCAGCGCATGAAAGAAGGAGACAACCTGCATCCAGAAAAGGCAGATGATGGACGCCATTACATAAGCCCTGCTAGCTACACTCTGAGCAAAGAAGAGAAGGAAAGCATGTTTGAATGTCTTAGCAGCATCAAGGTCCCATCTGGATTCTCCTCCAATATCAAGGGAATAATTGATGTGCCAGAGAAGAAATTCCTGAACTTGAAGTCCCATGACTGTCACGTTCTAATGACGCAATTGCTGCCGGTGGTTTTAAGAGGTATTTTACCTCCACACGTACGTCTAGCCACCGTAAAGCTATGTGCATTCCTCAATACAATTTCTCAGAAGGCAATCAATCCAGAGCAACTAGCTACTCTACAGAATGATGTCGTTCAATGTCTCGTCAGCTTTGAGTTGGTGTTCCCTCCATCCTTCTTCGATATCATGACACACCTCCTAGTTCATCTGATCAAAGAGATTCGTATTCTTGGTCTGTGTTCCTACACAACATGTTCCCCTTCGAGAGATTCATGGGTGTCCTAAAGAAATATGTCCATAGTCGTTCTCGGCCAGAAGGAAGCATTGCCAAGGGCTACGGAACAGAGGAGGTCATAGAGTTCTGTGTTAACTTTATTCTAGACCTTGACCCAATTGGCATTCCTGAATCTCGACACGAGGGCAAACTTAGCGGAAAGGGAACACTTGGGAAGAAAACATATATTGGTACGGGAGACGATTAATTCAATAAAGCACACTACACAGTTCTCCAGAACTCCTCATTGGTGGAACCATATGTTGAGGTACACAAAGATTTCCTACGGTCCCAGAGGCCCGGGAAGAATGAAGCTTGGATAATGCGTCAGCACATGGAAACTTTTGGCGATTGGTTGCGCAAAAAATGTCAAGGTGATGAAAACATTGATGAGTAGCTTTATTTGTTGGCCAGACAACCATCATGGCATGTCCTCACGTACAAAGGGTACGAGATAAATGGTAACACATTTTACACAGTTGGCCAAGATAAAAGGAGCACCAACCAAAATAGTGGTGTACGCGTGGATGCCACGGATCCAAATGGGAACAGACAAACATATTATGGACACATAGAAGACATATGAGAACTAGTCTATGCAGCTAATTTTAAAGTTCCTTTGTTCCGGTGCCAATGGGTGAAGATGACCGGAGGTGGGGTAACAGTCGACAAGGAGTATGGGATGACAACCGTGGACCTTAATAATAGTGGGTTCAAAGATAAACCATTTGTCCTTAAAAATGATGACCACTCAATCATCAATGAGCCAAAACGGCACATTGTCCTTTCTGGGAAAAGAAACATTGTCGGAATTGAGGACAAGTCAGACATGTGAGGCGATTACGAAAGGGATGATCGAATTCCGCCCTTCATAGTCAACAAAGACCCAAGCATTATGTTAAACAATGAGGATACTCCATGGTTACGGCAGGATCATAACCAAGGGTCATACGTCAAGAAGAAGTTCACTGTTGTGTCGGCTTGACTTTGTATGAAACTATATTTGAGAATTGTGAATTTTGATGAGTGTAACAAACTTTGTATTCATGACTTTGGTCAAACTTGATCAAATGGCCCATTTGATGATTTCAAATGAAAAACTTTTGAATACAAAGTTGTTAGAGATCATCAAGATCTACATTTTATATATTGTCCATTTTTCCATTTGGATAATTTTGAGCCAATCCTAATCACATTTTTATAAAATCCAAGACGGGTTTTGGTCAAACTTGGTCAAATGACAAACTAAATTACTTAAAATGAAAAAAATTTGAATACCAAGTTGTTAGATATCATCAAGATCTAAACTTTTTATATACACAACTTTTCCATTTGAGAAAGTTTAAGTTAACAATACCCACCAATTCTTGAATCTCACACAAACTATATGAAACTATATGTGTCAATTGTGGATTTTCAACTACACATTCCCAAAACTTTGTCAAATGCAAAGATGGTCTATATATGAAATGTAGATTTTGATGAGTGGAACAATATTGGTATTCATGACTTTTCCATTCGAGACCATCTAGGGTTCCGAAACCGCTGTGTGGCTATGAATTCTCTGAAAATTTAAAATTCAGTGGTTCAAACTTTTCCAAAAGAAAAGTTAAACATTAGACAAAATGTAGAACTTGATGAGTGTAACAAACTTTGTATTCATGACTTTTCCATTTGGGACAATCTAGGGTTCGGTCAAAGGGTGTGTTCATCAAGATATATATTTTTATATGATAAATATATTTTTTATTTGATGAAAACAATACCCTACTAGCATTCCGAGTAATAAATAACAAAAATAAAAAGTTTAACGTTAATATGATGTGAAAATAGATTTCCAGTTGATTGGATATAGTTTTTTAAAATTTATTGGAATAATATATTTTTGCATTAACAAAATACTAAACATTTCTTACAAAATCATTGCAAATTATAAAAATATAGTAAGATATTTAAGGTTAAAAATTTTCATGTGTACATTAAAAAAAATTACAATATATGTCACTGTTTAAAAAATATTATGCAAAATATTTAATTTACTATACAATTTATAATATAAACTGTATATATAAACGTTGAAAAACCCTAAAGTAAAAAACAGGGTCTTTAGCACCGGCCCATAGTGGGAACTGGTGCTAAAGGGTCCTGAAAATTTTTAGGACCCCGCCCGAGCCCGCCTAGGACCCTTTAGCACCGGTCCGTGGCTGGAACCGGTGCTAAAGGGTCTCTTTAACACCGGCTGGTGTTATGCGCCGGTGTTAAAGGGTCACCCTTTAACACCGGCTCGAGTTACAAGCGCGGTGTTAAAGACCC